>NC_090730.1:168450478-168457978 GCF_036898095.1 Palaemon carinicauda
GACATAATGAACATGCCAAATCCAGTGACACTTTCAACTATTAAACGTCAATAAAAAACTACTAATTCGAACTATAGTTCAAATTGCAGCGAATGTTTTTTTATATGGAATTGATGTGCTTGTTTGTGGGTGTGTGTGTATATATATATATATATATATATATATTTTAACGTTATTTGAATATCTTCTCTCTCTCTCTCTCTCTCTCTCTCTCTCTCTATATTAATATATATATATGGGTGTGTATGTGTGTGTCTATTTTAACGTTATTACTGGTCTTAGAATATCTTATATTTTTTTCAAAAATTGAGTTTATTCCCCCTTTCTTTCCTCACTGGGCTATTTTCCCTGTAGAGCCCTTGGGCTTATAACATCCTGCTATTCCAACTAGAATACAGCTTAGATAATGATAATAATAATAATATTAGTAATAATAATAATAACCATTTTTACACAAATAAAAAATCTATGTATCTATTAACCGAAACCGTACGTTGCTCTTGACCAAGAGTCCCATATAACAGTAGTTACGTCATCAACTTACATTCTATAGCCATCTCTCTCATGACAAGTAAACACACACACACACACACACACGCACATACCGGCCCATCATGACAACACACTGTTGTCATGAGCATTCTAGACGTTATATAAACAGCAACACTATACAGCAAACTTAACCTGTCGAAAAGACATTTATATAAACAGCAACACTTTACTGTATAATAGACTTTTGTACAAGCAGGCAACACTTTACTGTCGAATAGACGTTTACATAAATAGCAAACTTTACTGTCGAATAGACGTTTATATAAAAAGCAAAATTTTTACTGTTTACAGTCGAAAATTGCATTTATATAAACAGCAACACTACTGTTTACTTTCGAATGGACGTTTATACAAACAGCAACAATTTACTGTTTACTGTCGAATAGACATTTACATAAACTACAACAATTTACTGTTTACTGTCGAATAGACGTTTATATAGACAGCAACACTACTGTTTAATGTCAAATAGACGTTTATATAGACAGCAACACTACTGTTTTAATGTCGAATAGACGTTATATAAACAGCAACACTACAGTTTAATGTCGATAGACCGTTTATATAGACAGCAACACTACTGTTTACTGTCGAATAGACGTTTATATAGACAGCAACACTTTACTGTCGAGTAGACGTATATATAAACAGCAGCATTTTACTGTCGTAATAGACGTTTACATAAACAACAAACTTTACTATCGAAATGATGAACGAGTAAGGATCATCAGAGGCACATACAACACATTCAGGATTATGATAATGAGGTAGGATTACTTTAATAAAAAGCAAACTTCTTGGAAACCAATAAAACAGGACGTCATAGAACCTCTAAAACTAGTGCAACACCTCACGAATCTTGGGGCGTCATCTGGGGAGAGACTCCACAATAGAACATTATTAAATTTTTTCCCGCAAATCTTAAATAATTAATAATGGAATATTATGAAAGTTCTCATTGATGTCATGGAACTTAATAATTAAAAGTTTTCGAGAGTATCATATCGATATGTCATGGTACTATTGAATTAGGTTATATTTCATTTTCATTGTTTATTCTCCTCATAGTTTATTTCCTTTTCTTCTTTCCTCACTGGGCTATTTTTTCCGTGTTGGAGCCCCTGGGCTTATAGCATCTTGCTTTCCAACTAGGGTTATATCGTAGCTTGTAATAATAATACATACATACATATACCAAGGCACTCCCTTATAATAATAATAATAATAATAATAATAATAAATAGTAGTAGTAGTAGTAGTAGGAGGAGGTGTTACTATTTTCCCCATTGAAGACCTTTAGATTATAGCATCTTGATTTTCCAACTAGGGTTATAGCCTAGCTTTTAATAATAATAATAATAATAATAATAATAATAATAATAATAATGATAATAATATAATAATAATAATAATAATAATAATAATAAAAGAGGAGGAACTTTTAACCTAAAATTTGTGGAAAAACATGGATTTAAGTTTCTTGGAATTTCGAAAATATCTACTTGCTCTCGATATTGAAAAAAAAAAATGGCGCCTTCCCTTTTATATCATAAATGCCATTATCACCTTCCTAATTCCACAAATTATGCAAGTTCCCATAATCATTACCACCAATAATGCAGACCCCTCCGGCATTCGAGTGCATGTTCAGTAGAGTGAAAAGTCTTTAAACACGAGGCGAGTGTTCACGGAACTCTTGGAAATTGAAGCTTCATGTAACTCTTACGGAGTGAATGTACAAGAATAATGCTTGTGCGACCAAGCAAGACGCCACAGTAGCCAGCCGTCCCAGGGGGAACTGCTTGGGGGAGTCTTGGGAGGCAATAGAGGCCCAAAGTGGGTGATTTCCTTAAGACAATTACTCTAATACTTAACTTTCCAAGATATCCCGTTCCCATTTATTACCCTTAAAACCTCGTATCTAATTATATTTATCTTTAAAAACCCTAAACAACAATAATGATACTTTAAAAATCTATTATACAACATAAATCAATTGCAGGTGGATCAACTGATGACTCGATTCAGAAAAATTTAAACAATATAATCGTCATGTAAACTATAACGCAATAAACCAACTTTTAATCATACGGCTAAAAACGAACTGAAAACTTTTTTACATTCATAAGAACATCAAAACACACACACAACTCTACGGACAAGACACGTATGATTTGACCACCAATGTTTATGTTCATGCAATATTATTATTATCATTATTATTATTATTATTATTATTATTATTATTATTATTAGCCAAGCTACAGCCCTACTTGGGAAAGCAGGATACTATAGGCCCAAGGGCTCCAACAGGAAAAATAGCCCAGAGTGGAAATAAAATTAGGAAATAATTAAACTATCTAAGAAAAAATGAACAATTAAAATATCTTAGGAACAGTAACATTAAAACATTTTTCATATATGAATCATAAAAAATACTTGTTTACGCTATACCAACGAGCAGTATACGACAATAAAAATATCACTCTGCTTAACAACTTCCATGACACTTCACAGACATGCGAAGTAACAACGTAAAGGAAAGATCGTCAAAATAATTCTTTTGTGGCCGATGTGGTAACGTCCCTAACTGGGGTTCGAGTCCCGCTCAAACTCGTTAGTTTTCTTTGTCGCTGCAACCTCTCCATCCTTGTGAGTTAAGGATGAAGGGGGAGGTTTGGGGGAGACTATAGGTCCATCTTCCGAGTCATCAGCAGCCATTGCCTGGCCCTCCCTGGTCCTAGCTTGGGTGGAGAGGGGGCTTGGGCGTTCATCATATGTATGTATACTCAGTCTCTAGATCTTTGTCCTGCTTGATAGGGCAATGTCACTGTTCCTTGCCTCTGCCATTCATGAGCGGCCTTTAAACCTTTAAGGTCATGCGAACCCGTGGAGGGGTTTAAAAAACTATTATTTATGAATATTTAAAGTCATCGATAATTCGATAATAACTGATGGAATGCAAACACATGTGCAGACAACTTTTCTGCATTGCAAATGATGGATTCGATTGATTGTTTTTTTTTTTTATCTTTTATGAAATACACATTTACAATCTTGCAATCTATAATATATATACCTTATAGTATACTTATTCTTCGGTCTATAAATCTTGCAGTGCTAAGGAATAATATATACGATTTTTGAGTTATTGGTGCGAAATGGAATTTTATACAATAAATTACATGACATTTGTTATTAATCTTCTGATTTATATATATATATATATATATATAGAGAGAGAGAGAGAGAGAGAGAGAGAGAGAGAGAGAGAGATTCCTCTTTTGGAATGTGGATACTTTAACGCGGTGAAAGGGTTTGTTTGTGTATCGCCATGATCAGCAAAGCTGTACTAGTCAGGGCCACCCCTACAACGTTGGGTGATGAAATGGCCAAACCTCAGACATAAACAAGGACATGTCTTATGCCCTTGTCCTGCAGTGGACTAGAAACAGCTGTATCTCTAGTTGTTCTTTGTATACTTCTGATGAACAAAGGTCAGACACGTGCCGCCCTATATTCTAGAGATATATACGTCGTAAGTTATAGCAAAGATGACCCCGTAAAACATGAGGGTCTTAGTAAAGCCATGAATTTGTCCATGCTTTACGCATTTTACGAATATTGGACCACTTAGGGAATAGGGGTAAATATGACTCACTATGTCATGTCACGAAAATAATTCCCAGATGTCATCCAATATATTTCAGTGAGTTGAGCTTATATATATATATATATATATATATATATATATATATATATATGTATATATATATAAAAGAGAGAGAGAGAGAGAGAGAGAGAGAGAGAGAGAGAGAGATTAGACTAAAATATACACAATTGTCATAGATTAGACTAGAAACTGTTCTAATGATAAGGTAAAAAAAATTATCTTTAGGAAAAATATAAACATATACTTAACCTTGAAAAATATACAATTATTACAGATTAGACTTATTTTCCTAATGATAAGGTAAAAAAAAATTATCTTTAGGAAAAATATAAACATATTTCTAACCTTGAACAAAAATGTTCAGCATTTGTAAATCACGTGATCCTCCCTTACACTTGAGTGTCCTTGCCAGATATGGGCAGTCTTAGCACTTGTTTCTATTGAGAGAGAGGAGAGAGAGAGAGAGAGAGAGAGAGAGAAAACCATTTTTAATCTATGATGAATTTTAAAATTACAGAAAAAAACTTATAGCTGAGAGAGAGAGAGAGAGAGAGAGAGAGAGAGAGAATTTTTATTCTATGAATTCTAAAATTACAGAAAAACTTATAGCTGAGAGAGAGAGAGAGAGAGAGAGAGCCTTTTCATCTATGAATTCTAAAACTACAGAAAAAAGCGAGCTGCTACAATAGAGAGAGAGAGAGAGAGAGAGAGAGAGAGAGAGAGAAACATTTTTAATCTATGAATTTTAAAATTACAGAAAAAACTTATAGCTGAGAGAGAGAGAGAGAGAGAGAGAGAGAGAGAGCTATTTTTCATCTATGAATTCTAAAATTACAGAAAACCCTTATAGCTGAGAGAGAGAGAGAGAGAGAGAGAGAGAGAGAGGCCTTTTCATCTATGAATTCTAAAACTACAGAAAAAAGCGAGCTGCTACAATAGAGAGAGAGAGAGAGAGAGAGAGAGAGAGAGAGAGAGGCCTTTTCATCTATGAATTCTAAAATTACAGAAAAAAACTTATGGCTCAGAGAGAGAGAGAGAGAGAGAGAGAGAGAGGTTAATTTATTTATAGTTTTCAATTTTTTTTTTCAGTGCGAGTGGCAATCGTCAGTAATGGCACCCAAACATCTAGGAGAATTGCTTCCCATTGAGCAGTCAACGAATCGTGTAGACACGAGAATAGTTACAGGTGGTTTAAAGTTATTGGAGCAAGGATACATGTTTACTGTAGGATCTAGAGCTTTCGAATACGCGGCCCCAAGACTATACAACTAGCTCCTACTGGACACCCGAAAAACTGAAGTTATTCTAACCAATCAGATACTAGGAAACTTTTCCAAGCTACAAGGGCACCCCTACGAGTCAGTGCAAATGTGCCTCATTAAAAAAAGAAAAAATTATCATAGTCAATCATTCCATGTTAGTAATGGTGGCCAATGTGGTAACGTCCCTGTCTGGTGAGCGCTGGACTGCGGTTCGAGTACCGCTCAAACTCTTTAGTTTCTTTGGACGCTGCAACCTTAACATCCTTGTGAGCTAAGAATGGAGGGTTTGGGGGGAGCCATCAGTAGCCACTGCCTGGCCCTCTTTGGTTCTAGCTTGGGTGGAGATGGGGGGGGGGGGGCTTGGACGCTGATCATATGTGTATATGGTCTATCTCCAGGGCATTGTCCTGCTCGATCGGGCAATGTCCCTGTCCCTTGCCCCTGCCATTCATGAGCGGCCTTTAAACAGGAATTATCTCTCTCATCAATCAATCTCGCTTAAGAGTTCATCTGTCACTCATTGAAATTCCTCATTCATCTTTAATTAAATATTTTCCTTTTCTTCTACAGTTTATTCATTAGTTTCTTTTTTTTTGTACGTTCCTTTTATTCTACCGTTTATTCTTAAGTTTTCTTATTGTATTTTCTTTTCCTTGCAGTTTATTCTTTACTTTCTTTTGTTTTCTTTTTCTTTTACAGTTTGTTCTTTAGTTTCTTTTTATTCTTCTACAGCTTATTCTTTAATTTCCTTTTTAATATTTTCTTTTTCTTCTACAGTTTCTCTATTTATTTTCTTCTAGTTTATTCTTCACTTTCCTTTTTGTATTTTTCCTTCACAGTTTAATCTCTAGTTCATTTTTTTTATTTTTTTTCCTCACAGTTTAATCTTTGGTTCATATTTGTAATTTTCTCTTCTATCCTCTTTATTTTCTTTTTTTTTTTACTAATTTATTTTTCAATTTCATTTTTGTATTTAAATTTTCTTCTACAGTTTCTACTTCAGTTTCTTTTCTGTACTAGACGAGAAAACCCGCTAAAAATAATCAAAAGTTCAAACTTGCAGCCAATGTTATGTTGAACAGACTGGCATAAGTCCTTTTACAGTTTACATACGAAATATCTGTTTTAATGTTCTTAAAATATTTCATTTTAATTATTCATTACCTCTTATACCGTTTATTTCTTTAATTCCTTTCCTCAATGAGCTATTTTTCCTTGTTGGAGCCTTTGGGCTTATAGCATCTTGCTTTTCCAACTAGGGTATTAGCTTAGCTAATAATAATAATAATAATAATAATAATAATAATAATAATAATAATAATGGAGCCCTTGGGTTTATAGCATCTTGCTTTTCCAACTAGGGTTGTAGCTTAGTTAGTAATAATAATAATAATGGAGCCCTTGGGCTTATAGCATCCTGCTTTTTCCAACTAGGGTTGTAGTTTAGTTAGTAATAATAATAATAATAATAATAATAATAATAATAATAATAATAACAATAATAATAATAAGCTACGAATCTGAAGGCTTTTATTGTCAACAATCTGTAACCTAAAACTACAAAAGAGACTTAAACTGCTTACATGGAAGCTAAATGGAATAAACCACACAGTAGTGGTTTGTTTACAAAATAATATTGTACTGATCTACATAATGGAAGAGAGAGAGAGAGAGAGAGAGAGAGAGAGAGAGAGAGACTTCCGCTGAAATACAACCGTATAAAGTTTTTTAGATTTATATACAAAACAAAATATGCATATGAATAGCGTAAACAGGAAATTATCTTATTTAATTACACTTTGTGATAAGGCTTAACAAAAATGGTAATTAGTTCCTCCAAAAACAAAACCTTCTGTTCCCCTTCCCTTCTGCTCTGCTCTGTTCTTTCCTGTCCCCTTCACTTCCCTTCCTTTTCCTTCCTCTCTGTTACTTTCCCTTCCCTTCATTTCTTTCGGTTCCCTACCATTTCCTTCTTCTCAGTCCCCTGCTTTTCCTTCCTCTCTGTTCCCTTCC
>NC_090730.1:168462978-168475478 GCF_036898095.1 Palaemon carinicauda
ACCAATCAAGAAAACAATTACTCCCAAATACCTATTAGACATAAGTTTATCTCAATTGCACTTTTAATTCTCCAACCAATCAAAAATTAATTACTCCCAAATACCTATTAGACAAAAATATATCTCAATTTCAATTTCAATTTTCCAACCAATCAAAAAACAATTACTCCCAAATTCCTATTAGACAAAAATATATCTCAATTTTAATTTTAATTTTCCAACCAATCAATAAACAATTACTCCCAAATACCTATTAGACCAAAATATATCTCAATTTCAATTCTAATTTTCCAACCAATCAAGAAAACAATTACCCCCAAATACCTATTAGACATAATTATATCTTAATTTCAATTTTAATTTTCCAACCAATCAAAAAACAATTACTCCCAAATACCTATTGGACAAAAATATATTTCAATTTCAATTCTAATTTTCCAACCAATCAAACAATTACTCCCAAATACCTATTAGACAAAAATATATCTTAATTTTCATTTAAATTTTCCAAACAATCAAAAATTAATTACTCCCAAATACCTAATAGACAAAAATATATCTTAATTTCCATTTAAATTTTCCAACCAATCAAAAAAAAAATAACTCCCAAATACCTATTAGACAAAAATATATCTCAATTTCAATTTTAATTTTCCAACCAATCAAGAAAACAATTACTCCCAAATACCTATTAGACATTAGTATATCTCAATTTCACTTTTAATTTTCCAACCAATCAAAAATTAATGACTCCCAAATACCTACTAGACAAAAATATATCTCAATTTCAGTTTTAATTTTCTAACCAATCAAAAAACAATTACTCCCAAATACCTATTAGACAAAAATATATCTCTATTTCGATTCAATTTTCCAACCAATAAAGTAAACAATTACTCCAAAATACCTATTAGACATAAGTAAATCTTAATTTCCATCTCAATTTTCCACAAAAAAAAAAAAAAAAAAAAAAAAAAAAAAAAAAAAAAAAAATTACTCCCGAATACCTACTGCTAAGAACTATATTTACACCTGACTTAAGGCAGACAAACACGATGTTTGCGCTACCTTCAGTGGCGCCCAAGGTTCAACTTGGCACGCCCTTGCGTCTTCCTTCCACTGCGTACATATTTATTCATATCCTTGCAGACCTCCCTCCCATTTTGGCTCTATATATCTCAAGTTATATATATATATATATATATATATGCAGGCGAGGTTAGATCAACTAGGTATTGGAATATTCGTGGGTTATTCCTAATAGCATACTTGAAAAAAATTAATTTGAAGTTTTTAGATTTATATATGAAAGATATATCTTAATGTTGATATTGTTCTTAAACTTCTCTTTTTAGTTGATTTCCTTATTTCCTTTCCTCATTGAGCTATTTTCTCTGTTGTAGCCCTTGGGCTTATAGCATTCTGCTTTTCCAACTAGGGTTGTAGGTTGGCAAATAATAATAATAATAATAATAATAATAAAATAAAAATAATAACAATAATAATTACGCTAAATGATTTACCAAATATATTTCTGATGTTTATGGACGTGTTGTGATCAAAATGTTCAATTGAGGCGTGGAGGGTCTTCTCTATATATTGGAGAAAAAGCATTTGATCCTGTCAAAAACATTAGCAGTAATGAAAGCCCTTCAAAAACAAGGAATAGAAGAATGTTTTCGGTCACATTCACCTCTCCCCGTCCCACGAGTAGGGGGAGAGAGTATTATTATTATCAATAGCATTAACTGCCAAGCTACAACCCTAGTTGGAGAAGCAGGATGCTGTAAGCCCGAGGGGCTCCAACAGGGAAAATAGCCCAGTCAGGAAACGAAACAAGATGTGCTTACCTAAATATTTAACCAGTATTTTGACGTGTCGCGTACAGTAGTGTGTACACACACACACACACACACACATACATATATATATATATATATATATATATATATATATATATATATATATATATATACATATATATATATATACTGTATATATATATATACTGTATATATATATACTGTATATATATATATATATATATATATATATATATATATATATATATATATATATATATGAACCTGAAACGTGGGGGTTATAGAATCATGAATATTTAATATAAAATAGTATAAATTATAATAGAATAAGGTTTTAAGGGATATACTTGTAAATCTGTAATAAGGCAAAGTTTAACTCAAATCTTTTTACAGTTCACCTTCTTCACATTAATTTAAATATTCATTTAATTCATTTGATGACGTAATACTCTCAGATGATTTTCAATTGTTGCAAAATTTTCCTCAAATAACTTTCATTCTCACCATGAACGTTTTAATATATTTGCATATTTCCGTTAAAGTAAATTGAATTCCTTGCATGTCCTTCGATTGCTAAACAGCTTTTTCTTTCAAGACAATTATTTCATCAACGTATATATGATTACAATTGCTTTATTACAGATAGGACCTTCAGATGAAGAGAGATAGAAGCTTCAGTAGTACACGGTGTATCTCTCTCTCTCTCTCTCTCTCTCTCTCTCTCTCTCTCTCTCTCTCTCAAGTGGTGAAAGGGTTGGCGTTTAGCCATGATCATCAAAGCTGGGATAGAAAGTGCCATCCATACTAGGTTGGTTTGTTGAGATCAGAAGAAAATCTCCCACCACTAATCCGCACTGTTGAGCGTGGTAATGAAAATTGGCCGAACCCGACAAGATTAAGGACATTTCTAAGGCCTTTGTCCTGCAGTATACAAGAAACGGATGCATGTGTTGTTTACACACACACACACACACACACACATATATATATATATATATATATATATATATATATATATATATACACACAAACACAAACGTAAAAATAGTTTATCGTACAAAAATAATAAAACCCATTCACACAACAACATACATTACTGTATATAATACAAGACAAAATACAACATACTGTAGAAGCTATGGATATCATGGCACCAGCCGCAGTTTACAAACATAGCCGAAACTTGCCAGCCACCAGTCAAATAAAAAAAGTAAAAACTCCCATATAAACAAACTATATTCATTGAATGATTGACTGATTTGAAGTTTTCTGGCACTTAAGCACGGCAGCAGGTGGTAATCACCACACCACCTAAATTATCCCCCCCCCCCCCCCAGAGTAACTGTGACCTTACTTCCTAAAAATAATCTGACATCGGATGCAACGTCTGAAAGAAAATTGCCGAATATCTTGCGACCGACTTCATCATCATCATCTCCTCCTACGCCTATCGACGCAAAGGGCCTCGGTTAGATTTCGCCAGTCGTCTCTATCTTGAGCTTTTAAATCAATACTTCTCAATTCATCATCTCCTACTTCGCGCTTCATACCCCTCGGCCATGTCTCAAAGAAAATTGTCGAATGTCTTGCGACAGACTTTATCATCATTATCATCATCTCCTACGCCTATCGACGCAAAGGCCCTCGGTTACATTTCGCCAGTCGTCTCTATCTTGAGCTTTTAATTCCATACTTCTCCATTCATTATCTACTACTTCGCGCTTCATACTCCTCAGCCATGTAGGACTGGGTCTTCCAACTCTTCTAGTGCCTTGTGGAGCCCAGCTGAACGTTTGGTGAACTAATCTCTCTTGGGGAATGTGAAAAGCATAACCGAACCATCTCCATCTACCCCTCATCATGGTCTCATCCACATATGACAATCGAGTAATCTCTCTTATAGTTTCATTTTCAATGGGATCTGATTCTATCTTGAATGACTCGAAACAAATCAAAGAGCCTAATTAAATATTTTTATTACCACAGCTTGAAATTTGGGTTGCAATAGAGTCTATTGGTTGAGAAATTGCTTCAGAAAAGCAAAATACTTATTTTCAGAGCATAGATGTTACCCCAAGGACAAAGCAAAGTCCTTCAGGAGAAGGCAAACGTGCTTACCCCCCATACAAAATGCGATAAAAGCACATATTAATAGAAGATATTACTGATGCGTGTATGAAGTAGCTGATATTTTCTAATTTGGACCAATTTATAAGTGGTTACTACATACTATAACCAATTACAATCAAATACAGTGTACCTGTAACATAACAAACGCCTACAGTGTAACTGTAACATAACAAATACCTACAGTGTAACTGTAACATAACAAACACCTACAGTGTAACTGTAACATAATAAACACCTAGTGTACCTGTAACATAACAAACACCTACAGTGTAACTGTAACATAACAAACACCTAGTGTACCTGTAACATAACAAACTCCTACAGTGTAACTGTAACATAACAAACACCTACAGTGTACAAATAGCATAACAATAACAAGTGTAACTAGAGGAGAGGGGCACTCAGTAGAGCGCAAACCTCCGCCGCAGCAGCTTATTCCTAGACCTTTTGCATGACCTTTGACCCTGACCTTCCAAAATTTAATCATTTCCAGCTTTTTACATAACAGTTAATCCCTGCAAGTTTAATTACTCTACGATTAAAATTGTGGCCAGAAAGCTGTTCACAAACAAACACACACAAGCAAGGGGATAAAACATAACCTCCTTCAAACTATGCTGGCGAGGTAATTAACCAACAAGTCACATGAATAGCCTATTATGCAATGAAAAATCTGTCACTGCAATGAAAAATTAGGTTAGAAAAATTATAAATTTTCACTTGATATATCGGAGTTTTTGGAAAAATCTCTACACAAATAACTGACCTGAATTTCACAAAATTATTCAACGCAACAAAATAGAAAAAAAAAATAAGTCAATTCTGATTGGTCTCGTATCTCTACATTAATAACTGACCTGAATTTCACAAAATTATTCAACGCAACGAAATAGAAAAAAAAAATAAGTCAATTCTGATTGGTCTCGTATCTCTACATTAATAACTGACCTGAATTTCACAAAATTATTCAACGCAACGAAATAGAAAAAAAAAATAAGTCAATTCTGATTGGTCTCGTATCTCTACATTAATAACTGACCTAAATTTCACAAAATTATTCAACGCAACGAAATAGAAAAAAAAAATAAGTCAATTCTGATTGGTCTCGTATCTCTACATTAATAATTGACCTGAATTCCACAAAATTATTCAATGCAAATAGAAAAAAAAATAAGTCAATTCTGATTGGTCTCGTATCTCTACATTAATAACTGACCTGAATTTCACAAAATTATTCAATGCAAATAGAAAAAAAAAATAAGTCAATTCTGATTGGTCTCGTATCTCTACATTAATAACTGACCTGAATTTCACATAATTATTCAATGCAACGAAAAAAAATAAAATAAGTCAACTCTGATTGGTCTCGTATCTCTACATAAATAACTGACCTGAATTTAACAAAAATTATTCAATGCAACGAAAAAAAAAAAGTCAATTCTGATTGGTCTCGTATCTCTACATTAATAATTGACCTGAATTTCACAAAATTATTCAATGCAACGAAAAAAAAAAGTCAATTCTGATTGGTCTCGTATCTCTACATTAATAATTGACCTGAATTATTTCACAAAATTATTCTATGCAACGAAATAAAAAAAAAAGTCAATTCTGATTGGTCTCTTATCTCTACATTAATAAAGTGACCTGAATTTCACAAAATTATTTAATGCAAAGTAATTAAAAAAGGAAGTCAACTCTGATTGGTGTCGTATCTCTACATAAATAACTGACCCAAATTTCACAAAATTATTCAATGCAACGTAATTAAAGAAAAGGAAGTCTACTCTGATTGGTCCCATATCTCTACATTAATAACTGACCTGAATTTCACAAAATTATTCAATGCAACGAAATAGAATAAAAAGTAAGTCAATTCTGATTGGTCTCGTTTTATTCTGCGGACCAATGCTCTAACGTTCAGTAATTTCACCTTTACACTCTAATTGGAGTTGGTTGGTAAATTGATTTCATGTCAAACTGGGTCAAAGTCATCAATGTTATCGACGTCGACTTGACCAAGGAAGATAGATACCTCGCTTGCAACGAACCACTAATGATAAACACACATAGTTATGCAGTTAATTCCAACAGTCTTGCCTTCTCTTTCTGATTTCATGAGTCTTTTGACAGTGACGATTTAACAGTAAATGAACAGTTTTTTGACAGTGACGATTTAACAGTAAATGAACAATATGTGATATGAAATGTTAAATACTTTGAACGAACAAGGTAAAACGACAGTGGAGGTCCTGTAGAGAGTGGGGTTCCCCTGCTGTATGGGACCGGAAAAGCAGCCATCAAAGTAAAGTAAAGTAAAGGAAGGATCAAAACTACACGTTATTCTAGAAGTTTCATTATTATTACCTACGCCAACGAAGTTGGAAGGAGGTTATGTTTTCACCCCTGTTAGTGTGTTCATTTTTGTTTGTTTGTGAACAGCTTCCTGACCAGAATTTTAATCGTTGAGTAATGAAACTTGTAGGGATTAAATGTTCTGTAAAAATCTGGAGATGCTTAAATTTTGGAAGGTCCAGGTCGAAGGTCAAGGTCAAGGTCAAAGGTCAATGTCACGGTCAAGCAAAATGTCCAGTTCACGTAATCAGCCATAAGTTTGGACATCGTTGTCACAGGGACTTCAAACCTGGTTCATATTTGAAAGTATAAAAATCCATGCCATTTGATACGTAAAGGTCAAAGGTCAGGGTCGAGCAAAAGGTTGAGAAATAAGCTGCTACGGCGGAGGTATGCGCTCTACCGAGTGCTCCTCCAGTGTTTGTTGTTGTTATTATTATTATCATCATTAGCTAAGTTTCAACCCTTGTTGGAAAAGCAAGATGCTATAAGCCCAAGGGCCCCAACAGCAAAATATAGCCCAGTTGATATAGGAAGATTAGTGCATTGCAGTTATCGGACGATTTGTGCATTCCGGTTGATATGGGATTTTTAGTGCATTCCAGTTGATATGGGACGATTAGTGCATTCCGGTTATGGGAACATTAGTGAATTCTGGTTGATATGAGACAATTAGAGTATTCTGATTGATATAGGACGATTAGGGCATTCTGGTTGATATAGAATGATTAGTGCATTCCGGTTGATATAGGACGATTAGTGCATTCTGGTTGATATAAAATAATTAGTGCATTCCGGTTGATATAGGACGATTAGTGCATTCTGGTTGATATTTCATGAAATAAAAGCTAATGAGAGCAGATTTCGACTATCCCAGAAGAATTTCACTAGCAACAATGCACCCTCTGTATATTAAAGAAGTTTTAGCAACGCAAAAAAAAAAAACCCGTATGCGGTAAGATTTAACGCAAAAAAATGCAAGAAATCACCCGGCCACTGAACTCCTTCAGCAAGACCTTGGCCATCTGGCTCAAACCAGACACAGATATCTCACAATTCACTAACAGGGTTTCATCGACCCACTAAATCCTAAGCTTTGCCAACGACGAAAACAGAAGACTTAAACGGGGAAAAAATTGAAAGTCATTTGATTCAATACAGGCCGTCGACAAGGTACGTTTTAATGCCTAAACCTGAAATAAAACTTGCAGCAGAAACGTCTTCAGGTTTCTTAAAACGTAAGGGAATATATTAATCGTTTAATGTTCCTTAATCCTTTAATGTATCCATATGGAGGCATCCAAGGTATGTTCTAAATACTTCAAACAGTGGCGAATTGATCACAACAACTATGGCATCGTCTAAACCTTCTGGATAAAAATTCGAGAGCCATATAACAGTCCGTCGACATGCTACGTTTTAATGCCTAAAACCTGATATAAAACTTGCAGCAGAAACGTCTCCAGGTTTCTTAAAACGTAAGGAAATATATTAATCGTTTAATGTTATTTAATATGGTCACGTGGAGGCATCCAAGGTATGTTCTTCTAGCTTCAAACAGTAGCGAATTGATCAAAAACAACAAAAACAGCTACGTCATCGTTTAAACCTTCTGGATACAAATTCGAGAGCCATATAATTCCAGTTCATTAGAAGGTAATAAGAGATGAGTGCACCAATTTACGATCTTTCACATGATCGAAATTTTTGTAGAAAAAATTTCTTGAAGACACATAATTCCAGTTTATTAAAACGTAATGGGGTTGACTGCACCAATTTTACAATCTTTCACCCGACCAATTTTTTGGCAATAAATTCCAGAAATTTCTTTTGTTATTTTTTGTATTAAGTCATCTTGGAAAAGTGAAAAAGAGGAGGTTGCGCAGGTAATAGTTCATCAATTTACGATCTTCCACCTGATAAATATTTTTTTTTGGAAAAAAAATTCCAGAATTTATTATTTTTTATAGTTATCCTGGAAGTGAAAAAAGTGGAGGTTGCTTGGCAATAGTTCATCATTTTACAATCTTTCACATGATCAATTTTTTTGGGAGAAAATTTCCAGAAATTTAAATTTTTCATAGTCATCCTGGAAAAGTGAAAAAAAGGAGTTTGCGTAGGCAATAGTTCATCGATTTACAATTTTTCACATGATCAAATTTTTTTTGGAATAAATTTCCAGAAATTTAAATTTATCATAGTCATCCTGGAAAAGTGAAAAAAAGAGGAGGTTGCTTGGCAATAGTTCATCAATTTACAATCTTTCACATGATCAAATTTTTTTGGGAAAAAATTTCCAGAAATTTAAATTTTTTATATAGTCATCCTGGAAAAGTGAAAAAAAAGAGGAGGTTGCTTGGCAATAGTTCATCAATTTACAATCTTTCACATGATCAAATTTTTTTTGGAATAAATTTCCAGAAATTTAAATTTATCATAGTCATCCTGGAAAAGTGAAAAAAAGAGGAGGTTGCTTGGCAATAGTTCATCAATTTACAATCTTTCACATGATCAAATTTTTTTTGGAATAAATTTCCAGAAATTTAAATTTATCATAGTCATCCTGGAAAAGTGAAAAAAAGAGGAGGTTGCTTGGCAATAGTTCATCAATTTACAATCTTTCACATGATCAAATTTTTTTGGGAAAAAATTTCCAGAAATTTAAATTTTTTATATAGTCATCCTGGAAAAGTGAAAAAAAAGAGGAGGTTGCTTGGCAATAGTTCATCAATTTACAATCTTTCACATGATCAAATTTTTTTGGGAAAAAATTTCCAGAAATTTAAATTTTTTATATAGTCATCCTGGAAAAGTGAAAAAAAGAGGAGGTTGCTTGGCAATAGTTCATCAATTTACAATCTTTCACATGATCAAATTTTTTTGGGAAAAAATTTCCAGAAATTTAAATTTTTTATATAGTCATCCTGGAAAAGTGGAAAAAAGAGGAGGTTGCATAGGCAATAGTTCATCAATTTACAATCTTTCACATGATCAAATTTTTTTGGGAAAAAATTTCCAGAAATTTAAATTTTTTATATAGTCATCCTGGAAAAGTGAAAAAGAGGAGGTTGCTTGGCAATAGTTCATCAATTTACAATCTTTCACATGATCAAATTTTTTTGGGAAAAAATTTCCAGAAATTTAAATTTTTTATATAGTCATCCTGGAAAAGTGGAAAAAAGAGGAGGTTGCATAGGCAATAGTTCATCAATTTACAATCTTTCACATGATCAAATTTTTTTGGGAAAAAATTTCCAGAAATTTAAATTTTTTATATAGTCATCCTGGAAAAGTGGAAAAAAGAGGAGGTTGCATAGGCAATAGTTCATCAATTTACAATCTTTCACATGATCAAATTTTTTTGGGAAAAAATTTCCAGAAATTTAAATTTTTTATATAGTCATCCTGGAAAAGTGAAAAAGAGGAGGTTGCTTGGCAATAGTTCATCAATTTACAATCTTTCACATGATCAAATTTTTTTGGGAAAAAATTTCCAGAAATTTAAATTTTTTATATAGTCATCCTGGAAAAGTGGAAAAAAGAGGAGGTTGCATAGGCAATAGTTCATCAATTTACAATCTTTCACATGATCAAATTTTTTTGGGAAAAAATTTCCAGAAATTTAAATTTTTTATATAGTCATCCTGGAAAAGTGAAAAAGAGGAGGTTGCTTGGCAATAGTTCATCAATTTACAATCTTTCACATGATCAAATTTTTTTGGGAAAAAATTTCCAGAAATTTAAATTTTTTATATAGTCATCCTGGAAAAGTGGAAAAAAGAGGAGGTTGCATAGGCAATAGTTCATCAATTTACAATCTTTCACATGATCAAATTTTTTTGGGAAAAAATTTCCAGAAATTTAAATTTTTTATATAGTCATCCTGGAAAAGTGAAAAAAAAGAGGAGGTTGCTTGGCAATAGTTCATCAATTTACAATCTTTCACATGATCAAATTTTTTTGGGAAAAAATTTCCAGAAATTTAAATTTTTCATAGTCATCCTGGAAAAGTTAAAAAAGAGGAGGTTGCTTGGCAATAGTTCATCAATTTACAATCTTTCACATGATCAAATTTTTTTGGGAAAAAATTTCCAGAAATTTAAATTTTTCATAGTCATCCTGGAAAAGTTAAAAAAGAGGAGGTTGCTTGGCAATAGTTCATCAATTTACAATCTTTCACATGATCAAATTTTTTGGGAGAAAATTTCCAGAAATTTAAATTTTTCATAGTCATCCTGGAAAAGTTAAAAAAGAGGAGGTTGCTTGGCAATAGTTGATCAATTTACAATCTTTCACATGATCAAATTTTTTGGGAGAAAATTTCCAGAAATTTAAATTTTTCATAGTCATCCTGGAAAAGTGAAAAAAAGAGGAGGTTGCTTGGCAATAGTTCATCAATTTACAATCTTTCACATGATCAAATTTTTTGGGAGAAAATTTCCAGAAATTTAAATTTTTCATAGTCATCCTGGAAAAGTGAAAAAAAGAGGAGGTTGCTTGGCAATAGTTCATCAATTTACAATCTTTCACATGATCAAATTTTTTGGGAGAAAATTTCCAGAAATTTAAATTTTTCATAGTCATCCTGGAAAAGTTAAAAAAGAGGAGGTTGCTTGGCAATAGTTCATCAATTTACAATCTTTCACATGATCAAATTTTTTGGGAGAAAATTTCCAGAAATTTAAATTTTTCATAGTCATCCTGGAAAAGTTAAAAAAGAGGAGGTTGCTTGGCAATAGTTCATCAATTTACAATCTTTCACATGATCAAATTTTTTGGGAGAAAATTTCCAGAAATTTAAATTTTTTATAGTCATCCAGGAAAAGTGGAAAAAAAGAGGAGGTTGCTTGGCAATAGTTCATCAATTTACAACCTCTCACCTGATAATTTTTTTTTTTGGAAAAAAATTCCAGACTTTATTATTTTTTAGTTATCCAGGAAAAGTGAAAAAAAGGAGGTTGCTTGGCAATAGTTCATCAATTTACAATCTCTCACCTGATCAACATTTTTTTGGGAAAAAAATTCCAGAAATTTAAATTTTTCATAGTCATCCTAGAAGAGTGAAAAAAAAAGAGGTTGCTTGGCAATAGTTCATCAATTTACGATCTTTCACATGATCAAATTTTTTTTTGGAAAAAATTTCTGGAAATTTATTTTTTTTTTTAAATCCTGGAAAAGTTAAAAAAAAGGAGGTTGCGTAGGCAATAGTTCATCAATTTACAATCGTTCACATGATCAATTTTTTTTTTTGGAGAAAATTTACAGAAATTTAAATTTTTCCTAGTCATACTGGAAAAGTGAAAATGAGGAGGTTGCTTGTCAATAGTTCATCAATTTACAATCGATTTTTTGGGAGGAAAATAATATCCAGAAAACTCTTCTCCCCCCTTTTTTTATCAAAGTCATCCTGGAAACATGAACAACAACGGGGAAGAGGTGGCGTATGGAATAGGAAATATGCTCTCTAATGGCAGGTCAAGAGCTGGAAAACACCAACAACGTTCACATAGCTCAGTAAAACGTTGTGGAAAGTGAGGCAATGGTTCGATGGAAAGTGAGACGGGTGTTTTTTTTTTTTTTTTTTTTTTTTGTAAGCTCCATATGAGAGGAAGGTACATTTATTTCTGGTTTACTTTCTACGCTCATTATAAAAGGTTATGGAAGACAGTGTTCTATATCTTTTTAGGAAGACAGGGCGCTTTCGACCTTTTATATATATATATATATATATATATATATATATATATATATATATATATATATATATATAAATTGCCCATAATAGATTTAGAAGTTTTGTATAAAAAAGACAAAAATATGTCAATAATAAATTTAATAATCTTATGAAAATACTCCAGAAAAACAACCAGCCTTAAAGGCCAACCAGTTCCTTCTCTTCTTCAAGCTTTCAACCACTGTAAACTAAACAACTCTGAGACATGAAGACAAGTTACTCAACGCAATGGCACAATATTGCTTTGGGTAAAGTCATTATCATTATTATTATTATTATTATTATTATTATTATATTATTATTATTATTATATTATTAATTATTATTATATTATTAATTATTATTATTATTATTATTATTACTTTCTAAGCTAAAACCCTAGTTGGAGAAGCAGGATGCTATAAACCCAAGTCTCCAACCAGGGAAAATAGCCCAGTGAGGAAAGGAAACAAGGAAAA
>NC_090730.1:168480478-168482978 GCF_036898095.1 Palaemon carinicauda
TAAGCCCAAGGGCTCCAACAGGGAAAATAGCTGTGAGGAAAGGTTAAGACAGAATAGTGTGCCCGAGTGTACCCTCAAACAAGAAAACTCAAACCCAAGACAGTGAAAGACCATGGTACAGTGGCTATGGCACTATCCAAGATAAGAGAACAATCGTTTGATTTTGGAGTGTTCTTCAAGAAGAGCTGCTTACCATAGCTAAAAAGAGTCTCATTTATTAAATGAAACTAAATCGTATCAAGAACAACTTAACGTGACTTCATCATATAGTCCTGCACTGAAGTGAGAGATAATGGTGTTAATGAGAGATAAGATGACTAAACACACATTTCCGTTTTGATAATCTAAAGCTGACCTTATCATAAAAAGGCCCAGACACGCTGTTTGGTATCTCAAGGACAAATGATACATGGGGGTGAACACTTAAAAGTCACTCTCAAGTGGCAAAGGAAGGAACTGTACCATGACATATGATTATCATTATATACATATGACCAGCGCCAAAGGCGTCTCTATCAAGCTAGAACCAGGGAAGGCCAGGCAATGGCTGCTGACGGCTCAGCAGTTAAGACCTTTCGGCTCACTATAGTCCATTTCTTTTAGAGAGTCATATTTGCACCGACTCGCAGCGGTACCCTTTTAGCTCGGAAAAGTTTCCTGATCGCTGATTGGTTGGACAAGATAATTCTAACCAATCAGCGACCAGGAAACTTTTCCGAGCTACAAGGGCACCGTTGCGAGTCGGTGCAAATATGACTCGCTAAAAGAAATGGACTGTAGCTCAAAAGGATTGTGGGGTTGCATATACTACTACTACTACTACTACTATTATTATTATTACTAGCTAAGCTACAACCCTAGTTAGAAAACTAAGATGCTATAAGCAAAATGGCTCCAACAGGGAAAATAGCCCAGCGAGGAAAGAAAAAGAGAAAAAACCACAAGAATTAATTATCAAAGTAAAAATTTTAAAGAACGGTACCAACAATAAATTACACCATCCATAAATAAACTACCTATCTTGAACGTGTCTCGAACTCCCGTTCAACACACTGCCAGGCTACCACAATTATATAACAACACCACAAACAAGAACATCAACTTCATCACACGCTTCTAAGGCAGACACAAGGCCATGGCAAGAGGTCTTCTGCGCACTAGAAAGCTCTCATGAAAAATCAGTATAAACTTGTCCAAGGTAACCTTAACTACAGTCATGACATTTCACCGAGCGTGGTTTAACCTACATCATAAGAATATCATTACGTCATCAGAATTAGATGATAGTTGGATCTAACCCTTGATAATAATCAAAATATAAATCTATTCCAGAAATCTGGTTGTGCTATTCTAGAAATCTGGTTCCCTATTCCAGAAATTTGGTTCCCTAGAAATTAGATTCCATATTCTAGAAATCTTGTTCCTAGAAACCTGATTCCCCATTCCAGGAATCTGGTTCCCTAGAAATCTGATTCCCCATTCCAGAAATCTGATTCCCTATTCCAGAAATCTGGATCCCTATTCCAAAAATCTGGTTCCTAGAAACCTGATTCCCCATTCCAGAAATCTGGTTCCTAGAAATCTGATTCCCCATTCCAGAAATCTGATTCCCTATTTCCAAAACTTGGTTCCCTATTCCAGAAATCGAATTCCCTATTCCAGAAATCTGGTTCCCTATTCCAGAAATCTGGTTCCCTATACCTGAAATCTGGTTCCTGTACCAGAAATCTGATACCCTATTCCAGAAATCTGGTTCCCTATTCCAGAAATCTGACCAACAAAACAGGTATTCACATCAATAACAGCCAACTGGAAACCTCCCTGCCACTCGATCTTCCGGACTGGGGTTCGAGACCCGCTCAAGTTCGATACTTTTTTGTAGTGTCTGTAACCTAGCCATCCTTGTGAGCTAGGGATGGGGGCTTTGTGGGAGCCTATAAGGTCTGCCTGCTAAGTCATCGGCAGCCATTGCCTGTCCTTCCTTGGTCCTAGCTTGGGTGGAGAGGAGTCTTGGGCGCTGATCATAAGTATATGTCTTTAGGGCATTGTCACTTTCCCTTGCCTCTGCCGTTCATGAAGGACTTTTATTCCTTATTAACTGTGTTTAAGGGAAAATTTCTTTACCAAAACAACACTCTCTTGATAAAGCAATCTAGGGGGTTTTCATTATTAAATTTTCTACATCGTTGCTCAATTAGGATCTATAACGTTTACAAAGTGTCCAAAAGACTAAAATTACTGCTAGATCTTTGTTCAGACGGCACATATAACGTTTAAAACGCTTCCACGAGACTAAAATTACCGTCGGATATTTGCTTAGCGTCTATAACGTTTATATAAAAAAAAAAAACCAACCTGGTACTAACTATAAAAACCAAGTCGAAAAAGCAACAAGCCAGAAGTTCCATGGGAGAAAATGTAAAATTTCAGGACCAAGTCGCGAACTGAACCCGTAACCCCACAACGTTTCTTTCACGTATATCGAAAAGATTCCATATTA
>NC_090730.1:168490478-168605478 GCF_036898095.1 Palaemon carinicauda
TCCATAAATTTTAAAAGCAGGGTATACAACAAATAACTTAATTGAAATACTGTATCAAAAACTATCCAAATACACTCCGACTTAAGAAGTACAGTGCAGTAATCCCTCACCATATCGCAGTTCACATATCGCTTTCCGAGTACATCACAGATTTATATATACATATGTAAATCTATACCGTGGATGCCTCTTTATATTGGAAGTTTCTGAGGGCAATAAGTTTTACATTTCTCATATTTTAATTACTTTTTGTTAAAAATTAGTGATTTTTTGGGGTTATAAAAGCTTGATTTCATAGATAATAAAAATTGAAAAATATAAAACTTTTTTAAGATATTCCAAAGATTTGCGTTTCTATTCAGCAGTTACTCATCTTCCACAGGGAGGCTTGAACATAACACCAGCAACAGCTGCATTTAAGAGAGACTGTCATAAATAATCTACTTACAATGTTAAAATAATCTCGGGAATATCTAATTTCTTAATTACATCTTAATTAATCTGTTTTGAGAAATAGTTGCAAGTGTAAATAATATTCGAGCTTTCTGACCAAATGAATGCATCAATTTATTTGTACCCGTTAAAAGTGACGGCTATAACAAGTCTCCTCAAAGAAAATAACGGTTCTAATCTCTCCGTACGTTCCATACTGAACCTGGAAATAACAAGACTCCTCCTCCCTACTTCCAGGTCATGTTTACATGGTGGATCTCCTGGCTATGGGCTTGGACATTCTGGCACTCCCAGGCAACGGGCGACTCTAAGAGCACGCCCGTCTGGACCATCGGAATGACCCAGGATGCGATCCTCAACAGACCAGCAGTTCGGGACGCCAGAACTGGAAATCCAGGACGAGTGCCTTGGGCCCGTGTTGACTTTTCCAGTATGAAGACACCAACCCTCATACCAAATCAAATAAAAAAATCTTTAAACAGCAGTATATTTATGAACTACCGACTACCATTTAACACTGCAATCGCAAAATCCATGCGGGCAAAAAGTGGCACTAAGTAAAAAGAATTTGTTCCCCAAGGCACAGCAGGTCCTACAGCACTTGGTTGCAAAGGGGGAGACAGTTTAAAGGTCGCTCATGAATGACAGGTGCAGGGGACAGTGACGATTCCCTAGACACTGACCATACAGTATATACATATGATCAGCACCCAAACTGCTAACTCAGAAGGTAAACCTTTAAGATTCCCTATACTATTATTATTATTATTACTAGCTAGGCTACAACCCTAGTTGGAAAAACAAGATGCTATAAGCCCAGGGTCCCCAACAGGGAAAACAGCCCTGTGAGGAAAGGAAATATGGAAAAATAAAATATTTTATGTCCTATATAAACTATAAAAACATTAACAAAACAAGAGGAAGAGATATCAGATAGAATAGTGTGCCCGAGTGTACCCTCAAGCAAGAGAACTCTAACCCAAGAGACAGTGGAAGACCATGGTACAGAGGCTATGTCACTACCCAAGACTAGAGAACAATGGTTTGATTTTGGAGTGTCCTCCTCCTAGAAGAGCTGCTTACCGTAGCTAAAGTCTCTTCTACCCTTACCAAGAGGAAAGTAGCTACTGAACAATTATAGAGGAGTAGTTGACCCCTTGGATGAAGAAAAGTTGTTGAATAATAGGCCCCCCTCCTCAGCTCACATGAATGGTGAGGCTGCAAAAAACTACAAGCAATTATCGAGCTTTAGCTGGACTCCAACCCCAGTCCAGCATATCGCAAGGCAGGGACGCTTCCAATAGACCACAACAGTACAAGTTAAAAGAGGTAGGTTATCAAGACCGAATAAAGAATGCAAGAAGGGAGGTACAACTAAATGGCTAAACAGTAGGAGCAGCTGAATTGGACAGTGAAAAAAAAATTAAAAGCTTTACTGTGCCACTTATTTGAATAAGAATTTGAATTCTTTAAAAAACATTGGCAAGTAATAAACCCCTCAAGTAATTCCTAAGGATGTTACTATCTTAATTAGCCAAATAAATTTAGTTATTTTGGCTTTTCCTCGGCGAGTATCCATCCGCCACAGAGGGACCCCACTAGGGAAAACGGAGATAGGGGAAACTACACAAAATTCTGCTTGGTTGGGAGGAGAATCCCAGATACTCCTAAGAAAGTAGTTCGAAGTAAGAACTCCGTGTTTGAACAATTAGTTATTTTGGCTTTTCCTCAATGCCCTTACCTTACAAATAAATCATAACGACTCTATCTCTAGATAAAGCTAATCCAGAGTTAGCTCATCCACCTTTTTTTTTTGTGAATTTACCCTGAATAAAATCTTGAGCTTTAAATATTTGTTGCAGCTTTAGATCATCAATGATAATAACAATCACTAATAAAAGCGTGCAGAATCACATAAATCATGATTTCAAATAAGGGAAAAAAAAAATTATCTAAATTCTAACGGAGACCAAGACCTCATATTAATTAACTTTACATTGTCAAGAAATAAGTGCGCGCGTGTGTGTCACTCACACATCTGAAAGCCCTTGCTAGAGACCAAATGGTCTGGAGAATGAGTACTAACAGCAGAGGCACTCCCCTGGTGTGGGATTGCACAGCCCATCTCACCCTAAAAAGGCAACAGCGACACCTCATGTAACACTATATCAACTATACATAGTAAATGTTTTGAATAAGTTAACCCTTTTACCCCCAGGCTCTTTGGAAATTTCCAACCCTTAACCCCCAAGGGGTTATTTTTTCCCCAGCACATTTTGCAGTATATTTTTTCTAAATTGCTCTAACAGCATTAATTTTTGTCATAGAGAGGTCAGGTTGGTCTCATTCTCTTGGAAAATGCCTGAATTTTTTCAAAAAATTATCAAAAATATGAAAAAAAAAAATTTTTATAGCATTTTTTTGCAAGGATGTACCGGTAGGTCCATGGGGGTAAAGGGATGGGTTTTGTGAAACGTACCAGTACGTCCTTTGGGGGCAAAAGGGTTAAGAAATAGTATACCAACAACTCATCTACCGTGCCCAACACGTGGCAAGGTATGTAAGTCCAAAACTGGTCTAGCAAGCCATGCCAATGCCAATAGAAAGTGGAAGCAGCAGTATCATGCTTAAGAACTAAACATAATACATTCATCAACTACTTGGAATACCAAATGCTGTCACCAACTAGGATGGTTTATAAAGTTTGGCCCATGTCACCCAGCAATTGGGCTTGAGAGGCCATTCGGCGCTGAAGTGAAACTAAGGGGGGAAATACAGCAATTGAACTATGGAGTAAAAGTTCAAGAGGTTGGACAGCAAGGTGCAAAAAAGGAAGTGACAACGAAAGTCATCTGTTAAGAAGGACTGGCTTTAGGTGTTCATGTGTTACATGAACCTAGAAAAAAAACTTACGATAGAATCGATACAAGTAATCTGGAATGTGACGAGGAAGTATGATATGGATGATAGGTTGTAAATCTGTTTGATGCAAATATGTAAGCAGGAGAATGACTGGTTTGGTTTGATACTGGGTCTGAGATAACGGTAGGTTCAACATTTTTATGCAAGGAGCAATGTGAGAGGTTAAAGAAGGCAGGGATGCAGCTGATTAGTTGTGTGATAAGGAAAGAAGTTATACATGGATAATGGAACGTTTGATATTAGCAAATGAAACTGTACCAAATAAGTACAGTAAAGAGAAACTGCAAATGTTTGTAAAAGTTAGAATTTATTTCTTGCAAGGGAAGAAAGTTGCGAGTAAATGTGAGCAAGAATAAGGAAATGAGGGTAAAGGGAAACCACGAAAATGGGGCAATTGATGGTAATATGGATGGTGGAAGAATGAAAGCAGTTGATTCAATCATGTAATCAGTCGTAAATAAACAAATGATTGTAGAATCAGCTGCAATGGTCAAAAGTTACTGTAGGTAAAAGTAGAGATCATATTATTTTGTGGTGGTTTAGTCCACGAAGATAAAATGGCTGACAATTAGTTAGTGAAAAGAGCACATAATTCAGAACTGGTAGGAGGACAGGAAGACCTACAAAGGGCTGAAAAAAAAAATGGAAAGGAAGAACCTTGACACCTAGGAAATGCAAGAGTGCGGGCATGATAGGGTGGAATAACTTGCACCCAACATCCTGCTTCCCTGATAAAGATTTGTATCATTCCAACCACCATGCATAAAGGCTAGCACTGAGCAAGATAGCTTGGATAAGCATCTATTATTGAAATGTTATTTTCATTAGTAAAATAAATTTTTGAATATACTTACCCGATGATCATGTAGCTGTCAACTCCGTTGCCCGACAGAAATCTAAGGTCGGGATACGCCAGCGATCGCTATCCAGGTGGGGGTTTACACAACAGCGCCATCTGTGAGTAGGTACTCAAGTACTTCTTGTCAACAAGAACTCAATTTTCTCCTCGGTCCACTGGTTCTCTATGGGGAGGAAGGGAGGGTTCTTAAATTCATGATCATCGGGTAAGTATATTCAAAAATTTATTTTACTAATGAAAATAACATTTTTCAATATTAATCTTACCCGATGATCATGTAGCTGATTCACACCCAGGGTGGTGGGTGGAGACCAGCATACATGTTAACAAAAGAAGCTAAGTATCCCGTATTTCATTTTATCAGTTATTCAAAATAACAAACATAAAATAAATAAGTACCTGGTAAGGAAGTCGACTTGAACTATTACTCTGCCTTTTTTAAGTACGTCTTCCTTACTGAGCCTAGCGGTCCTCTTAGGATGCTGAACGACTCCTAGGTGCTGAAGTATAAAGGGCTGCAACCCATACTAAAGGACCTCATCACAACCTCTAACCTAGGCGCTTCTCAAGAAAGAATTTGACCACCCGCCAAATCAACCAGGATGCGGAAGGCTTCTTAGCCTTCCGTACAACCCAAAAAACAACAATAAAAAGTATTCAAGAGAAAGATTAAAAAGGTTATGGGATTATGGGAATGTAGTGGCTGAGCCCTCACCTACTACTGCACTCGCTGCTACGAATGGTCCCAGGGTGTAGCAGTTCTCGTAAAGAGACTGGACATCTTTGAGATAGAATGATGCGAACACTGACTTGCTTCTCCAATAGGTTGCATCCATAACACTCTGCAGAGAACGGTTCTGTTTGAAGGCCACTGAAGTAGCAACAGCTCTCACTTCATGTGTCCTTACCTTCAGCAAAGCAAGGTCTTCTTCCTTCAGATGAGAATGTGCCTCTCTAATCAGAAGCCTGATGTAGTAAGAAACTGCGTTCTTAGACATCGGAAGAGTAGGCTTCTTGATAGAACACCATAAAGCTTCTGATTGTCCTCGTAATGGCTTTGACCTTCTTAAATAGTACCTAAGAGCTCTTACTGGGCAAAGTACTCTCTCTAGTTCGTTCCCCACCAAGTTGGACAGGCTTGGGATCTCGAACGACTTAGGCCAAGGACGGGAAGGAAGCTCGTTTTTAGCCAAAAAACCGAGCTGCAAGGAACATGTAGCCGTTTCAGAAGTAAAACCTATGTTCCTGCTGAAGGCGTGGATCTCACTGACTCTTTTAGCTGTTGCTAAGCAGACGAGGAAAAGAGTTTTTAATGTGAGGTCCTTAAAAGAGGCTGATTGGAGCGGTTCAAATCTTGATGACATTAGGAACCTTAAAACCACGTCTAGATTCCAGCCTGGTGTGGACAACCGACGTTCCTTTGAGGTCTCAAAAGACCTAAGGAGGTCCTGTAGATCTTTGTTGGTGGAAAGATCCAAGCCTCTGTGGCGGAATACCGCTGCCAACATACTTCTGTAACCCTTGATCGTAGGAGCTGATAGGGATCTTACGTTCCTTAGATGTAACAGGAAGTCAGCAATCTGGGTTACAGTGGTACTGGTTGAGGAAACTGCATTCGCCTTGCACCAGCTTCGGAAGACTTCCCATTTAGACTGATAGACTCTGAGAGTGGATGTCCTCCTTGCTCTGGCAATCGCTCTGGCTGCCTCCTTCGAAAAGCCTCTAGCTCTTGAGAGTCTTTCGATAGTCTGAAGGCAGTCAGACGAAGAGCGTGGAGGTTTGGGTGTACCTTCTTTACGTGAGGTTGACGCAGAAGGTCCACTCTTAGAGGAAGAGTCCTGGGAACGTCCACTAGCCATTGCAGTACCTCGGTGAACCATTCTCTCGCGGGCCAGAGGGGAGCAACCAACGTCAGCCGTGTTCCTTTGTGAGAGGCGAACTTCTGAAGTACCCTGTTGACAATCTTGAACGGCGAGAACGCATACAGGTCGAGATGGGACCAATCCAGCAGAAAGGCATCCACGTGAACTGCTGCTGGGTCTGGAATCGGAGAACAATACATCGGGAGCCTCTTGGTCATCGAGGTAGCGAATAGATCTATGGTGGGCTGACCCCACAGGGCCCATAGTCTGCTGCAAACATTCTTGTGAAGGGTCCACTCTGTGGGGATGACCTGACCCTTCCGGCTGAGGCGATCTGCCATGACATTCATATCGCCCTGAATTAACCTCGTTACCAGCGAAAGCTTTCGATCTTTTGACCAAATGAGGAGGTCCCTTGCGATCTCGAACAACTTCCTCGAATGAGTCCCTCCCTGCTTGGAGATGTAAGCCAAGGCTGTGGTGTTGTCGGAGTTCACCTCCACCACCTTGTTTAGCTGGAGGGACTCGAAGTTTATCAAGGCCAGATGAACCGCCAACAACTCCTTGCAATTGATGTGAAGTGTCCTTTGCTCTTGATTCCATGTGCCCGAGCATTCCTGTCCATCCAGTGTCGCACCCCAGCCCGTGTCCGATGCGTCCGAGAAGAGACGGTGGTCGGGGGTCTGAACAGCCAATGGTAGACCTTCCTTGAGAAGAATGCTGTTCTTCCACCACGTTAGAGTAGACCTCATCTCTTCGGAAACAGGCACTGAGACCGCCTCTAGCGTCATGTCCTTTATCCAGTGAGCAGTTAGATGATACTGAAGGGGGCGGAGGTGGAGTCTCCCTAACTCGATGAACTGGGCCAGCGATGAAAGTGTCCCTGTTAGACTCATCCACTGCCTGACTGAACATCGGTTCCTTCTCAGCATGCTCTGGATGCATTCTAGGGCTTGTTTGATCCTTGGGGCCGACGGAAAAGCCCGAAAAGCTCGACTCTGAATCTCCATACCTAGATAGACAATGGTCTGGGATGGGACGAGCTGGGACTTCTCTATATTGACCAGGAGGCCCAATTCCTTGGTCAGATCCATAGTCCATCTGAGATTCTCCAGACAGCGACGACTTGTTGGAGCTCTTAAAAGCCAGTCGTCCAAATAGAGGGAGGCTCTGATGTCTGCCAAGTGAAGGAATTTCGCAATATTCCTCATCAGTCTGGTAAACACAAGAGGTGCCGTGCTTAGGCCAAAGCACAGGGCTTGGAACTGGTACACAACCTTTCCAAAGACGAACCTTAGGAAAGGTTGGGAGTCTGGATGGATGGGGACGTGAAAGTACGCGTCTTTCAGGTCTAACGAGACCATCCAGTCCTCCTGCCTGACCGCTGCTAGGACCGACTTCGTCGTCTCCATCGTGAACGTCTGCTTGGTGACAAAAGCATTGAGAGCACTGACGTCCAGCACCGGTCTCCAACCTCCTGTCTTCTTCGCTACCAGGAAGAGACGGTTGTAGAAGCCCGGGGATTGATGGTCCCGGACTATGACTACCGCTTCCTTTTGTAGCAAGAGCGACACCTCTTGTTGCAACGCTAGCCTCTTGTCCTTCTCCTTGTAGTTGGGAGAGAGGTTGATGGGAGATGTAGCTAGAGGGGGACTGCGGCAGAACGGAATTCTGTATCCCTCCCTTAGCCACTTCACAGACTGAGCGTCTGCACCTCTGCTCTCCCAAGCTTGCCAGAAGGTCTTGAGTCTGGCTCCCACTGCTGTCTGGAGAGGAAGGCAGTCAGAACTTGCCTTTTGCGGACTTGGAACCCTTCTTGGACTTGCCACTGTGACTGTCGGCACGGGTACCTCCTCTGCTGGAGGTTCTGCCACGAAAGGGCGGGATGAACCTAGTTGCAGGTGTGTCTACTGCTGCAGGGCGGAAGGGTCTAGGCACGGAAGGTAAGGTTTTAGCCTTACGTGCGGAAGATGCCATAAGATCATGGGTATCCTTCTGGATCAGCGAGGCAGCCATCCCCTTGATCAGCTCCTCCGGAAACAGACACTTGGAGAGAGGAGCAAACAACAACTCTGACTTCTGGCAAGGAGTGATACCAGCCGATAAGGAGCAAAGATGTTCTCTCTTCTTAAGCACTCCCGACACGTACGAAGCCGCAAGTTCACCAGACCCATCCCGAATGGCTTTGTCCATGCTAGACATGATCAGCATGGCAGAGTCCTTATCCGAAGGGGAAGTCTTCCTGCTTAAGGCTCCCAAACACCAATCGAGGAAGTTGAAGATCTCGAAGGCACGAAAGACTCCCTTCAACAGATGATCCATGTCAGAAAAGGACCAGCAGATCTTCGATCGTCTCATAGCCAACCTGCGGGGAGAGTCAACCAGACTTGAGAAGTCGCCCTGGGCAGAGGCAGGAACTCCCAAGCCGGGTTCCTCTCCCGTGGCATACCAGACGCTCGACTTGGAAGCAAGCTTGGTAGGCGGAAAGATGAAAGCAGTCTTTCCCAGTTGCTTCTTGGAATGCAACCACTCTCCCATAACCCTCAAAGCTCTCTTAGAAGATCGTGCGAGAACAAGCTTGGTGAAGGCAGGAGCAGCAGACTGCATGCCCAGAGCAAACTCGGAGGGAGGAGAGCGAGGGGTTGCAGACACAAACTGCTCAGGGTACAAGTCCCTGAACAAGGCAAGGACTTTACGAAAGTCTAAGGAGGGAGGCGTAGACTTGGGTCCTTCAAAGTCGGAGTGCGGTTCATCCAAATGTGCAGCTTCGTCATCTGATACTCCATCATCCGAAAGCTGAGTAGGAAGTGGCAAAGGCAGGGCAGAAAGCTGAACGGCTGAATCCGGCAGTACGGGTGCATGCGTAGCTGCTGCGGATCCAACATCATGCCGCTGCTGGTCAGTCTGCGAGCTGGCAACAACAAAAGCAGAGTGCTGGTGCGTGGGAGGGGTTGCGGTGGGTTGCGGAGCATGCTGTATGGTATGCGGAGCATGCCGCATAGAGACAGAACCCGGCAGCTCTACAGCACCTTCCCACTGCTGATGCGGTAGCTCACGCATGTCAACGGATGGTGCAGCAAGAACATGCGTCTGGCAGGGTGGACTGCGCATCGGTGGTGGAGCTCTCACAGGTGGAGTGTGGGAGCAGGCAGCCGCAGTATCTGCTGAGCGCACAACCTCGGCGGGTTGTAGGTTAACAGGTGCAGTGTCAACCTTCTCAGCATGATACTCCTGCATGAATGCCGCAAGCTGAGACTGCATAGTCTGCAGCATGGACCACTTAGGGTCTACCGTGGTTGGAGCAGCAACAGACGGAGCAGTAGCCTGTTGTGGAACCACTCTACCTCTCTTGGGAGGTGTGCAGTCATCGGAAGACTGCGGCGAGTCCGAACTGACCCAGTGGCTACACCTGGGCCGTTGGACTCGCTCGGAAGGGACCTTACGTTTGAGCGGTCGTGAAACCTTGGTCCATCGTTTCCTCCTGGAAACTTCTTCCACAGACGAGGAATGTAAGGGCTCATTCGTCTGTTTGTGGATGGGACGATCTTTGACAGATACGTCCGCAACCACTGAGGATACATCCGTGCGCTGATCAAGGCCTGCCGAACCCTTTGGTCCTTCGACATTGCTTCTCCCCTGGGCTTGGGAGCTTGCAAGAGGTCCCGGACTGGGAGGACGACTGGCATGCACAGATGTACCCTCATGCGCAACACTAACACTAACACTTTTCACATCACTAGCACTGATAACACTTCCCACTGCACTTTTCGCTTTCAGCTCTTTGACATCTGCCAAAAGCTGATTACGGTCATTAGCCAATGACTCCACTCTGTCACCGAGAGCCTGAATGGCACGCATCATATCCGCCATGGATGGCTGAGCACTAGTAGCAGGTTCGGGAGTCACCACTACAGGGGAAGGAAAAGGTTGAGGGGCATGGGGAGAGGAAAAATCCACAGAGCGAGAAGAACTCCTCCTGATTCTCTCCTTCTCTAACCTACGTGCATTTTTAAGGAATTCGTTAAAATCGAATTCCGAAAGCCCAGCGCATTCCCCACATCGATCTTCCAATTGACAGGATTTACCCCTACAATTGGAACAAACGGTGTGAGGATCTATAGAGGCCTTCGGAAGACGCCTAGCACAAGCCCTAACGCTACACTGCCTGTACTTAGGGACTTGAGAATGGTCAGACATCTTGAATTGTAGAAGTAGTCAAGGGGGAATTCCAAAATCTAGCAAAGTTCGTTAACAATTAATCCAAATTAATTCCAAAAGCTTGCTAAGCTAATGATAAAGCTTCCTGAATAGCGAAGGCTAAACTCTAGAGTGAATACATCACCAAATCGTGAACAACAACTCCAGAATCAACAGCGTATCCAAGTAGGTCTTGCCGGCGGCACGACAGAGGAAAAATTGAGTTCTTGTTGACAAGAAGTACTTAAGTACCTACTCACAGATGGCGCTGTTGTGTACACCCCCACCTGGATAGCGATCGCTGGCGTATCCCGACCTTAGATTTCTGTCGGGCAACGGAGTTGACAGCTACATGATCATCGGGTAAGATTAATATTGAAAAATAACTGTTTCCTTCCACTCTAGTATAATAAAAATGTACATCATTCACAAAGCTTGCCCTTACTTGCCATACAAAGTATGATAAAGAAAATGCAAATATTAGGAAGAAAATTTTAATAATTTAACTATAAATTGTATAACTTGAACCAGTTGAAGAAAACCAAAAGCCCAGGTTTTTATGTTAATACAAAGTGACGAGTTTAAAAAAATATATCTTCAGGTACTTTGACTAAATACAGTACAGTATACTGATAAAGACATTGCATAAGTACCTGCAATAAAGGACATCACAATCGATACTATGGGCAGTAGTATCAATGCCATTTATAAGCTATCTTGATTTGATATATACTCAATTACTTTTTGCTCCAGTAATTGTAGTTCTATAAGAATATTAAAAATAAATCCAATACAATAAGAAATTTCGTATGATTATCTCCCCGATCACATTTGGAAACTACTTGATTACAAGACATCTGCGTTGCTCTATTGCGAGAAATGATGAATTGCTTCACGCAATATCATCTATGTGACCTTTGTGCATTAAACAGAGAAATGACATGTCACACACAATGCCAAATATAGCATTATTATTATTATTATTACTTGGTAAACTACAACTCTAGTTGGAAAACCAGGATGCTATAAACCCAAAAGGGTCCAACAGGGAAAATTGTCCAGTGAGGAAAGGTAATAAGGAAACATAGAAATAATGTGCCTGAGTGTACTCTCACAGAAGAGAACTCTAACCCAAGGTCAGTGGATGACCATGTTACAGAGGCTATGGCATTATCCAAGACTAGAGAACAATGGTATACTTTAGGAGTGTCCTCCTAGAAAAGCTGCTTGTCATAGCCAAAGAACCTCTTCTTCATAGACAAGCATAGCAAAGATATGGGCTCTGCCATACTTCAATTTCTTTCAGTAAAGCACTGAACATTATTATGACAACATTAGATGATTGAGACTTGTGAATCTTCAAGTGAATTCTGAACAGCAACATTGTGAAATGTGAAGTGAATATACAGGGTGGTCCAAAAGTAGGTGAACAGTATGTGGAATAGGTTTAGGCCTCAGTTACATTATTACAAGTGTGTTCATTATAAATATAAGACAAGAACCAAGAAGTGTCGGTGATTTGAAAATTTACACAAGAGATGCATGAATTAATACTAAATGAGACATGCAAAATAATGCCAAAGCGTTAAAGACAAACTTCAAAGCTATGTAAATTGTGATGGAAAACAGTTTGAGGGCTTTTGTATTTTGGTTCACAATAAAATCTAAGGTCTTTTGTATTATCGATCACAATAAAATTCAATTGTCAATGCAATAATTGTGTTAGTAAATATAATTGTATGTATATGTAATCTCAAAATAAAAGAACTCACTTACTGTCCACCTACTTTTGGACCACCCTGTATGTAATGTGATTGCAAACCAGGTATATAAAAGTGTTGTGTATTATTATTACTATCCAAGCTACAACCCTAGTTGGAAAAGCAAGATGCTATAAGCCCAAGGGCTCCAACAGGGAAAAATAGCCCAGTGAGGAAAGGAAATAAGGAAATAAATAAAGGATGAGAACAAATTAACAATGAATCATTCTAAAAACATTAACGTCAAAACAGATATGTCATATATAAACTATAAAAAGACTTATGTCAGCCTGATCAACATAAAACATTTGCTGCAAATTTGAACTTTTGAAGTTCTACTGATATAACTACCCGATTAGGAAGATCATTCCACAACTTGGTCACAGCTGGAATAAAACTTCTAGAATACTGTGTAGTATTGAGCCTCATGATGGAGAAGGCCGGACTATTAGAATTAACTGTCTGCCTAGTAAGACGAATAGGATGGAATTGTCCAGGAAGATCTGAATGTAAAGGATGGTCAGAGCTATGAAAAATATTATGCAACATGCATAATGAACTAATTGAACGACGGTGCTAAAGATTAATACTGTATCTAAATCAGGAATAAGAAATTTAATAGACCAAAAGTTTCTGTCCAACTTGAACAAGTCTTCCAAGTATACTGTAATGCAAGAATGTGTGCAGTGAAGATCATGAACCTCTGACGGTGAGAAAGAACTTGGCTCTAGATAAAATGTAGCAAAAGAAAGGACAAGGAGCCAATTGCACTGCCAAGACACTTCAACTCGCCCAACGACCAGTGTGAGCAGGTATTCATGAGGATGCTGTCGTTCCCACAGATCTGAATATCTCGTCTTTAGCTGTCAAAAAAGGATAACGATGACACAGGGGCCAGTCATGGAAGAGGTGAAGCTCCAAATAATCTGGGTTCAGGATATGAACTTGAAACAGGGCAATCTATCTCGATTGTGATTAAAAGGAATATTTTATAATTGTTAGTCAATTTCAAGCCACCTGGTGGAGGATCAGACTGGTGAAAACCCCAGTTAAAGTAGAACAAAGAGCTCAAGAAATGAGCTGTAGGCTTTTCACCATCATTAAGAGAGCCAATAAGTGCTTTTTCAACACAATCCAGAGAGAGGAAAAGTATTAAAGAGGAAGCAGCAAATTCATAATGGTGGTTACAGCATCGAGTAAAACGTGAACATAGAAAAGATAGAACTCTAATTAAAGATGTCCAACATGATTCATCATCCAAGACAGACAAATGCATTTATTTTCATGGCTGCCAAAGACTCTATTACCATTGCATTGCTTCCTAAGCTGCAGAAGATTTAAAGTTGATGTCAACAGGAACAAACATAGTGGTAAGCTTGAAATTTCACAGCTTTATAGATGGTTATGCTTAGCCAGTCATTAAACATTATGTCAAGTGAATCAAAACCTCAACAGGTTTCTCCTCCTCAGCGATAATGCTCCAAGAGTACACAGGACCACGGAAACTGGTGATACAACACTTGACGTTAATTTTGCCTCCCTTCATGGTCCCTCTCTCATCCAAGAATACAGTTGCAAATTGCCTTTCATTACTAATTCCTAAATTTTGGCCATAAATATCAAAATCAAACCTGATTCATCGGCTTGTTAATGTCTCAATCTATCTAAGCCAGGCATACATTTTTATGCAGTGTCAGATTTTTTTAACTATTTTCTATAATTCCTTTGCTTTGTAGTCAGTGATGCGAATTAATTGACTTTTATACGATGTAATGTACTGTACACACGTGAAAAATAGTTTGAAGTACAATGCAATAGAATTTCAATTGTAAAGAAAACAACATTACAGTACTTTGTCAAGCTTCCTAATTTTCTCAGACTACATTCAATAATACAGAAATAGTGTACTGAATTATTAGGATTTTTAATCTTCAATTACCTATAGTATATTCCGCAATAATCATCAGGATATGTACCACTTAGGTTGAAATATTCAAAGAGATGCTAAACATTAAGTTTTATCTTCTGCACGCAATATCTTCTTTATGAAGGATTTTCATAAAAGTTTTTGGTAAGATTTTTATGTTATGGACAGTATCTATCCACATTAAATGGAATGATAATGTATAACATATGATAAAGAATCAATCTTAAAAGATGTTTCTCAGTGTTCAATTATAAATAAAATAAAGTTCTATGTTAGTGTAAAGTGGAAATGGAGGTACAGGGAAAGAGAAGGAGAGGAGACCAAAGCGAAGGTGGATGGACTGTATTAAGGATGACCTTCGATCAAAGGGATTAACCGGTGATAAGTGTGGGACAGATGTAGATGGAGAACGCTGGCCAGAAACATTGACCCACATAAAAGTGGGAGGGGATGCAGACAAAGAAGAAGAAGAAGAAGAAGTGGGAGGGGATGCAGACAAAGAAGAAGAAGAAGAAGAAGTGGGAGGGGATGCAGACAAAGAAGAAGAAGAAGAAGTTAGTGTAAAGTGAAAAATGCATGGTGAATACATGTAACAATCAAATACTGTACATTCATGAGAATATGGATTTTCTTTAATGTTTCAGACAATACCATTCACGTGAAGGGTACTGGAATATTTCAATTAGGAGTTTAACAGCCAACTCTGATTGTCAGAAGTAAACGGTAGGTCACTGCACTGCTCTCATTATTATTTTCCCTAGCTGAAAAAGCAGGATGCTATTATAAGCTCAAGGGCTCCAACAGGGAAAATAGACCAGTGAGGACTATATGATGAGAGCTTAGCCCTCTTCATCAAAACTAAAGCTAGAGGGCGACCAGACAATGATTACTAATAAACAAACTCTTAAGCCATGAACCCGGTTTGAATTCGGGCCTCACGGACTGTGAATCACCGATGTCACCCCTTAGCAACTCCATTGTTTTATTTTATATAAATGTAAATTTGTATTTTCCCCAACTATACAAGCCTGCAACCTTTAATAGGGGAGTATAATGGCAGCAAAGCTCAAATGGCCATTAGAATCTTAACAAGGTAGACATAGTTGTTCATCTGGTGGTCGGGAAGCACTCACCCACCTGACAGGTAAGGCAACCACCACTTTGACTCTTAGTGTTTCTCTCCATGTAGGAGAGACTGCATGGTATAGTTAGGTAAAAGTGATGAGTAGAAGAATGAAAGTGGTCAATTCATATATGTAAGTAGTAGTAAATATAACAAATGATTGTAGATAAGTAATTAGTAGTAAATAAAAGATATGATTGTAGAATCAAAAAAGAATAGTGTCACGAAATAGGTGAAAGAAGAAATGTATGAGGATATGCCCGTAAGACTTAAAATGTCTGTGAAAGCCAAGTCGAAAATGTAAGAAGGAATTCCAGAACCAATTCTCTTTTATTGAAGTAAAGTGTGACTGTTAAATTAGGGTGTGATTTGTTTCTACACAATACAAATCATCAACCTTTAATAGGAGACTTATCTCGAGTAGGGAGGAAGTCCCTACGACCAAAATTAGCTTAGTATACTGAACTTTGGTTAAAAGTCATAACTCAAAGGTCGGCTAATTTGCACGTCTGGGGATTAGGAGCACTTGATGGTTTCAAGATGCCAGCAGTTAAAGTATCACTGGAAATCAGTTTCTTTACCCTCCCAGAGCTTAGAAAGTCTCTAATGCTCAGGTTGGAAGTCCCGAGTTCTCCTGAGGTAGCGTTGCAATGCTCTCACAGGACAAAGAAGCAAGTTGTTTCGATCGCTTTTCGCGTCTTTAAGAGAAGAGATGTAGGTGATCTCGATCGTGGATCCTTGGATTCTGAATTTTTGTTATGAACTGCGGAACAAATGAAAGACCTTCCAACAATCGGCATGACCAACAGCATACAAAATACTGTGCAACTCGCTCACTCCCTTTGATGAGCCAAACAGAAATACAACCTTGAGTCAGATCAAGGTCTGTGCCATCAGGAGTACAACCTCCAGTCAGATCATGGTCTGAAGCCTCCTTGAAGACGGTAGAAGTTCCTTCGGAGGACAAGACTGCTAAAAAATCCTCATAATTATGGATAGTTACCATATCGGGGACATGTCCAAGCCCTTCAGTCCGAGACCCTGGCTCAGGGCCAAGCGATAGCTGTTCACTGCGGCGACTGAAAGGTGCTTCTCCTAGCAAAGAAAGACGAGGAAATCAGTCATTATTTGCAGAGTGGCTCCAACAAGAGAAATAGCCTGTGTACAAAACCAATTGCAGAAGATGGACTATTTTCTCTGCTTGACTGCTGCAGAGGATCTGCGCAGGTATTCAAACATCTCCATTGCAGTGCCTTGCGAAAAGCCTCTTGCTCGGAGATGCTGGATAACCTCCACGTGTGCAGCGACAGACACGCCACAGAGCTGTGGAATCTCTACCAATGGGGTTGACAGAGAAGGTTGGGCTCTCGGGGTAGTTTTCTCAGTACCACTACAAGGAACATCAGCAGGTAGGTGAACCATTCGGGTAGTGGCCACTTAGAAGACACCAAGCTCACCCTAATATTTGAAATCTCCAACACAGGGGATGACTCGACGAATCAGGCAGAAAGACATAAGCATCCAGGTTGCTCCAAGGATGTTGGAGGGCATCCTACATTGCCATTGCCGCTGCCTCGTCTGGAATTGGAGAATAATTCCTTGGAAGCTTCTTATTCCGGTTTTGCAAACCAATCAATCATTGGGGAGCACCAAAGGCAAGAAGTTTTTCCGCTACAGCTGGTAGAAGGGCCCCCTATTCCCCTACTACCTGTTACCAGCAGCTGAGCATATCTTCAAATACATTTCTTTCACCTGGAATGTATCTTACATCTCCAATGCATTGTCAAAAGCCTAAGTTAGTGTCCTGTCTCACATAATTCTCACGAGATGTTGTTGCTCATCAATGCTACCAAGTGCCCTATCAAACTCTGTTGGAAAGCTTACAGAGCTAGAAGTGCAGTTTGCACTTCCAATAAGTGGATGTGCAGGCACTTTTCTTCTTCAGACCACCGTCCAGAGGATGAGTATGTGAACAGCAGCACCTCTGGGGGTTGGGGAGTCTAGAGTAAACCTTGCACTGAAAGAAAAGATCGCTAACCTCTCTGAATCTGTTGATATGATCATCTTGTGCCTATTAACTCTCTCAGGTACAGTATTCCGTCCTTCTCTTGGGCTCACAACAAGACTTCTTCCAATTGGTAACAATTCTAAGATTGTTGTGAAATGCTAGGATTTTGTCTTGATCCTGGAGCAACTGTCTTATTGAAGATGACAGGATCAGCCAATCTTCGAGATACCTCAGAATACAAACCTTGTTCAAATGGGCCCAATCAGTGATTAACATGAACACCCTAGTAAATACTTGCAGAGAAGTGGGTACTCCGAAGCACAGGCCTTTCAACTGATACAACAATACTTCAAGGATGAAGCAGACTTACTTTCTTCACGATTCATGGATGGGTATCTTAAAAATATGCATCCTCTAGATCGACAGAAAGTAAGAAGTCCCCTTTCTAGATGGCTGCACTGACTGTGCTTGCCGTCTCCATCCTGAACAGAGTTTGTAGAATAAACTCCGTTTAGAGGAGAGGTTGATAACCAATCTCCAACCTCCAGTTGACTTCTCCATCAGGAACATTCAACTGCAGAAGCCAAGAGACCAGTCTTGTATGACTTCTAGCATGTTGGATCCCCTTATCATCAACGACATCGCTGAAAGTGGCATTGGAATTACCAAAGTGTCTTGGGAAAGTCTCGAAGCAGGAGAGCGACGGTGGTGACCGCCAATGTCCTGTCCTATAGTGATCATGCTCAATTTTGCAAGAGGCCTAGTGGAAATAGCAGGAGCCTAAGCTCCCATACCTAGTACTACAACCCATTCTGGAGTTAAGTTTTGGTATGGTACTACTGTACAGAACTCCCACGAAACCATGCAGAGGGATTGGTGGATGTCGTGTAAGTGGGAAGAGATTGTTCATAGCTTTTCTTGTGTTTGGTTGGACAATACTGTACATTCCCAGTACATGCAGTCACTCCCACACCTACATGGGGAGAGATCGGTCATTGGTGTTTTCATCACTCGCCTGGCAAAGAGGTGAAGATTGAACCCCCAATGACTGGTCACACCAAGATTGCTTCGGCTGTGACAGAGCGTTTAGATACCGCATGTAAACTAGAATGTTGCACACGAAAAGGAAGAAGGATCGTGTTCCTTTCCTTAGGTTTTGCAACGATCTACTGAAAGAGCATCAGCAATGTCCAAGGAAACCTTCCTTGAGGGATAAAGACAGCAACAGACATAGAAAAGTATATTGAAAGTGGCAGATAGTATAGAAACTAGCAAAATTACAGTTACCAGGAAACACTGCAATCGAATCGTAATATTTCCCGGACACAACTGCAAGACCAAGTATTCAAACTAAAAGAAAAGCAAAAGTTTAAAATAGTAAGATGAGGGCGTCAAAAGTATGTTTATACTCCACAGAGGCCAAATTCAAAGTGAAGATTGGTTTAACTAAAAGGTGGGCGGGGCTTCCCAGTCACCAGGTGACCAACTACATCTACCTTGTTAGAAGTCTGACAGCCGTTTAAGCTTCGCCAACGTCATACTACCCTATTACTGTATTTCTATGTTGGCATACATGATCAAACCAAACAGGTATTCTCTAAAGCGAGATGTAGCTGTGTTGCTCCCCCCCTTCTGCCTCCCACCCATAACAACACCCAAGACACCAGCCACGAAAGTTGTCGAGAGCTGCTGTTTCAGTCGAATCCCATCATAAAATGATATCTGAACTAACACCAAATTATCTCCATACTATAAATAATTACACTTTATTATGTGAGGGAACAAATAATATGTGGAAGATGAGAAAAAAGTTAAAAGCATCAAAGTGCATTATTGTTTGCAAAACATGCGTACAGTATTAACCCTTTCACTACATTGATTGATTGATTGATTACGAGTTATCTGGCATCCTGACATCTAAGGTCATTGACGCCGATGTACGCTGAACGTCAAAACATGCCAGGCACAATGGTGTATAACGTACCAGATACATTATTTATAAACCATATGGAAGTTAAAATCATTTACTTATCCTACCAAATAGTACAACAAATGGTCGTACATTGCATCGAGTATATTTTACTAAAAGAGCTCCTCCCCTTAATTTAAGCACCTCCTACTATCTTCAACCAACCAACGAAGACTTTGAGATTCTAGCCTTTATTCCTGATTGTGTAAGGGGTATTTTAGTGTTTTTTTTTAATGTTACCATGCATAATCACACCACGCTCTCCCTAGCCAATAGCGACATTCCCTACGTGAGGCATTACTCTAACCCAACAGACACCCACTGCCTTAGGGATGTAGCTATCCTTATATCTCGCCCCACCACCAATTGAAACACTATTTCTATGTTGACAAATGTCAAATGTGATCAAATCACACGGGAAGTATTCTCTAAAGCGAGACATAACTGTGTCACTCTTCACCCCTCTCCCTCTGACCCAGGACACCAGCCATGCAAGTTGTTGAGAGCTGCTGTTTGAGTCGAATTCCATCACAAAATTATATCTAAAATCCAACCAAATTATCTCCTTGCTATAAATAATTACCTGAAATTCATTTGAAAGATTATAACCTTTTGGGCATCACATGCTCCCAGACCTTTACGAAAACCAAATTGCAAACTAGGGAACAGATGATTACCTTCAGCAACCCTATTAAGACGATTTGCCAAAAGACTCCCCAATCCAAAGTAAATGGAAGTCCAAAAGTGAATTAATAATGGATATAATTTTTCTATGTATTTTAAATTTTCTATTACAGACCATCAAAAAGACTTTGTGTCTTCTACAGGCAGCAGTATTCATATTCCCCATGTAAATACTTCCTGATAGCATGGTACGTATTTACAAATATGTCCGAGATGCAGGAGGTTGTACAATAGCGAGGTATCATAATTAATACTTAAACTGTACTGTTTACAGAATCCTGTATATACAGAATACTGTGTATTTGATTATCAAATATATTTCACAGGTGTTTTACATTAAAAGTAATATAATACAGTATAACAGCATGCAACATTTCACAAATATCAAGTACAAATTATTCTAGTAAATTATAATGCATCAAATATTAGTGTGTGAGTAAAATCCCTTGGCATGAACCTTACAGTATACTAAAAATTCTCCTCTAAATCTCCGAAAGTTCAAGCCAAACCATGAATGGGAAAAGCATGTATAGATTACAATTCTTAAGGAATGTTCACAAAAATTCTGAACAATGGAGATATCTTCTTAGCACATAAATGTTCAGTATAATTGTTTGCAATGCAGTATACTGTATTGAAAATACTATTTTAAGCTTTTAAACAGTACAGTAATTATTTTATTCAGGGGATTTACCCACACACAAACCTACTGGAATATTATACATCATCTTTAACACTTACTTTAGATTTTGGATGGTCCATTTTTGACTCCTTAGACCCTGAAAAAAAAGGAGATATATGAGCCTAGAATTGATAATGTAAACATAAGAACCAATGTACAATAAAAAGAATAAAATGAAATTATCCTTTAATTTTATAAATAGATCATGCAATATAAATCCACCACAAGTTTATAGAAATCATAAAAAAATTTATCAGCAAACTTGAACTCTTAATACAGACATCTTAATCAGAATCGTACCCATGGTACAATCCACGTATAACAATTGATAATACATTATACCTTCAAGAAATGGCAAAAATGTCAAGATATTCCAGAATAAATAAGTGGCTTTAGCCTACAAAAATCAGCATTGTCATGCCAATCTTAGAGGCCTAATACCAAAATGAGGAATTTAACGACAATACTTCCAACTCCTGTACCACAATTAACTTCAAAATTATATAATTTTGAATTAAAATTAATTCAATGCGAACAGTCTATCATATTTCAAGCCAGATTTTAGTAATACAGTACTGTACAAAAGGAAGTTTATTTCTACCCAAACCTTACTTTACTCTGTTACAAGTCTTTGACTACCTCTGTGAGATAATTTTGGAACTCACAGGCAAAAACAACACACAAACCATTAATCCCCTTGTTTTTTCAATACTGCCTGATTTATGTTAACAGACCATCACTCTGACAGCTAGAGAAAAATGGGTTTATGGAAAAACTACTTAGTCAGTAGATTTAGATAAAATAAAATATGCTACGAGACAAAATTTCTTTCTACTTCAACAAAATTAGAAACCAAATAGGAGACACACTCCTCAGGTGGACATTATTGACTCATGAAATATAACTGTTGTAGCTCTTATCACCCACCAGAAACGTCATCTTTCCGATCCTATGTGAGAGCAAGGATAAATCTTGTAACCTCATATACAACCCTCCGACTCATATCTGAGACTTCCTTGCTCCTGCTGCATACTCCCCGGGGACTGATCCAGGAGCATATGCACAGAAACCACAGTAGAATGCACAAGACTTCCTTAGTGTTGTCTTGGGGATTACAAAGACCAACCCCAGAGAAGGCTTATCCACTGCACAGAAGGCCACAACCTGCAAGGATGATTGCAAACAATCATGCCCCTACAAGAAGCACAGAGATTGTGGATCTACAACCAGTTTAGCCACAAACAAGTTACAACGGACAGTCTTTCCTTGGGAAGTACGAATCTCTTGCTTCACATCCATAATTAACAGCCAGCATTCACTTCCGAAAAGTAAAAGATCAAGGCTTTTGGTTAGGTCGCAACAGTATGTCCGTACTTAGTGCAGACAAAGACAAAAGTAAAGTGCCTTCGACAAGTGGGTGGGCGCACCTCCTATCATTATTAACAAATTCTACAGCCATTCCAGCTCCGCCGAAGACGGAGTTTGCACAGTATATGCGGAGGAACAAAGAGAAATCATAAAGGAACATACATTGCCAAACCAGGATCCCTTTAACAGCAGAAACAGAAGCAAGGGCATCAACTACTACAGGAAGGACTCGGGTAGTAGCACCAGCATGAGACAGGCTTATGGCTAAGTCATAGCCTCCAAGAAGGCAAAAATTGATGGATCCCAAAACAGAACAAGAGATAGCCTAAAAGCCTCCAGTAACTCAGAGATTTGTCAGACATCCCGACGATAAACTTGGTCATATAAGAATGACAGGGGCAAATGACCAGTCTGTCTTTAAGTGAAATCAACCTGTCACATCTCAAGTGTGGAGAGGCTTGGCCATCGATTCTCACATCCCTCTAAAACCAGGGTATCCTGAAGAAAACATAAAACATCCAAGCCTGTAGTAGAAGCAGGAGAAAGAGCAGAGGTTACATCCAAGAGAGGCATGTTACCTCCTTACAAAACCTATGGCGTCTTCTTGGACTTCTCATGTTTCTTAACTTTGTCAGAGTGGAGGAGACCAAGGTGCACACTCCTGGCATGGCAGAACCTTCACACACACACGACCCCTGCAATAAGAACAAAAGGCATAAGAATCAACAGTCACACAGAGGACAAAGTGAAGCAACACAAGCTCTCCCCAAAAGGCACATACTGCACACTGCTCTAACACATCTACGTGCAAGAAAAAAAAAAGAAAAAAGAGAGTGGGTCTGCAAACAAATGATTGGGTAGGTACTCTCCGACTCAGCTACTTGCCACCATTAACACTACCTTGTCATCATCTTTTCACATTTCTATATGGGGTTGCTATTTCCTATAAATGTTTTTTAAACACATTTAAGATTTGGAAACATTCTTTGAAAATGAATTAAATTTTGCAATCTTCCCTATAGGGGGTACAGTTGAAAATATCCCTTGAAACCTTCACTGAAAATGGTGGCACTGCAAATTTTCCTTGAAAAGGGATTGCACTTTAATCAAACAAGAACAAAAGTAGAGTTAAAACATTCCTTGATGAAAGGGAGTGACTTGAAACCCTTCTTGAAATAAGAATAGTCCAGAACAGATAAGAGCCCGCCACAACTTGAACTACCTTATTAAGCTTCACTAAACTATGCATGTCACTTCAGAAGACATAGGCACTTAAGCCCTTAGGAAGAGGACCAACTGACACAAGGACCAATTTCCAAGATAGGTACAACCGCTCGAAGCTTCCCCGAGTATGGACCATTACCGCAAAGAGGGTGGATCCAAACTCTACGGAGGAGTTAAAAAGCAGAAGAAATGTGAGAGCCCAACACCATTCTGGAGGTAGAAGATAGCATGGATATCAACAAAGGATTGGCCATAGCACCCTTCTGAGGGCCTGAGCATTTGAAGGATACCACAAGGTGGATCATGGAGTCCCAATTGTCGGTCCTCCCCTCTTCAATACTGCCTCAATGTCCCTCTTTCTGGTAGTAGGTTGGCCAGGGCACCAGCCACCCGTTGAGATACTACCGCTAGAGGGTTATTGGATCCTTTGACTGGCCAGACAGTACTACATAGGATCCTTCTCTCAGGTTACGGTTCACTTTGCCTACACATAGGCTACACCAAATAGTCTGGCCTATTCTTTACAGACTCTCCTTTGTCCTCATACACCTGATAACACTGAGATTACCAAACAATTCCTCTTCACCCAAGGGGTTAACTGCTGTACTGTAATTGTTCAGTGAATACTTTCCTTTTGGTAAGGGTAGAAGTTACTCTCTAGCTATGGTAAGCAGCTATTCTAGAAGGTGGACACTCCAAAATCAAACCATTGTTCTCTAGTCTTTGATAATGTCATAGCCTCTGTACCATAGTCTTCCACTGTCTTGGGTTAGAGTTCTCTTGCTTGAGGGTACACTAGGGCACACTATTCTTTCTAATTTCTCTTCTTGTTTTGCTAAGGTTTTCATAGTTTATATAGGAAATATAACATTTGAAGGTAATTTGTATTTTTCCTAGTATACAAACCTGGAGGTATTTACAGCTCCGGGTTTGTATCTACGCCGGAACAAATTTAGTTTAATGTTGTTACTGTTCTTAAAATATTTTATTTTTCATTGTTTCCTTTCCTCACTGGGCTATTTTCCCTGTTGGGCCCCTGGGCTTATAGTATCTTGCTTTTCCAACTAGGGTTGTAGCTTAGCAGGTAATAATGATAATAATAATAATAATTGGAAATAAAGATGAGGTAGGCCGCACTAATGCTTTCCATAGCACAAAGGTCGTCTCCATCCCATCTTGCTGAAAGAAACAGGTCGTACACAACTACATCCACTCTTCAAAGGTTTAAAGGCCACTCATGAATGGCAGAGGAAAGGGACAGTGACATTCCCTAGAGATTAACCATATTTACATATAATCAGTGCCAAAGCCCCTCTCCACCCGGGACCAGGGAGGGCTCCCCTAAATCATCCATCCTTATCTCACAAATATGGTGAGATTGTAGATACTAAAGAAACTAGCGAGTTTGAGTGGGACTCAAAGCCAAGTCCAGTGACTGCCAGGAAGGGAAACTTTCATTAGGACACCACATAGGGGGGGGGGGGGGGTTCACATAATTGTTCACTTTCTAAAGCACTGGGATGGAAATAAGACCGAGATAATTTTCCAATATCCCACAATGAATGGGGCTCAAGTTAAACCCCCATAAGGTCAACAGTGCATGTGTTCAGGTCTAAGTAGGATCACTCACCTGCTAGCAGCTGTCGCATAGGACTCCATACCAAGATGACCAACCTTAAGGGCACCAGTCACCAGGTGAATACCACCTAACTCTCCCAGGAGAGAGGAAAAAACAATAGAAACCTAGTTGGGATTTCTTGCAAACACCCTTCCTTTTAGACTTCTTTTTCTTGTGTGAAGAAAAGTCTGAATCATTAGAGGAATTAATAGAGGGGGAAAGGGTAGAGGCAAAGGAATTGATTTGATAAAGAAGGAATTGACTATGGAAGAAGAATTGGAAGAGGAGGAGGAATTAGCAGAGGAGTAAGAAGACTGAATTCACTTCTTTCCTTTCCCAACCATCTTCACAGAGTCTTAAATGCAAAGGGGTTGAGATCTGAGCTGGTGACAATGACAGCAATTCCATGGAGGAAGAAGCTACAGGAGCCTTTATTATAGGAACCACTTTAGGGGTCACTAGCATCAGGGAAGCACAGGGAACACACAGCCACACTCCACTGGTGGGGTCATAGGCACAAGAATCAACTTGGCCGCAGTCAAGTGATCCTAAAATACTTAAACAAGTTATATACCTGGAAGACCTAAACAGGGGCACAAACTTTTGAGGTCAGTCTCCCTTTTAGCAAGGTTTCAGATGTCTCTTGAGGTCAAACCAGGATAAATCCCACACAGGGGAAGAGATACGTCCACAAGGACTAAGTCCTGACGGGGCTGGAATCTCCCATCCCGTCCTGTGTACTCCTTGCAGATCGAGCCTGAGAAGTACCTGTGGTGACTGAGAAGTGCTTTTAGGTTTCTTCCCACAGTTATCCCCACTCGTCACAGGGGGACAACCAACATCAGTCATGCCCACCTAAAAAGGCACAAATTACATGGAGATCTACTGATGCCTTTAAAATAAAGTTGCCAATATCCTACCTTTACCAGAGAATATCCTAATATTACATGCTTTTCTTTCCATTGCAGGAATTGGAGGAAGCGTACCCAAACCATCAAACAATAAGCCAAGGTCGAAAAACAGCAGCATATCCTTCTGTAATATGGTTTGAGACAAAAATGGCCTGTTTTTGTCCGTCCGGAAGGAGACACTATATTCCTTGCCTACCTATCACTACCAACAGGTTTGTTTATGATTCAACAGCTGTTCAAGCTTGCACAGAAGTATCTCCTATTTAAAAGGATGAAAGATTTACTCAACATATGAATAAATGAAAATCATACAATCCTTGACATGATATTTTCATACAACCCTGGCATTCCATCCTATACACATACTAAATACTTATACCTATACGTACTGCACTATCTATTCTAACATTTCTAACAAGAGGTTAGGTTAACCTTGCCCTGCTAAACAAACTTCACACTCCCTAGGAAACCCAAGCTATTCGCACCATTATAAATTTACCAGTTTGCTGTTTAGAGATACTAGGATATTCAATTCAGTAAGTTGGGGGTGGGTTTTGCTCCTAAATAAGTAAGGACATGGCATCCTAGGTTAGGTTAAGGGAAAATGCTATGCTGTATGTAACACATGTACAGTATACGGTATAAGATGTGTACAATATCATTCACAGAATTCCATTACACACAATATTCATTCACGTTACAACTTTGCATACTGTACATGACTTGTCATGTTGTGTAATTTTAAGTACATGACCAGATAACATCATATTCATTTCGAAAAATTTTTTTTTTATTATTTAACTTCATACTTTAGGACTTTATAGACATTTATTGATACGGTAGTTAAAAGAATCTAAACAGTGAAAACTAATTATACAAAATAGCATTATATTGGCAATAAATTGGCTTAGAATTTCATACAAACCATTCTCAATTACATTGCAGTAATGGCAAGCAATATACAGTACAGCAAGAATAAAAAAGTGAACTTTCTTTGGTTTTCAGTCTAAACATATTCAACTCTCACCACAGTAATTAATGAAATAATCACCAGTAAATTAGAAAGATTCCTAGTAATTCTTGTACATCGGGGCTTCTGAAATAGCTACAACTCTGTTTAAACTTCAAAATTTCCCACATAAAATACGTGGGTACCTGGTCGTGTAAGGGAACTCCTAGTTCAACGACGGGGTTCAATTCCAGCAATCCCGTCATTATGTGAAATTTTCTTTAACAGTTATTCTCTTCATTTCAACTAACTCTAAATACAAAAACCTTCAAATATATCGCCCCTTCCCCTTCATCGTCAAATTTGAACAGGTAGACAAGATCATCGGGGTCTTCATTGTCGGATTCATGAACGGCTGATGGGACAAGTAAGGGAGAACCTGAGGTATCAGGTCTTTTCGCTGTCTTGATATCAAAGCATTGTACAGCATCCAGTTGTAGTCATCACTATCTCCTTTACTTGTTCCTTGTCATTTAAGATGGTAGATATCGCAGAATGCTCTAAGCCAATACTACAAACAATTATTTGAACTTTCTTTCCTTCTTCAGGTTACTTCATGTCGATATCAATAGATTTCCTTTGGTTCTTGGCAGATGATAATTGGGAAGTATAGTCCATTTCTTTTATCGAGGCAGATTTGCACCGACTCGCAGCGGTGCCCCTTCAACTCGGAAAATTTTCCTGATCGCTGATTGGTTAGAATTATCTCGTCCAACCAATCAGCGATCAGGAAACTTTTCCGAGCTAAAGGGGCACCGCTGCTAGTCGGAGCAAATCTGCATCACTAAAAGAAATAGAGTATAGTACTCTTCGTTTTTTTCTGATTGAGATATACGTGTATCAAATGAAAACACAACCTATCGCTATTAGGTGATACGAACGAAAGACCATGCGGGGAAGTGAGAGGTGATGCGATGGAGGCTGCACTGCCAGTTGCCTCAGCCAACTTATCATACAAGACCACATACAATTTAACTCACGACTGTGCTTCCACTACACTCTACGCATGTCATAACTTTACTTTGAGAGATTTTTGTTAAACATATATCGGACGGGTCGTAAAGCCGTGGTAACTCTTGAGGTGCCATGAAACGAGTACGTCGTTAAGAGAGGAGTACAATACCCGTATATCAAAAATCTTCCTTAATACTTGTTTTATTTTATAAGAATGAAATTGTTTATCATGATCTGAAGTAAAGATACAGAATTAATGATGCTATTTTTTTTCAAAACAGGCCAAGTTATGATTTGTTGATACCTCGTCAATATCATACCATGTAGAGCTTTGCTTCCCTTACCACTTGCCATGTTTGATTGACACACATGTACAAAGAAGTTGAGATTGAAACTCTATTTTTATACATTCATACTCCTTTTCTTAAGTCTGTAGTTTAGGGACATATCCCGTATACGGACATATCCCGTAATTATCAAAAATTATATATCTACTGGTAGGTGGAGCTTCAGTTGCCATACACCTTATTACGTTTGACATTACAACATGTTCAAACAAATTGAGATTGAAACCACATTACATACATTTATACCCATTTTCTTAAGTCTGTATGTACAGTACTTTATGGACATATCCCGTAATTATCAAAAATTATACAGTACACCGTATCTACTGGTAGGGAATGAGTCGTCGTCATATTCAAGTTAACGACATGCCCAACTTACGCATGCAGTGACCACGTAGATGGCAAGACGAATCAATAACAATACTGTAATATAACGGGAAAAGACGCAAGTTTGAAAGGCACGTTTAAAGTCATTCTGGAAAAGAAAAAAAAATATATAGCTTTATAATCTGCTTGAATTTACTTGCAGATCGGATGAATTCTCTAAATATGACAAATTCGAAGATAATTTGTATTTTTCCTAACCATACAAACCTTAGCTATTTACAAAGGGTTTACTTTTAGCGCAGCTGAAATGACGAGCCAATAGTTTTTAACGAGGGTTAATTACCCCCGCGCTAGTTAGCGGGGGGTGGGGAAGGGTAGCTTGCTACCCCTCCCCCCTCCACACACCGGTGACTTGCTTCACTTCACTTAGAGGTAGGACTTGACTTGGGGGTCAGGGATGGCGGGCACATATGTGTAAATAGCTAAGGTTTGTATGGTTAGGAAAAATACAAATTATCTTCGAATTTGTCATTTGTTCCGTAACCGAAATACAAACCACGCTATTTACAAAGGGTGACTTACCCCTTAGGAAGGGTGGAAAGTCCCCAGCCTTACTGACTTCGGCTTGCCCGGGGGCTCGATCCCTTAGTGAGCAGCACTAGAGAGAGGGAGCCCCTGTACCTCACAGGTTCCTAGCATCGCTAGGAACGAGTGGCCTACATAAGTAGTGTGAGGAGGAGAGTGTGACTCGTCCTATGAAGTTGACCTTGAGACCTTCAGATAGGAATTCTAGGATAGGACGTTCCCCATACCACCTCGTCAGGGTATGGGAGACGCAACAGTATTAAGCTTAATACTAGGAGCACAAAGAAGCATGGGTTACCTGCAGAGGTCGAGGTCAGCTATGCGAGGACCAGGATGCTGCTTCCCCAAGAGAGGGGAGAATGAAGAAAGAAGTAAGGGTCAGACATACTCTTTCATTCACACAGACTAAGACCGGGTAACAACGCCCTCAACCTACTGCTACTTGTCCAAAAAGGAGCCTGAGGTTAGACCAGCTGTTGTGCAGCCACCACAGGGCCGATAGAGAACGTATCGAGGCTCCTGTGGGTCACGTCTTGCAGGTAGTGGGCTGTGAAGGTCGTTTGACGCTTCCAGACCCCCGCTTGAAGTACCTGCGTCACAGAGAAGTTTCTCTTGAAGGCCAGGGATGTAGCAATACCCCTGACATCGTGGGCCCGAGGGCGACGTGACGGAGGAGGGTCAGGATTCAGGGCATGGTGGATAACCCTTCGAATCCAAGCAGAGATGGTGTTCCTTGTGACCCTCCTCTTTGTCCTGCCTGTGCTCACAAACAAAGCTCGCACATGAGGACGGACTGCAGCCGTTCTCTTCAAGTAGTACCTCAGACACCTCACTGGGCATAGTAGCAGCTGGTCTGGGTCGTTTGTTACAGAACGGAGACTCGCGATCCTGAAAGAGTCGAACCGAGGATCCGGCACTCCAGGATTCTGAGTCTTGGCCACAAACTCAGGGACGAACCTGAACGTTACCTCCCCCCATCCCCTTGAATGGGCGATGTCGTACGAGAGACCATGAAGTTCACTAACTCGCTTGGCCGAGGCCAAGGCGAGTAGGAAAGCCGTCTTCCAAGACAGGTGGCGATCGGAGGCCTGGCGTAATGGCTCGAAGGGAGGTCTCTTGAGAGACCTGAGAACTCGAACCACGTTCCAAGGAGGGGGTCTCACTTCCGACTGGGGGCAGGTAAGCTCATAGCTACGTATGAGTAAAGAGAGTTCTAGCGATGAAGAAATATCCACGCCCTTCAATCTGAAGGCCAAGCTTAAGGCTGAGCGATAGCCTTTCACTGCCGAGACAGAAAGGCGCATTTCTTCTCGCAGATACACAAGGAAGTCCGCTATTGCTGGAATAGTGGCATCGAGTGGAGAGATACCCCTTCCACGACACCAACCACAAAAGACTCTCCACTTCGCTTGGTAGACTCCCTCAGAGGACCTTCGCAGGTGCCGAGACATTCTCTCCGCAACCTGTTGCGAAAAGCCTCTCTCCGCGAGGAGACGCTGGATAGTCTCCAGGCGTGAAGCCGAAGCGAGGCTACGGCCCTGTGAGGGACACCGGAGTGGGGTTGTCTGAGAAGCTCGTGTCGTGGAGGAAGCTCCCTTGGGAGTTCCGTCAGGAGTTGCAGAAGGTCCGGAAACCATTCCGCGTGATGCCATAGCGGAGCTACTAGAGTCATGGAACAGTTGACCGATAGTCTGGTCCTGTTGAGCACCCTTCTCATCAGACAGAATGGTGGGAAGGCGTACACGTCGATGTTGTCCCACCGTTGCTGGAAAGCATCTTGCCAGAGTGCCTTGGGGTCCGGGACTGGTGAGCAGTACAGGGGCAGCTTGAAGTTCAAGGCTGTCGCGAACAAGTCCACCGTCGGGGAACCCCACAAAGTCAGGACTTTGTTGGCTATCTGAGGATCCAAAGACCACTCGGTACTCACTATCTGCGAAGCCCTGCTCAGACTGTCGGCGAGCACATTCCTCTTGCCAGGAATGAAGCGAGCTGATAGTGTTATCGAGTGGGTTTCGGTCCACCTCAGAGTCTCTACTGCAAGATGGGATAGCTGTTGCGAAAAAGTGCCTCCCTGCTTGTTGATATAAGCCACTACCGTGGTGTTGTCGCTCATCACCACCACGGAGTGACCCGCCAGGAACCGTTGGAACTGTTGAAGGGCCAGAAAGACGGCCTTCAATTCTAGCAGGTTGATGTGTAGGCACTTTTCTGATTCTGACCAAAGGCCTGAGGCCCTCTGGTTCAGAACATGCGCCCCCCACCCTTCTTTTGACGCGTCCGAAAACAGAGTCAATTCCGGGGGAAGGACGAGAAGACTCACTCCCTTTCGCAGGTTCTCGTCGGCCAGCCACCACCGCAAGTCCGTCTGTTCCAGAGACCCCATTGGGATCAGAGTGTCCGGGGAATCGGATCCTTGATTCCACCGGGACTTGAGCCGCCATTGAAGGGATCTCATCCTGAGGCGGCTGTTTGGAACCAGACGGGCCAGGGAGGATAGGTGGCCCAAGAGACGCAACCACGATTGGGCGGGGAGTTCTTTTCGCCTGAGGAAAGGTTCCGCCACCCTCCTCAGCCTTGCTATCCGGTCGTCTGATGGAAAGGCTTTGTGGAGATTGGTGTCTATTAGCATGCCTAGATAAACCAGTCGCTGGGACGGCTGCAGAGAGGACTTCTCGAGGTTTACCACGATCCCCAGATCCTGGCAAAGATCTAGAAGCCTGTCTCGGTGTCGAAGAAGGGTCGACTCCGAGTCTGCTAGGATCAGCCAATCGTCTAGGTAACGAAGGAGACGAATGCCGTTCCTGTGCGCCCAAGTCGAAATCAGGGTGAACACTCTGGTGAACACCTGAGGAGCTGTGGAGAGACCGAAACACAGCACCTTGAACTGGTAGATCTTGTTGTCTAGGCAGAATCTCAGGTACTTCCTGGAAGACGGATGGATTGGGATCTGGAAGTACGCATCCTTTAGATCCAGTGTACACATGAAGTCTTGTGGTCTCACCGCAAGTCTGACTGTGTCTGCTGTCTCCATGCTGAACTGGGTTTGTTTGACAAACCTGTTCAGAGCCGAGAGATCGATGACGGGTCTCCAGTCTCCAGTAGCCTTCTTTACAAGAAAGAGTCGACTGAAGAAGCCTGGAGAGCCGTCCACGACCTCCTGGAGAGCACCCTTCTCGAACATGGTCTTGACTTCGGCCTGAAGGGCCAGCCCCTTTGCCGATCCCATGGCATAGGAGCTCAACGACACTGGATTCGCTGTCAGGGGAGGTTGAGATGACGTGAACGGGACGCGATAACCTTGGCCGATCACCGAGATCGTCCAAGCATCGGCCCCGAGATGTTGCCACCTGCGGACGCAACGCTGAAGGCATCCCCCCACAGGTGGACACGCAGGGGGACTGCCACCCCTAGGGCTTGCGGCCGCGGCCGCCACCCCTAGAAGTCTTGCCTCCCCTGGAGGACTTACCACCCCTCTTGACCTTGGCTGGAAAGGGCTGGGGCTTAGACACCACTTTCTTAGCTGCCGGTGCCTGTTTTGGAGCCTTACGAGGCTGTTGCTGCTGTTGTGGCGGGGCTGGAGGCTTATAGGGCCGAGTTGTAAGGGCCCTGTGGAGGAGGGAGTCCGTGCTGGATTTCCTCCACCTCTCAGCTGTTCGCTCCAAGTCTTGAGGCTCAAACAGGCTCTCCCCCAGGAGGGAGGCATGTCGGAGCCTACACACATCTACGGCGGGGACCTTCGGATGGAATCTCTCGGACACAGCATCGCGACGCTTCAACACCGAGTTGGCCCACAGGGTGGTAACCTGGTGCGCCAAGAACTCGATGGAGCGGGTGCCCGAGAGCAAGAAGGTCTCTAGGGCCTTCCTATTGGTCTCCTTGGACAAGTCCTCAGATCGCAATAGGATGCCCAGAGATCCTAACCAGAAGTCCAGCCACGAAGTGGCCTGCATGGCACACTTAGCGACCTTCTCGTGGTTAAGGATCTCTGCCGCCGAGAACGACACCTGCCGGGCAGAGAGTTTCTCCAAGGGAACTCCCTTCGCCAGCTCCTCCACAGAGTGATGGAGCGGAAGAGCGAGGTTGTGCTCACCCAGGATCTCGAAATACCTCCTCTGCTGAAGGCGAGGAGGAGGGATGAGTTTGTTCCCGGCAGTGGAACGACTGGAGGAGGCAAGAAGTGCGAGCTGAGCATTGGCCCTAGCTCTGGCACTCTTCAGCCCCCGAGACCAGGGCAGAGCTGCACTGGTCTTAGGGGCCTTCCGAACGTCGAACACTTCATCCAGAATTGTGTCTTTGCCTTCACGGGGGGGGATGACTGGATCCGTAAGACTGTTAAGTTGCCTTATCAGGCTTAGGACCTGCCAGAAGGCATGTTCGGACTCTTGCTGTTCTCCTCCCTGCGGGCTGGCAGCTAAGTCTCCTGCCCCAGGAATCTCTTCCTGGGGTGATACGTGGACATTCCCCTGGGTAGTCATGGGTTCCTGTCGAATCCTTGCAGAGGATTTAGGGATGGTCTTGGAATCCTTGGGCTCCCTCCTAGGAGGGATACAGGATCCCAACAACGAGGTTCGAGGGGCCCCTTCCTCACGAGACAATTCTCCTGCCTGAAGCGAAGTCTCCCCCCCTGGTGCCGGGGGGAAGACTACCGGTCCACTGGACTCACCTGAGGACGGAAAGGCCTCGTCCACGGGAGAAGGAGAGAGTACTCGTGCAGGAGAGGGGACCCTCGAGACCGACCTCTTGGGAACCAACTTCGCCCTGGGGGAAGTCACCACGAAGTCCACTCCTCTCTTTCTCTTCAGCGTAGGAGAGACAGCCGCTGGTTTGTTACCCTGGCCGGCGAGTGCTGGTTTCATAACCCTCACTAACGCCCGTGCCAGCGGACCAAACCAAGTCTGCTGCTCAAAGGACACAGAGTCCGAAATCCTCGCTAAGGTGAAAGGGATCGGGCGATCCTTTGGAGTGGACACGACGGTACCTGCCTGAAAAGAAGGTGGGGAAGAATGCTGTAATGACCTGTCCTCGTCCTTCAATACCAACCTGTGCTTGGATGGAGGTGATCCCGAGTGCCGTCTAGGAGCACGCGTCCCTGCTGCTACCACCGGCTGTGGAATTCGCCGCGAACTATGGTCGCGCGAGGGTGAACGGTCGCGCAAAGGCGAATGGTTGCGCGAGTGATCGCGCGGGCGCACAGGCGAGCGGTCGCGCGGGCGCGCAGGCGAGCGGTCGCGCGGGCGCGCAGGCGAGCGATCGCGCGGGCGCGCAGGCGAGTGGGCGTGAGGGTGGGCAGGTAAATGAACACGTGTCCGAGGCGACGAACGCAAGCGATGGCGCGACGGCGAGGGATCGTGCTGCCGCGTAGGTGAAGAAGATCGCTGGCGATAATGATCACGTGATGGTAAGCGATGGCGAGCAGCATGTGAAGGTGAATGATTGCGCGCAAGAGGGCGGTCGTTCAGGGTTGCGCGATGAGGAGCAGCATGCGTAAGCGGGCGATCGTTCAGGGTTGTGCGATGGCGAGCAGCATGCGCCGGTGAATGATCGCGTGAAAGGGTGCGATGGTGATCAGCATCCGCAGGAAGGCGATCGTTCAGGGTTGTGCGATGAGGAGCAGCATGCGTAAGCGGGCGATCGTGCAGGGATGTGCGATGGCGAGCAGCATGCGCAGGTGAATGATCGCGTGAAAGGGTGCGATGGTGATCAGCATCCGCAGGAGGGCGATCGTTCAGGGTATTGCGATGAGGAGCAGCATGCGAAAGCGGGCGATCGTGCAGGGTTGTGCGATGGCGAGCAGCATGCGTAAGCGGGCGATCGTGCAGGGTTGTGCGATGGTGATCAGCATCCGCAGGAGGGCGATCGTTCAGGGTATTGCGATGAGGAGCAGCATGCGTAAGCGGGCGATCATGCAGGTTCGTGCGATGGCGGGCAGCATGTGAAGGTGATCGCTGGCGAACTGGTGATCGCTGGCGAGCTGGTGATCGCTGGCGAGCTGGTGATCGCTGGCGAGCTGGTGATCGCTGGCGAGCAGGTGATCGCTGGCGAGCAGAAGGTCGACGCGTGTCCTGTGAGAGGATAGGTTCACGAGCAGGAACGGGAAGATCGCTGGCGCGTTGGCGAACATGTGTTTCTGACACACGATGGTGAGCAGGGAGTTCAGCAGGAACTAAAGGGTGGTCAGAGACCGCAGGGCGATGGTCCTCAAATGAGCGCTGACGCTCGGAAGAGAGCTGACGAGCAGGAGAGCGCTGGCGAGGGGGGCGAACCTCAGGAGAGAGCCGACGAGCAGGTGAGCGTCGGCGAGCAGGAGAGTCTTGGCGAGCAGGAGATCGTCGACGAGCAGGAGATCGCTGGCGAGCAGGAGAGCGCTTGTGCGCTGGCCCTGCTCGCGTAAGGGAAGAATCCCTTAGCCCCGAAGGGACCGTTGCCCGTCGGGTGACGAGTTCTCCAGAAGGCGAAGATCCGGCAGGAGATGGAGAGCGGTCCGCAGAGAGGTTCAAGGAGGGCGGAGTAGTCGGTTGAGGCTGACGAGGAGAGTCCCCCCCGGAGGACGAAGACCCAAAAAGGCGCCTCTTAGTCCCCCTGTAAGGGGAAGGGAGGCCCTTGTGGCGTAGAGGGCGGTGAGCCTTACGGCGGAGGCGGCCTCGGGGGAGATCGTCGGGACCATCGGTCCTCCGAAGGGGAGTCTCCTTCAAAACACTTCCCTCAGAAGGAAGCTGGGCAGCAGTCGAGACCGAAGGACTCACTTCCCCCTTCGAAGGATGCACGGAAGGAGGAGGAGAGCCTAGAGCACCATCACCAGCAACAGCACCTGCGTCGGAAGGCCCAGCCACGTCGGAGGCCTCTGTCACCACGACGTCGACAATAGACAGAGGGTCTACCTCCACTACCACCGGCGACTGTTTAACAGCGGCCCCCAACGAGACAAGGTCAATAAGAGCGACCCTGGAGGGCAAGCCCTTAAGCCCCAGGGACGACCAAATCTGCAACAGATCATCACTGGATAAAGTATTATTATCAATAACCTCCCCCGGAGGAGGAGGGGGAACCGCCTCGCTATGGGAGGCGACGCCCTCTCCCCCCACCGAAGGTAGGGAAACAGAACAAGGGCCTGCGCTCCCACTCGGACGACTCTCCTTAGGAGGCGGACGAGGGGGAGCTTCGGAGGAGGTTTGGGCGGCGGAAGAAGAGTCCCGAGAACCTTCCTCCTTCAAGGCTAACCCCGGAGGAGAACGGTCTCTCTTGGACTTCTTCTTACGCCGACGGCCAAACCTCTCCCACTGGGAGGCAGACCACTCCCTGCACTCACGGCACATGTTATCCTGGTCGCACCGTCGGCCCCGACATTGAGGGCAGAGGGTGTGAGGATCCGTAATCACGTCCGACATGAAAGTCCCACAAGGACGGCCGGCAACTCCAGGGCATGTCCGCATATTAAATAAAAGAAAATAACTGAAGGTCAACTTCCAACCAATCACACAAGCTGTAAAGAAAAAGAAGAAAATTAAAGGCTGTCACGAAGGCGATGAACAGACACGTCTGATCACCGCCGAGCCAAAAGTGAAGTGAAGCAAGTCACCGGTGTGTGGAGGGGGGAGGGGTAGCAAGCTACCCTTCCCCACCCCCCGCTAACTAGCGCGGGGGTAATTAACCCTCGTTAAAAACTATTGGCTCGTCATTTCAGCTGCGCTAAAAGTAAACCCTTTGTAAATAGCGTGGTTTGTATTTCGGTTACGGAACAAACACTTATTTCAAGAGGTTCAAATTACGAGAACCCAAGGAATTAAAATTCAAGGACTTTGAGTAAGGTAAGAACAATCAAGATAATGTATTGCTTTATACATAAATTAGTTCAATACGAGTTACTTTTAACCTACAAAATGAAAGATCAAGAATTTTGCTGTTCAGTAATAAAGGAAGCACAAGATATTGTTTGGATGCAGAATTTCCGTATGGTGGGTTGTTTTCGGAATGCTGGTCAACTCGCTGTTTATCCATGAATCATATTAATAGTTGTTACGGATTGAGAAAAAAGAATGTGGAGACAGGGGATCGGGGGACGAAACCTCCCACGGTACATCAATAGTAATAAGATCTCAAAAATATTTATAAAACGCCCAGCCAAAGTTGAACACGAAAAAAGAATCGAACATCCTAATGTGTATATTTCATTCCTTCAGTGAGTATTCATAGTGTAGAAGGCTGTACATTAACCGACCAGATCAGCATTCTGACAATTCATATCAATAGAACAATACATTGTAGACATTACATAATTTTAATGGCTCGTCCTTTCAGCTTCCCTAAGAGTAATAACCCTTAATAAATAGCGTAGGTTTGTATTCAAATTACGGAACAAATATAATTTGTATAAATACAAGTGCTTTCTTCGTATAGTGTTCATAGTCTGTAGAATATTGAGTAGTATTCTAACCATTTAAACATGTATTTTGCCCATTCAAAATGATAGTATAAAGCACAGCAAATACGAAAACATATAATTCATGCGATTATGATAATTCTTTCTTGTTTTTTGGCCCACGACCCGACCTTCTACAATGGCTCCAAAATAAAAAAATATCGATGGATGTTTTGAGGTGTTGATCAACGCAAACAACATTACCTAAGCGAGTGTGGTTGCATGTGTAATTAATACTTGTACACCAAGCAACTTCAAATATGAATGGGGTCATAAATATCACATGGGGCAGTGTGTAGGTGGTCGGGTCACCAATTTTTTGTCCGCCAAAATACTCGCCTAACATCCGTAGCGGAACATGTACCACTTGCCAAAATAGAGGAGCAATATTATAACGTTTGGAGACTTTATATAACAGCGGCAAGTTCCTCAAGCGTGTGTAGAAATTGGACACCAACTAACCTAAGCTTCCCCACCTATCCTACAGGCCGTGTCCTTAACTAACTGGAGGATGGGGCTACCATGTCCTGCAACCCCCCTTACACTCCCATATTCATAGTTGGCCGTCATCATACATACAGGTGGCCGCTATGATACATATGTCCCTGATACTTGATTTCGAGCGTAGCGATTTGCGAGGATAAAAGACCAGTAAGTGAATAACTAGCGTTACTTCGTTAACCAACATGTGCGCAGACAATAAAATACGGGTGATGATGATAGGTAAGATTCTCGATATTTAAGCAAGCAGGAAGCCCGATAACCCGACAATATATACACATATAATTACACGTATTCGATGTACGAAATCGTAATGTATATAAAACCATTCGTACATTAATTGGAGCGCGAGATTTAGATGTTTAATAACAAAATGAGAGCCAATGGGTTAAGATCTACCATGATACTGAGAAACTTCAAAATTACATCCTTAACCTTGGTATCCTAGTCAAGTAGGCGTAGGCTACCGAGTTTATACAAAATTGTGTGGTGCACACACTGTCCTCGGTAGGCCTACCGGTAGAATTTAAACAAGGATTGGATCCTTCCAGTGAGGGATACAGAAAACCTATCCTAAGCTATAATACAAGGAATATTCCTAACAATACTATATTAATCTCGCCTTCAAATGATCAATTACACCCAAACCGTCCTAAAAAGGAAACTCAAAAGACGTAAGTAAAAAGTAATGACATGCAATGAACCCATGTTTCCTTACGGTAGGCCTAACCAAGGATGCTGGTTGAAGCCCTAGCCCGTTTTAATAGCGAGTAATTATCATTCCCGACTGATCATCTAACTACTGCATCTAATATAATGATTCTAGCAAGTTGTCAAGGACATTCAGCCATTGACAACGTTTATCTTCGAAAATTGTGCTTGAAATCGTCGCCTTACCAAATCGCGAGTCCGCCATTTCTGTACACGGATGTGACGTCATTTGAAAACAAGCTTGCGATTATGGGAGAAATAATAAAATAATAATGAAATGATAATAAAAAAAGATTAATTGCTAAAACCTAAATAATGATATTATAATTTTATAAATAGCCATAGTTCAAGTATATTTCATTAACTTATGGTTGTCACAACTAAATAATTTGCTGCAATCGCATTTTTCAATGAATAGTCTAAATCGTTTTTGGTCTAAATTAGATTTTTTTTCCCACTCATACACGCGAATTGAGATGTTTGAATTTACAATATATTGCCTTTTAAACTGTTTACTTTTCACATAAATTAAATTTCTATAACTAAAGGTAAGAATAGAGATACTCTCTCATGAGTACTTGGGTACAAAGAACCATTATGTAACCTACCCTTCATCTCTAGAAGAGAGCCTTCACTGTACATGAAACTTTAATACCTGTACGACATTTTATAGTTATGAGAAAAATTATGAATATACGCATGAAAAATCATAAATATACGTCTTGGCCGATTTAGAATTTCATGTTGCATCATGCTTTGTGCTTCAGATTCAGATTGCAACAATTATTTTCATATTTTAGAAGAAAAAAATGATGATAAACATAAGCCTTTGAATGTTTTGTGGTTTTATATATCTTGTTGAGAGGTTGAGAGCTTGATACAGAGATTAGGAGAAGCTCTTTATCTTAGGATGTTTACCATCAAATGCTATAAAAAAGTCAGACGATTGTTGTGCAATTAAAGGATATGTTATGTTCCAACTTTAACCAGTGTTTTTTTTTTAATGAAACCGAATTGAATTAGGAAAAAAAAACTTAAAACTGTGATTTAGGACACACAAGAAAATATACCAAGAAAATGTAATATCCAATGACAGAGTACAACTCTTGTAGAATCATATAGACCTATATATTATAAAAAACGTAGTTTCGTTATCTTAGACGGATACTTTCCTAATGTGAATAGGCAACTCTTTTTTTTTTTTTTTTATTTGGTGAAGGCTTAAACTTAATGATAGCAAGAACTTCGTTTTTTACATTGTTTAGGTCTGATGGAGGGCGAGAAATTAAACCCCTAAAAGTAAAAGTAAAAAGTAAGTATTTCAAAGGCTCTTGGTTCCAATAAGTGGTCAATATAAGAAACAGTCTTTATTATAAAAGAATATTACTACTATTATTAACATTGTTATTATTGTTGTTATCATCATCATCGTCATTGCTAGTATCCTTGCTATTATTCGGTAGTAATGCAAAAGAAAACTAAAGGAAAATTATCTGCACCTCTAATTTCTACATAATAGCTAGAACACCCAAGAGTAAGATCATATGAAGCTTGGATAACGAATTTAAGTAAATAATTAAGCAGACGAATGAGTCAGTCGATTGGTATAGATAATAAAATCAATAATGGACGCGTGAAATAAGAAGGTGAATATTTAAGATAATATGGCAGTTCATTCTTATACTTACGTAAATTAATATTTCAAACATTGGAAGTTTTAAGCATAGGGCCTGCGTAAAAATGGTTGTTTTTAACACAAGGGCCAGACATATATATTACAGACACTGCCAGTGATGCAAATTAACATTAAGATAAAAAATGATAATAATAATCAGAGGTTAGTTTTTCGTGACCACTGCTACACAAGATTATGACTTTTTTTTCATTATTCAATTAACCACCAAAAACTAAAAAATATATATAACTATCTATCCTTGTTGATTTTACTTTTAAATCAATAGAACCTTTCTAATTTCTCTATTGATATAATATTACCATAGCCTTTTCTTTAACAACTCATGCTTGCCAACATATAGGCCTACAGCCAATTGGCCTATACTACCTGAGGGGCGAAGTTCTTCAAGGTGGTGTTAATACACTTCACCAATGTGAGAGTAAATTAACATTTGTCATTTACACATTAAAATGATATAAACTAAATGTTCAACAACTCAAGAGCATAATTAAATCTCATTCTGTTGCATACCCGCTGCCCCTTCTCTAAGGACACGTTTTTTTTTTATTGATTAAAGCATAATATGCATATATAACGTTTAAAACGCTCCCAGAAGACTAAAATTACAGAAGGGTCATTGCTCAAAATACATCTAAAACGTTTAAAATGTTTCCGGAAGACTAAAATTACTGCCAGAACATCATCCTTATCATCATCATCATCTCCTCCTACGTCTGTTGACGCAAAGAGCCTTGGTTAGATTTCGCCAGTCGTCTTTATCTTGAACTTTTAAATCAATACTTCTCCATATGTTACAGAATATAAATTTGAATCTAAATGGGAATATTACTTTAATTCTTTTTTTTTTTATGTTCATGGAAATTTTCTATCTTTCATTTTATGCAAAATGATTCCATGTATTGCGATATATCTATAGCTCATTGTGTTCATAACGGAATGTAAATCTGAGTATTTTCAATTTGAAAAAAAAAATAATAATAATAAAACGAATCGGTGCCTTCAATGAAATTTATTTAGACAGTTGTAAATGATGATAGCATGTAATTTATATTTCCTAATAAACAGAAGTAAAATTATTTTGAATTCTACAGTATATATATCAAATACCTGCTAATATTTCTGTCTTATAACATTTCATTCTGAACAGTACTGTATGGAGTAATATTATAGATTTTCTCATTAATGTTTTTAAGAACATTATGTTGTATATGGTTCTGAATTCATAGATGGTGAAACGCGTTATTTAAAATACGTCAGGAGAAAAATCAAATAATCCAGATAGTGCATGGAAAATTGCAAAATAAGCTTTACATGCATGACATTGGCAACAGAGAAACATAAAACACAAAAATTCTCCCAAAGTAGAGATCTTAAAAAAGATTCCTATATACTAAAAAAGACACGAGGAGTAATGTTTAGATAACTATCTAAATAATAACAAGAAATATATTGTTTTTTGTTTTTAAAATAGGATTAAGAAAACTTATGACTCGATAAAAAGGACAGCGAAAGACTTGAATTTCTCCATAAGATATAATGCATTATAGTAACATTTAGATGCCGAAGAATTTAGTGATCGAATAAGGGAAAATAAGCTCAAAATATTAGAAAAGAGATTCAGTAGGATAAATTTTAGATATAGTATGAAATATATTACTAATAGATGATACTAAAATGGCAACAGAAGATTCAGAAGAGGATATAGACTGAGAACAAATATAACAATTTTGTCGGAAAGTTGCATCGGCCATTTAACCATTATTTTGAATCTTGGCCATAATTTTTGGTTTAAAGACAGTGTTACCATCAATATAGCTAATATTATAAACTCTTTAGGAAGGCTATTTAAAAATGAGGCTCTAGATTTTCAGTTTTATAACGTAATATTGAATAGTTTTTCAATTCGGAAATGTTAGCCTGATCTTTTCCTCTATTGAAAATATGGAAACACGATAATGGAAGTATTAGAAAAGAGACTCATTTGAATAAAACTTAGATATAGTATGAACTAAATTACTAATATATGATGTAATCGCCATAAGAGCGAATGTAGAATAAGTATATGTGTGAAATAAATGATATAGCTATACTGAAGAAAAGGGAACTAGAATAAAGAGTTAAAAGCTAGCGAGAGGAAATGTGCTTATGGAAGCGCCTTGACTTATGTCGAACATCACCATAGGAAAAGAATCAAGCCATTGATGTGCAGAGAATAAACATATTTTAATCGTGAATGAATAACGTAGTTATGAACGAGAATTTGCAGAGAATACACACCGTAGAGCAATCTCCAAAACTACCACAATACCGCATCGTGTATGTGTAATGTTGTACACAATTATGTAATATGTTAATACATTAACAACTATAAGTTAGAGGAGGCTATAACGATCAACATACAAATCATCGTGTTATTCATTGTCTGACACATTGATTTTAGATCAATAACATGTCAATTTGTAATGATACTAACTCGCGTATTGTCCATGTCCCCAGGTTTGATCACAACGAATAAATAGTGAATTCAACACTGCGGTTTCAATTACTCCGCCAGTAGTCGCTAGAGAAAGAGAGGCGACTATAGATGATGATAAAAATGGAACAGAAGATTCAGAAGAGGATATAGAGGAATGAGAACAAATATAATAATTTTGTCGGAAAGTTGCATCATCCATTTAACCATTATTTTGAATCTTGGACACAATTCTTGGTTTAAAGACAGTGTTACCATCAATGCAGCTAATATTATAAACTCTTTAAGAAGGCTATTTACAAATGAGGCTCTAGATTTCAGTTTTATAACGTAATGTTTAATAGTTTTTCAATGTATGAATGCTGGCCTGATATTTTCCTCTATTGAAAATATCATGGAACCACACGATAGTAGATATTACATGAGCGAAATTGAAGGTCACACAGATTTAATGCGTAAATCAACACAGAAAAAAGCTATTAGTTATAAGAAATAATACTTAAAAAAATTATTTTAACACATGATTCATAAGAGCAGAGTAAGAGGTGCAGTTACAAAGATGCTACCAAACATAGGGCCATAAACTGATTTCTGTAATTGTCATTTAGAAAATTGGCAAACAAAACGTAAATAATAAAGTTCCAGTGTGATAATATTTGTATTTTTCAGTGTTACAGTGTTGTAATAACCCAGGTAAGTTTAAAATTGTTAATACTATAAACCAGTAAGATATATGAAAGAAGCTAACATATGGATCAGTTTGTTGCATGCTATACCTTAGGCTACTAAAATTATCCTACCCTACGTGACGTAGGTGAATTCTGCAGGACAATTCCGTAGTTGATAAATGTCTAAAAAGTTATATTAAATGTATTTTTACTACTGCTTAAACTGTATTCCTGGTTCTTTATTGATTAGCCCTATCCTCCTCTCAACTTCAGGGGTGTATGTATGATGACAGTCATGCCTCGTAACGCATATTTTCAACCCTATCTTTTAAGAATAGGGCAGTCGAAGGGGGGAGCCTTTGTACATCAGCGGCCAGTTCCTCGCGCGTTCATTAAGAGTGGACATCAACTAACCTAAACTTTCCCCCCCTAACCTAACCTACAAGCCGTGTCCTTACCTAATCGGGTGGCTAACGCCCGCTGCGACCCCCCTTACACTGCCGTATTCTAAGCTAGACATAATAATACATATAGGTGGCCGCTTTCATACATACATCCCGAAGGGGGTTTGCGGTGGGCGCGAGCCCCCATCAGTTAAGTAGGTAAGGGCACGGCTTGTAGGTTAGCTCAAGTGGTGTTCTATGCACGCAAGAGGTCCTGTCTGTCGTTATATGAAGGCTCCCAACTTTATAATATAATACTGTAATTATCATAATCCCTTTACTATTAGATGCAAAGCTCCTTTGTTCGTACTACTTTAATGTTTCTACCCGTAAATAACGTAAAAAACAATTCTAATTTCTATTGCTATACATAGTTGTATGCAATAGTTACCGTATATCTTTACTCGTGCGCTGTTCAGATATACTTCGATGTATAGTACGTTGATTATTGAAACGTAGGTTATTCTAAGTATGTAGGGCCATTTTGGGTCAGGGTCATAGCTCTCCCTATGAATAAGGGCAAGGCATCTTGAATGGGTTAGGAAGGAACGTTAGATTTTTATGTTTAGTAGTGCTAATACTTGGGTAAGGTTTGATATATGTTAGTATGATGGTATATCCAATGACTTTTTATGTATTTTCTCTCGACTTGCTGCTTGAATCCTACAGCATATTCATTTCTACTTTATTTACTCTTAATTTATATCATTTATTGCAATGAAAGATGTAATACCTACTGTCTTGGCTAGAGATCTCTTGTTTGAGGGTACACTCAAGCACACAATTCTATCTAATCTTCCTCTTGTTTTGTTAAAGTTTTTATAGTTTATATAAGAAATATCTGTTTTAATGAAATATTTTATTTTTCCCTGTTTCCTTTCCTCACTGGTGTATTTTCCCTATTGGAGCCCCTGGGCTTATAGCATCCTGCTTTTCCAACTAGGGTTGTAGTTTAGCAAGTAATCATCATCATCAATCCTGCTTTTCCAACTAGGGTTGTAGCTTAGCAAGTAATCGTCATCATCAATCCTGCTTTTCCAACTAGGGTTGTAGCTTAGCAAGTAATCATCATCATCAATCCTGCTTTTCCAACTAGGGTTGTAGTTTAGCAAGTAATCATCATCATCAATCCTGCTTTTCCAACTAGGGTTGTAGTTTAGCAAGTAATCATCATCATCAATCCTGCTTTTCCAACTAGGGTTGTAGTTTAGCAAGTAATCATCATCATCAATCCTGCTTTTCCAACTAGGGTTGTAGTTTAGCAAGTAATCATCATCATCAATCCTGCTTTTCCAACTAGGGTTGTAGTTTAGCAAGTAATCATCATCATCAATCCTGCGTTTCCAACTAGGGTTGTAGCTTAGCAAGTAATCATCATCATCATCATCAATCATTTTATGTTATGCAGCCTAATGCTGTCTGATGATGTCCTGGGTACTTAAAAATTATATGTTTGCCTTTCAGAGCAAAATGCGGTTGGAAGCACAAGCCATCGTTTTAGCTGCGGGTCCAGGAATGAGGATGACCACCTTAACAAATCACAATCCTAAGTGTTTGCTGCCTTTGGGGACACTTCCAATGGTTTGCTATCCTTTGCATCTTCTACAGGAAGCTGGATTTATGGGTAACATTTTTGTGATACAGTATTTAAATTATTTATTTAACCCTTTTACCCCCAGGGCATTTGGAACTTTCCAACCCTTAACCCCCAGGCTTTTTTTTTTTCAAGCACATTTTGCTATATATATTTTTTTAAATTGCTCTAACAGCCTTAATTTTCATCATAGAGAGGTCAGGTTGGTCTCATTCTTTTGGAAAATGCCTGAAGTTTCTCATAAAGTTATAAAAAATATGCAAAAAAAAATGTAAATAGCAGTTTGTTCCGTAACCGAAATACAAACCACGCTATTTACAAAGGGTTACCTTTTAGCGTAGCTGAAATGGCGAGCCATTAGAATTTAACGAGGGTGTATTACCCCCGCGCTAGTTAGCGGGGGGTAGGGGAGTGGTAGCTAGCTACCCCTCCTCCCCCTCACACACAGGTGAATACTCACTTTCACTTTTGGCTCGGACTGTGACAGACGTCTCTGTCTTGGTCCTCTCTTGGCAGCCATTGTTTGTTTTGTCTTTACTTAATCGCTTACTTTTCATTTACTCAATATATATGTAAACATGTTTTCATGTTTGTATATATATTTGAGTATAGAAATAAGTAAGTTTCCTTTTCAGATTTGTGTGTGTAGTGTACGATATCTTCGTGGAGTCCTCGGCAGTTAGGCCACCACGGCGTAATTTTATGGGTGGCGATCGAGTTTGACATGTCTTTCTCTCTCTCTCTCTTGAGGTCGTTCACCCTTTTACTACGTGTTACTACGCCCTTGTAGCTTCCTTTCCGTGGGGGGGTTGCTACGCCGTACGTTTGTCTCAATTAGTTATGAATATAATTGTAGTTGTTTTTTGTTTTTCAGCTTGTAGAACGATTCCTTTCGGGGTTTTCGTTCTTTCTTTAGTGTTCATTCATTTTTAAATTACATAATTACATAGTTACATAATTATAATTGTTATAATTCTGTTTTGGTTACAGCTCTCCTTCCGTGAGTGTAAGTGGTTGTGAGGGCACGTGCCTGTTGGGTAATTCTTGTTCCTTTCCCTCGGGATTCCTCTTCGGAGCCTTCCCGGGGGAATGAATGTGTACTAATATTATTTGTTTTATTTTTTTACAGTTACCGATCTAGTTCGTTTCTGTAATATGGCAACGGTGTGAGCTGTCTGTTGAGTCCTGGGGATTCGGCTGTTGCTGCCTCCCCCCTAGTATTTTCGTCAGGGGCGTGTCTCCTTCTACTGGAAGTACTCCCGTGACGACGGACAGCTCTCCAGTTCATTTTAGAACTCTCAGGAGGCTTGCCTCCTTGGGCGGATAACTTTCCTTCCGAGGAAAGTTTTTCCTGTCCAGGCTTGAGTTTTTCCCCTTTTGGGGGGTTCTTCTCTTGCCTTTTTTTTGTGCGACTATGCTCTTGGTGCTGAGCGGTCGCACCTGCAGTTTCGCTCAAGGGGCTGGGCAACTGCAGGAGCTCCTCTTCGGAGGATTGCTCCTTTTAGGTCACTGGCTGACCAGTCTCTTCCACGAAGTGTTTCTCTTTCGTTCGCGAGAGAGTACACTCATAGAGACTCCTCTTCGGAGGTTTCTTCTGTTGCTGTTGGCCTCCCTCGCCGTAAGGCCCACCGTCCGCCTCTTCGTAAGGGCCTCTCATCTCCTTATAAGGGTGCTTGAGGCGCCTTTTTGGATCTCCGTTTGCAGCCTACAACTCCTTTTTCTCGATCTTCCGCCTTGGTGCAGATGGACAGCAGTCTGATCTCGTCTTCCGACGGGCAACGGTCTTCCCGACGGACAACGGTCTTCCCGACGGACAGCGGTCTTCCGACGGACATCAGTCTCTCGGCGGACAACGATCCCTTTGGGCCAAAGGGTTGCCCCCACGGGTTTTCTTCCCTTGCGTGTCAGGGTTTCCCTGCGCGCCCTTCTGCTGTGTTCTCTCCTGCTCCTGCTCAGTGTTAGCACACAGGCACTCTTCTGCTCATCAGCGCTCTCCTGTTCGTCAGCGCTTTCAAGATGATCATCCCTGCTGTTCCTGTTGGTTCCTGTTACGCGCCCTGTGCGCCCACGTTCGCCCTCGCGATCTAGAACTTCGGTTCAGGTCGGGGTCAAGGACTCTTCTTCTATGCGCAGGCTTCCACGCGTAGCCTTCTGCTCGTCAGCGATCATCAGCTCGCCAGCGATCACCTGTCTCTCGGCGATCTCCGGATCGCCCGCGTGTGTTACAGCCGGCACGCCAACGTTCTCCAACACTTCTGAGGGAACATGGTTCGCCAGCTACTAGCTCACCTGCGCATGCTGATCGCCATCGCGCGACCCTCAACTGCGGATGCTGATCGCCATCGCGCGACCCTCAACTGCGGATGCTGATCGCCATCGCGCGACCCTCAAACTGCGGATGCTGATCGCCATCGCGCGACCCTCAACTGCGGATGCTGATCGCCATCGCGCGACCCTCAACTGCGGATGCTGATCGCCATCGCGCGACCCTCAACTGCGGATGCTGATCGCCATCGCGCGACCCTCAACTGCGGATGCTGATCGCCATCGCGCGACCCTCAACTGCGGATGCTGATCGTTGCGCATGCTGATCGCCATCGCGCGACCCTGGCATGCTGATCACCATCCCGCGACCCTGCGCATACTGATCACCATCGCGCGACCCGGCGCATGCTGATCACCATCGCGCGATCGCCCTCCTGCACATGCTGCTCGCGATTGCTCACCTTCGCATACTGCTCGCCAACGCACGATCGCTCACCTGCGCATGCTGCTCGACCATCGCGTCGGCATAACACAACGCGCCATCGCCAACCTGCGCGTTAGCGCTCACCAGCTCACCACCGATCGCTTGTTGATCCATATCGCCAGCGGTCTTCCTCACCCACGCGGCAGCGCGTTTCCTCGCAATCGTGCTAACGCTTGCGTTCGCCGCCTCGGACTCGCTTTCATCCACCTGCCCACCCTCACGACCGCTCGCCTGCGCGACCGCTCGCCCGCGCGACCGCTAGCCCGCGCGACCGCTAGCCCGCGCGACCGCTCGCCTGTGCGCCCGCGCGACCACTCGCCTGCGCGCCCACACGCCCACGTGCCTGCACGTCTACGCTCATGCGCGTCCGCGCCCATGCTCTCCAATGTTCGCCCACGCACGAACCAACGGTTTTTCCATCGCGCGGACGGATGGTGTTCCGTCGCGCGAACCTACAGTGTTTCTTCGCACAAACGTCGGCTTATTTCTTGCAGTATCCATTGCTCGTCTATGGGTTATCGCTCGCCGACCACCAGCTCTCGCCCTTCCTACCACGCTCGCCCTCCTTCTGCGCTCCTTCGCTCACCTTCGTTTGCGTTACCGCGCATGGGCGCTTCCACGTTCACCCACGCGAAAATCTTTGATTTTCCGTCGCGCGAGCTCCAGGGCGATTGCGACCACGATTCCCAATGGGGTTTTCGCAGCATGGCTAGCCTGGCGAGTTCTTCTGGAGCGTATTTCCAGAACACGGCCTCACCCCGTAAACGCAGAGCATGGCACTTGCAAGAATAGGAGAAACTTAAGGGAGATCTGAGCAACACTCCTCTTTCCTGAACCTGGGTTAGCCCTTCCCCGTCATTCCCTGGAAGGATTTTTGGCGGGGGGGCTTTCCGTTCGAGATTTCTCCATCGGACAAAGGGGTGACTGCTTACCTCTTCCTCTGGGAGCTTACCATGTTCTTTCCCTCCTCGGTTACGGCCCGAGGTTTGGTTCAAGGAAGCTACAGGAAGATCAGGGGTACTTTCCTCCTCTCGAGCTCAGGTTCCTTGGCCTTTCGTCGTTAAGTATCTACTTGCGGACAAGCTCGATGTTATACCATCTGGACGCGCTGACTGAGGGCTTCCTTCGGGCGTCTCATCTGTGGAGGTCGACGACCTCAGACACCCTTCCATCCTTGAGAAGAGTTTGTTTGTGCCCAAGGACAGAGACTTAGACAGTTGCTGTGCGAAGGAAATCGACTTCCAGTTTCACTCCTCCAAGGCGCTTTCTTCCAGACTCTGCAGGGCTCCAGCGCCCTTTTCTTTCAACCACGTCGGCCTAAGTTATCGGCTACGACAACTGGGACAAGGTGTCCAATTGCAGTTTCCTCCTGTCAGGAACAGATGGCACGGGAGACTCCCCCAGGGGGGCATAGTCCTAAAAGGAGTTCACGAACTCTAGGATTGCAGGTTTTTCGCTGGGAGGATGCTTAAGGTTACTCATCCGAATGACAGCTTCCCGATGCCCATTCCCGCACAATCTCTGTGATTGGCCAAGGATATCGCGCCTGCCGTCTCTGTCAGCGAATTCAGTGTCTCTGAACCTCTATGCCATAGCGTCAGCAGAGTTGCCCGGTTGGGCAGAATGATCCATACCTTAGGCGAAGGTCTTCCTTAGGATCATCGACGGCTTCACCCCTGGCCCCCTCAGTCGATCCTTTCTTGTAAGGAAGGATCTGAGAGGGGATGTCCGTAGTCGACCTCTCAGCCCTGATCAAGTTTGTCGAACAAACTTCGGCCAGCGTAGACCAGCAGAATCGATCAGACTGGTAACGAGGCGACAGGACTCCTTAAACCCTGGATCGGAAGGACGGGTACTTTCAGTTTCCATTCCATCCATCTTCCAGGGTGCTCGTCGAATTCAGCCTAGACTGCAAGTATTCCTGCTTATGATGCAGTGTGGCTATCCCGCCGTGGCATAGCAGGTTTGTTTCCCCAGAGAACTCTCCCTGCCTTCCTCTTGGCCGCTCAGGTGCAGGCTTCCGCCTCCTCTGCTGTTTGGAGGGCTGGTCAACTCCGGTAGGCTCGGGTTCGACCTTCTTCAGCGCCGGGACAAGCTTCCGGATGCTTACCATGAGTGTGGGCTCATGGTATTTTGCTTGGAGCCTTCTCTTCCTCTGCCTCAACATCTGGAGTATCTGGCCATGATATTGAGTCAACGGCCTTACCACGTTGGAAACCCCGCTTCTCGTCCGTCCAGCGAGGTTAAGCAACGTCGGTACTTGGATGGGTGACCACCTGGGGACGCCAGATTCTGTTACCACATCCTCCGAGCCTTCCTTTCGGTTGACTGTGGCAAGACTGAGGAGAGTCGCAGTACCTGTTCTCAGTCAAGCAGAGCTTTCAGCCCTACCTTGGAACGTTTCCTAGTTCTCCTGTCCTCATTGACCCGTCTATAGTCCGAACGGTCGCCTCAGGATAAGTTCCATGTGGGGCGATCCAAGTTCCGGTGGCTTCAGGCAATGTTTAACCGGACTCCCTGGCCCTATGGGACCAGCGGAACTATTAGACCTGCAATGGGTGTTGACCTATGGAGCCTCTTGATGGTAGTGGATATTCTCGTCCTTTCCCCACATTCTTGATGCGGTTCTCGGACTCGTCAAAGGAAAGGGGGGGGGGGGGGGGGCATGTTCCGGTCCAGGCCTATGGTCAAGACCTGAAGGATACCTCTCCATCATTCAGGCAGGCTTAGGGGCCTTAGTCTGGCCCCTCTACAGATCCTACAGCTCCTGCCGAGTCGCCCCGTGCGCGTCGACTTCATGATTCTGGCGTATTCTAACCAGCAGGGGACGCATTTTCACACCTTCACATCTTGCAGTAGAGATACCGGGATGATTGAGATTCTCTCAATACCACCATCGGCTCTCTCATTCCAGGCAGGGGAATGTTCTCTCAGACTATCCGAGCAGAGCCTCGTAGAGAGAGTGTACCTGGGGATCTTTGACCTTGGGTAACCAGCAAGTGCTGGTCTGGGGGACCTGATCGCGACAGCTTGGAACCTCAAGCTTCCTCTATTCTTCCCCCCAGTCTCAGACCCCGAGACTCTGGCAAGATGCATTCCGGTGATGGTGGGACAACTTCGACGCCTGCGTCTTCCCTCCTTTTTGTCTGTGGACAATGGGTCTCAACAAGACCAGGTTGTCTGTCAACCTTTCAATGGGAGAGCTCCACTGGGACTATGCGCAGAACGGTTTCTGGACCCTCTGCTTCCCCTGATGGAACTCCCGGGAGAGCTTCTCCCACGGCGCAGACTACTCAAGCAACCACACTGCGACATCTCTCCCGAACCGGGGCGTTGCTTCGGCTTCATGCCTGGAGACACTACGCTTCCTCCTCAAGAAGAGACAACCCGCTACAGTCGCGGTACGGAGTTCGCGTCATCTGCGATAGTCATCCACAGGGGTCTCCCAGGCAAAGTGAAGAGTCTAAGGTGGTTGGTGCCGTGGGAGATATACCTCTTCCCTTGAGGCCTCTTCTCCAGCAATAACGGTCTTATTGCCTTTCGGCGGGAGGAAACTCCTTTCCGCTCTCGGCAATGGAGCCTGTCGCTCAGCCTTTCCCTGACCTTCAGGTTTAAAGGAATAACTTTTTCCTGCCCGCTGGATCTATCCTCGCTCATGCGAAGCTACGATCTTCCCTGACCTAGTCGGAGGAAGACCTCCAACTTGGAGCATGGCTCGGACTTTTAGTCCTTTAAGAGATCTTCTCAAGACCCTTTACGACAGGCCTCGGATTGTATTCCGCCTTGGGTCTCCTGCTCACTCTGGCCACAGCCAGTGTGTAAGCAATCTTCTTGGTCTCTTACGACTCCCCCCTTTCTAAGGAAGAGGGGAAGGCAACATTCAGGCTCGCTCCTGAGTTGTTGGCTAGACTCAGAATCTGGGGGTCCCGGCCCTTCGGTCCGATTCTTTCAAGATTTCGAGTCTCCATTATGTATCTGATGTCCCAAGACCTTCTCTTTCTTGCCAGTAAAGGAATCGAGAGGTTAGCGCTGGGAACAGCTGCAGTTTGTCCTCAGTTGCAGCCGATTTGGGAGCACAAGGAGGACATGGGGGGAGAGTCACCAGTATACCTCTTCAGCCCGGACTCAAGGACATTCATCTCGACCTGTCTCCAGACCCTCCCCCGTCACGTCGCCCTACAGCACGATGTTGGATACATCGCAACGTCCCTCGCCTTCGAGTAATACTACTCTGTGACGCAGGTGCTACAAGCTGGAGTCTGGAAGCGTCTAATGACCTTCGCAGCCCGCTTCCTGCAGGGCGTGACCCACAGGAGTCTCGATACGTTTTCTATCGCTCTGTGGTGGCTACACAACAGCTGGTCTAACCTCAGGCTCCTTTTTGGACAGGTAGAAGAAGGTTGAGGGCATTGTTATCAGGTTTTAGTCTGCATGAACGAAAGAAGTATGTCTGGCCCTTACTTCTTTCTTCATCATCCCCTCTACGGGGAAGCAGCATCCTGGTCTCTGCATAGCTGACCTCGAACCTCTGCAGGTAAACCATGCTTCCTTGTGTTCCGAGTATTGAGTCAATACTGTCGGGTCCCCCATACCCTGACGAGGTGGTATTGGGAACGTCCTAACCCAGAGTTCCTTCTGGAACTCCAGGTCAACTGCCTAGGACGGGTCACACTTCTTCCTTCACACACAAGCTTACGTAGGCCACATGGTTCCTTGCGGAGCAAGGAACTTGTGAGGTGCAGGGACTCCTTTTCTCGAGTGCGACTCACTCGGATTCTGAGTCCCCGGGTAAAGCCAAAGCCAGTATGGCTTGGGACTTTCCACCCTTCCTAAGGGGTAAGTCACCCTTTGTAAATAGCGTAGTTTGTATTTCGGTTACGGAACAAATGACAAATTCGAAGATAATTTGTATTTTTCCTAACCATACAAACCTTAGCTATTTACACATATTTGCCCGCCAGCCCTGTCCCCCAAGACAAGTCCTACCTCTAAGTGAAAGTGAGTATTCACCTGTGTGTGAGGGGGAGGAGGGGTAGCTAGCTACCACTCCCCTACCCCCCGCTAACTAGCGCGGGGGTAATACACCCTCGTTAAATTCTAATGGCTCGCCATTTCAGCTACGCTAAAAGGTAACCCTTTGTAAATAGCTAAGGTTTGTATGGTTAGGAAAAATACAAATTATCTTCGAATGTCATTTTTTGCAAGGACGTACCAGTACGTCCATGGAGGTAAAGGGATGAGTTTTGTGAAACGTACCAGTATGTCCATTGGTGTTAAAAGGGTTAAAGTATAAATTAAAATTGCATTTCAGTACAGTACTTGTTTGTTCACTTTTAAAGATACACATTATTATCTGAGGTGATGAATGTTAATTTTAGATGATTTGTTATAGTCATGTCCTGATTAGTTCAGTGGCTTGCATTGAGAATGATTTTTTTTTTTTTTCAAGTTTCTTTGATTAAATTTCCTAATACTGTACATTGTTATTACTAGAATTATTAGCTATAAGAAACTATATGATTATATTTAGTTTATACTTTATTTTAAGGCAAATTACGTAGCCATAATCACAAAAATTATTTGTATAGAGTGTGGTTTTGGTTTTTAATGTTTTGTTGTACTTCATTTAAGAGGATTAGCAAGATTGAGTCATATTATTATTATAGTATTAACATCTGAGGAACTCTGGGGGAAGGGGCTTCAACAACACAAAACATTTTAGGGCGAGGACTACATTCTTCTTACTTACTTTACTTACTTTGACGGCTGCTTTTCCGGTCCCATACAGCAGGGGAACCCCACTCTCTACAAGACCACCACTGTCGTTATATCTTGTTCGTTCAGAGTATTCAACGTTTCATATCGTGTATTGCTCATTTACTGTTGAATCTTAAACAGTAGTTTGATATAATTTTTTTTCAAATAGCTTATAATTTTGGCTAAAAAGTTCAGTTATATCATTATGGTCATCGCAAGGAAAGTCTGGTTGATGTTGACTAGCACATCTTAGGTTACAAAGATAACTGAAAGATACAAATGGCTTATCAAAGTTACTCATATACATTACAACAGTTGTGAATCCTCTTTCAAATAAAATGACGAAGAAGTTATACACCATCCCGTTTATTAGCATTAAATCAGCATAGGGTTGGTAAAATATGTCTCCTGCGAATGCAAAAATTGGAATTATTCTTACTATTTCTAATCAGTTGTCTTTCTAGGCCTCCCTTTGCTCTGCATGCAAAGAATGATAGATTTTGTTCACTGAGGTATTTAAGAGTTTAAGATTTTGTTCACTGGGGTATTTAAGAGTTTTTCTGACTGATAAGATGAAGAAATTTCACTGGTGGAGTAGAGGGATTATCCGACAGAGACTAAGTACAAGTGGGAAATACCTATAAAAGTCATTTTAAATACGTTTCAGAGGCAACAGTGGTTGTGAGTAGTGGTGCAGAGCAGAGGATGAGGAAATTGGTAGAGCAGTATGATCTGAAGTTGAACCTGGACATAACAACGGTGAACACTGCTGATGATCCTGGGACTGCTGATTCACTGAGACACATTTCGGCAAAAATTAAAGTAAGCTCTTGATTTTTTTGTCATGTACATGATGTGTTCTGTGTCTTTTTTAACTGCATATACATTTTAAAAGAATACTGAATTGTTTACAGACTTATAATATTTTAAAAGATTATTCCCAGCTCAAGTCAATTCTTATTCCCATTTCACTTCATTTTTTCCTTCCCCTGGAACAGTGTGATTTGACTCAGCAAATATAAAAAAAATATATATGAAATAAGAAAATGATAGAATTTATTATTTTGATCCTTACCAGTTGGTCACATTGCTGTATTCATACCTTCCTTCTTGATGACTACCGGTACATACTAGCGTGACCTATTCTAATGTTGCGATTTTTCGAATTTGTTCTGATTATGGGATTGATTGTATAAATGTTTCCTCTGTAATCCTTTTTTTTTTTTTTTTTTTTTTTTATCTTGGGGAGCTCCCATGACTAGTTAGGTTTTACTAAAGGGCTCTCAACACAGAAATATTTAGATGTAAATGCTATTGGACCAATTGTGGCTGAGGGGTAAACCCTATTAAGATCTTATCATACTGCCTGTTTATCGGACTCGTATTGATTACATCACAATATATAATCTTTTTATTTCATCTCAGAATTCTGGTGTATTTACTGTACTTATATGCTATTTGAAAAAAGTTTTAAGTGTTTACAACATGTTGTTTATTGGCAATGGATTATAATGAACATAAAACAATATGCCTGGCAGCAAAGTTACGTTCTTACTCATTGCTCCTTGATGTTGGTCAAGTTTATGGTTTTCATATTTCTTCTTTCCAGAGATAATGACTAAAGTTTTTAAACAATCACTCCTAAATGAGTTGATAAGAGGCCATCCCTTGTAAGCTGCTATTCAGGCTGTTTATAGGCCTAATTATAGTAAGAAGTTTATAGCAAAACAAAATTTATTTTCTTTTTGTTAGAAATTCATTAATGTATTGTATTTATTGTATACAGCCTGCCTCTGGTCTCTTATTTCTGTCAGCAGTGTCAGATTGTATAGAAATTGAGTTGTAACCATTTAAAATGACTAAGAAATTTTGAGTTTGACTGGGTAGGAGATTTTCTCCTCTGCTTTTGTTGGGTGTGACTGGGAAACACCGAGTGCAAGGTTAAGGTTATTGTAAATTACCAGTTTTAAATATTAAACTTAGCCGGTGAATATATAAATAGCTGACGTCTCCGACGGCCCGACAGATTCCAAAAACTCGCGAGCGATCGCCATGAAGGTTGCGGGTGTGCCCACCAGTGCCGACTATCGGCCAGATACCGCATATACTTCTCAACCACTCCAGTTCACCGAATTGGTGAAGTACTTTGTTTTGGTTGTTTTATTGGCTTTCGCTGTGTGGTGTGTTTCTTCAATAAAACTCTTGAAACCCTTTTTTGGCTTGTGTTTCTTGTTGATGAACTTGGCTTTAATTTGGATTTTCTCTGGTTGTTCATAATGGCTGACCCTTCTCCTGTATATCGCAAGTGTGCGAGAGATTGTAACAAACGTCTTCCCAAGGCTTCTATCGACCCTCATACTGTTTGTTCTAATTGCCGGGGTAAATCCTGCCAATTAGGAGATCGGTGTGAGGAGTGCGTGGTCTTGTCGGAATTCGAGTGGCTTGAGTATGAAAAGTATACTCGTAAGCTCGAAAGAGATAGGGTGAGGAGAAGCTCATCTAGATCTTTGGAATTTTCCTCCTCCCATGCCCCTGAACCTAATCCTTCCCCTGTAGTGGTAGTTCCTGAACCCTCTGTTGGCACTCATGAACCTTCAATGCGCAATATGTTTTTAGCGATTCAAGCATTAGGTGAAAAGGTTGAATCCTTAGCCTCGGACAGGAACCAGCTTATGTCCGATGTTAAGTTGTTGAAGTGTCAAAGTGGTAAAGCAGAAAATTTAAGTGGTAAAGTGGAAAGTGCGCAAAATGTGTTTAGTGTTGCGGCCGAGGGTTCGTCTGTTCGTGCTTGTCGCTCCCCTAGTCCGAGACCTCTTTCAGGCTCCCCTGCACCAGGGAGAAGTAATGTCGTAGGACTTAAGGGGGCGAGAGGTGTAAACCGACGTACAGACGTTCCCTCTTTGGTATCAGACGTTTCTCATCAAGAACGTCCTTACCATAAAACGGGTGAGACTAAGTTCTCCTCGTCCTCCGACGACTTGTCGCATAAGAAACCTTAGCGCAAGGTTTCTAGGCCCTTAAAGCGCAAGTCAGTCCCTTCAGGACAGGTCCAGCATCCTGGCTGTAGCCATTGGGGCAGCTCTGACCACTTGCAGTCATCGGATGGCTGTTCGCCGCTGACCAAAAGGCTCCCGACTTATTGCTCTCCAGTCCCAGATCCAGAGGCGGCCCACATAGATGCCTTTCTGTTGGACTGGTTTCACCTGGACGCTTACGCATTTCCGCCGTTCAAGATCCTCAACAAGGTGTTGCAGAAGTTCGCCTCTCACGAAGGGACAAGGTTGACGTTGGTTGCTCCCCTCTGGCCCGCGAGAGAGTGGTTCACAGAGGTACTTCTATGGCTGGTAGACGTCCCAAGGAGTCTGCTTTTACGGATGGATCTCTTACGGCAGCCTCACATAAAGAGACTTCATCAAAGCCTCCCCGCGCTTCGTCTGACTGCCTTCAGACTATCGAAAGACTCTCAAGAGCTCGAGGATTTTCGAAGGAGGCAGCCAGGGCGATCGCGAGGGCTAGGAGATCATCTACTATCAAGGTCTACCAGTCGAAGTGGGAGGTATATAGAGATTGGTGCAATTCCTCCTCTATTTCCTCATCCAGTACCTCTGTAGCGCAGATTGCGGATTTTCTCCTGCATCTGAGAAATGTTCGCTCCCTCTCTGCTCCCACCATTAAAGGCTACAGAAGCATGTTGGCTTCTGTCTTCAGACATAGAGGCTTGGATCTTTCAAATAACAAAGATCTCCAAGACCTCCTTAAGTCTTTCGAGACCTCTAAGGAGCGTCGTATTTCAACTCCTGCTTGGAACTTAGACGTGGTCCTACAGTTCCTAATGTCCGACAGGTTTGAGCCGTTAAATTCAGCCTCCCTGAAGGATCTTACCCTCAAGACACTTTTTTTGGTGAGCTTGGCTTGGCTAAAAGGGTCAGTGAGATCCATGCTTTTAGTAAGAACATCGGCTTCTCGACGAATAAAGCGATTTGTTCTCTTCAACTTGGTTTTTTGGCCAAGAACGAACTTCCGTCTCGTCCTTGGCCTAAATGTTTTGAAATACCTAGTCTTTCAGAGATCGTAGGTAACGAAGTTGAAAGAGTGCTGTGCCCCGTTAGAGCTCTTAAGTTTTACTTGGCTAGAACTAAACCATTACGAGGTTGTTCTGAGGCTTTATGGTGCTCCATTAAGAAGCCCTCATTACCCATGTCAAAGAATGCGTTATCGTACTTTGTTAGACTTTTAATCCGGGAGGCACATTCTCATTTAAGTGAGAAAGATCGTAGTTTGCTTAAGGTCAAGACTCACGAAGTGAGAGCAATAGCGACTTCGGTGGCTTTTAAGCGAAACAGATCTCTTCGAAGTATTATGGACGCGACCTTTTGGAGGAGCAAGTCAGTGTTCGCTTCATTTTACTTAAAAGACGTCCAGACTCTTTATGAGGACTGCTACACACTGGGTCCATTCGTTGCAGCGAGTGCAGTAGTGGGTGAGGGTTCTACCACTACATTCCCTTAATCCCGATATCCTTTTAATCTTCTCTTGAAATGTTTTTAATCTTGTCTTGGGTTGTACGGAAGACTAAGAAGTCTTTCGCAATCTTTTTGGTTTGGCGAGTGGTCAAATGTTGTTTCTTGAGAGCGCCCAGATTAAGGGTATTGATGAGGTCCTGTTATAGGGGTGTTCGCCCTGGATATAACAGCTCCTGGGAGTCTTTCAGCATCCTGAGAGGATGGCTGGGCTTCGTGAGGAAAGCGGACTAATGAGGCAGAGTAATCATCAGAGTCAGCTTCCTTACCAGGTACCTATACTTAAGTTGGTTTTTTATGAAATATTTGTCAAAAAACTCTTGAGCATATACGCCTTTATTGTATTAATACTGGTCTCTACCCACCACCATGGGTGTGAATCAGCTATTTATATATTCACCGGCTAAGTTTAATATTTAAAAATGATATTTTCATTATAAAATAAATTTTTGAATATACTTACCTGGTGAATATATAATATTAAAGGCCCTCCCTTCCTCCCCGATAGAGACCCAGCGGACTGAGAAGAACTGGAGTGGTTGAGAAGTACAGTATATGCGGTATCTGGCCGATAGTCGGCGCTGGTGGGCACACCCGCAACCTTCATGGCGATCGCTCGCGAGTTTTTGGAATCTGTCGGGCCATCGGAGACGTCAGCTATTTATATATTCACCGGGTAAGTATATTCAAAAATTTACTTTATAATGAAAATATCATTTTTACACCCCTGAATTTTTTTTTTTATAATAAAAATTATACTTTTTTGGTTAATTTTAAAGGAACTAAATATACGCAGGTATTCACAAATTTTCAATTAGATATGACTTTTCTTGAAATTATAATACAGGACTGAGCTTTAAATTCTGTTTATGATATACGGAGAGACAGAAATTGAATGTGTTGGAGGTGAAGTGTCTAAGGAGTATGGCTGGTGTATCTCGAGTAGATACGGTTAGGAACGAAATAGTGAGGGTGAGAACGGGTGTAAGAGGTGAGCTAGCAGCTAAAGTGGATATGAATGTGTTGAGGTGGTTAGGCCATGTTTAGAGAATGGAAAATGGCTGTCTGCTAAAGGAGGTGATAAATACAAGAGTTGATGGGAGAAGTACAAGAGGAAGGCCAAGGTTTGGGTGGAGGGATGGAGTGAAGAAAGCTCTGGGTGATAGGAGGATAGATGTGAGAGAGGCAAGAGAGCGTGCTAGAAACAGGAATGAATGGCGAGCGATTGTGACGCAGTTCCGGTAGACCCTGCTGCTTCCTCCGGTGCCTTGGATGACTGCGAAGGTAGCAGCAGTAGGGGATTCAGCGTTATGAAGCTTCATCGGTGGTGGATAATGTGGGAGGGTGGGCTGTGGCACCCTAGCAGTACCAGCCGAACTCGGTTGAGTCCCTTGTCAGGCTGGGAGGAAAGTAGAGAGGAGAGGTCCCCTTTTTTGTTTCATTTGTTTGATATCAGCTAACCCCCAAAATTGGGGGAAGTGCCTTGGTATATGTATGTATGTACTGTATCTTGACAAAAAAACGTTGGATTTTTATTTCAGCATAATGTCGATGATGTGGTGATCATTACAAGTGACTTAGTCAGTGATGTGAAGCTCCAGTCCATTTTGAACCAGCACAGAGCTCGTGGAGCGGCATTGACAATGTTAAGTGCCAATCAGCAGGTAGATTTCTTGAAGGCTACACCACCGGGACCAAAATCAAAGCCCGCCATAAGTAAGTCACGCTACCTTGGCTTGCATTGAACAGTTCATTTGCTTTTAACTGGAAAGATTATAATGCTTAGAACCTTGGTAATTTCTTTTACTATACACGATATCTTCGGATAGTCGTTTCCGGGGGTTGGAACCCCGTGATACCTGACGGTAATTCTCTTGTAATATCAATCGCAGAAATATTATACTGTAGAAGTTGCCAGAAGAAACTTCTATCAGGACGACATGGCTATCTCACCCAAAAATAGATTTTTCCTACATCAAAATCCCTTTTAAAGTTTGCAGGACTATTTTTTTATGAAAAGATTCACTTTTACGCTGCTATATTACCTTGGGCTGGATAAAATGAGTTGCTATTTTCTATTTAGTGTTGAGAATTGATCATCCTCATTTCATTATACTGTATATTTCAATTTGCAGATAGTGATGTCATATGCACTGCATCTGAAACAGGTCGTTTGATGTTTGCCGTAGCTGGCGGAGATTACGACGAGGTTCTCAATTTATCTGGCCGTGTCTTGAACTCTGCAAAGTCACTTGATGTGTCGACATCTCTGACAGATTCCCACCTCTATATTATGAAGAGATGGGTCATCGAATATATTCTGAGTAAAGAGTAAGGATGGTCGTATTGTAAATTGTTATTTAGTAATTTTTGACAAATATATTATCCTCCATTGGGGGAAGTGCTTTGGTATATGTATGTATGTATGTATGTATGTATGTATGTACTGTATTATTATTATTATTATTATTATTATTATTATTAATAATACTACTTGCTAAGCTACAACCCTAGTTGGAAAAGCAAAATGCTATAAGCCCTAAGACTCCAACAGGGAAAATAACCCAGTGAGTATAGGAAATAAGGAAAGTACAAGAAAAGTAATTAACAATTAAAATAAAAATTTTAAGAAAAGTAACAACATTGAAATAAATATATTACATATAATCTATAAATACTTTAAAAAAAACAAGAGGAAGAGAATTAAGATAGAATAGTGTACCCAGGTGTACCCTCAAGCCAGAGAACCTTACCCCAAGACAGTGAAAGACCATAGGACGGAGGCTATGGCACTATCCAAGACCAGAGAATAATGGTTTGATTTTGGAGTGTCCTTCTCCTATAAGAGCTGCTTACCATAGCTAAAGAGTCTCTTCTACCCTTACCAAGAGGAAAGTAGCAACTGAAGAGTTACAGTGCTGTAGTTAGCCCCTTGGGTGAAGAAAAATTGTTTGGTAATCTTAGTGTTGTCAGGTGTATGAGGACAGACGAGAATCTGTAAAGAATAGGCCAGACTATTCGGTGTATGTGTAGGCAAAAGGAAATTGAACCGTAACTAGAGAGAAGGATCCAATGTAGTAATGTCTGACCAGTCAAAGGACACAATAACTCTAGTGGTAGTATCTCAATGGGTGGCTGGTGCCTTGGCCAACCTACTACCTAGTTGCTTGAGTTCATTTCAAAGAGCAAATTCTATGTAGACAATGAAGTGGTAGTTTCATGTTAATAAGATACTAATGTAAAATTTATATGTATGTTTGGTGATTATTAACGAATTTTAATAAAATTTGCAATGTTGCAGGTCCCCATGTGGAGACATGGGTTCTTTGAAGGATGAAATCATTCCTCATCTCATATCGTGTCAGTTTACAAGCGCTCCAACTAAGGAACGAAATACCAGAAAGTTAGGTAAGTGAATATGTTTAGCATATTGAAAATAGATGTCTTCAAATTTCCATCATTTGATATACAAAATCTACACCATTTTCTGTTTTTTGGAAAGTAGGTATTTGCATATACAGGTGACTGTAATATCTTAAATGATTTTGTTGCACACCAAAGCGCTATTGATAAGTATCGGGTTTATATACTTTTGTTCTTGTTTTTAGAAAGTTACGTAATTTTTCAGACATTCATGATGTTATTGAGAATGAAGAATATGATGACTTGGTGACAAAGTATAACAGCAGTGTCGTATTGTCTCGCCATCACAGTTCAAAACCTGTTGATTCTAGAGTCTGCTATATATATCATCACCCGGGTTTGTGTGTTAGAGCAAACAATTTAAATTGTTATTGGGAACTAAATCGCAAGGTAAGATACATTTGCAATTGTTTGCCATTGCCTTTTTTTAGAAGTATAATATTGTACAGTAATTTGTATTTTTCAATATTAAACTTAGCCGGTGATTATATAAGCTGCAACTCTGTTGCTCGACAGAAAACTCTACGTTAAAAATCCGCCAGCGATCGCAATGCAGGTAGGGGGTGTACTTCAACAGCGCCATCTGTCGTGCAGGTACTCAGTACTCAATGTAAACACAGAACTCAATTTTCTCTCTGTCGGGCTACCGGCAAGACCTACTAATTCGCTGTTACTAACTGGATTTGTTTTCACAACTATTTGGTGAAGTACACTATTCTAGTTTTGAGCTTTCGCTATGCAGGTGTTTTATCTTCATCTCAAAACTTGAACTCGTTTTGGATAGATTTTTTTATGGTGACAAAGAGAGTATGGACTCTCTTTCACTTTTAAATGGCCGACCCTTCCCTTAGACGGAAGTGTGTTTAGGTTTTTAGTAATTTTGCTTAACACGTTATAGATCTATATATTTTATATCTCTCCGCCTTTATTAGGCCTCTTCGATTAACTTTCCATTTATTATAAACATATAAAAATAAATTTTTATGTTTTGTTTATATGCGACCTTTCCTGATAGTAGGCGGTCCTAACTTGGAACCGAAGTTAATCAACGTTGAGCCCGTTATATCGTATTTAGCCTTTAAAGAATTTAAAACTTTTTAAATGTAATGTTTTATGAAAGAATTTCTTTGATAGTCTTCGTACTGTTTTCAAAGATGAACTAACGTTTAGACTACGCAGTTGTTGACGTTCAGGACGTTCAACATGCGCTCTATCGTTACGATAGAGAGAGAGTGTGTCACGGTTTCACTTTGCAGTAAGAGTAAATCGATTCTGACGTTTTGTTCATTCTTTCTTAGCTTAAATGTTTTAAATTCTAAATTAAAGGAACTTTTTATTTGGAAAACCTTTCAGTTTTTTCCTTTAGTCAAATAACATGTTTTTTTTGACGATATATAATTGGGCTCTTCTCTTCTCTTAGGTGCGAAATCAAGAGAGAAAGAGAGAGAGAGATAGAGACGGAGGGAGAGAGAGGAGAGAAAACGTTCCGTTCATGCGGGTAACGTTGTTCTCGTGTTACTCTCGTCCCTAGTCTCTGTACGGGGAGGAAGGTAAAACGTTTCTAGGTTTTTATTCTTGTCCCCAGGCTATGTGCGGTGAGAGATTGAAAACGTAGTTTATATGAACTAGCGTTTAGTCTCTTTCCCAGCCACTGAATTTTTTATCTTAATATATGTTTTCTGTTTTTTTTGCTAGTATTAATGAGCTGCATTTTACGACTGATTTCGCAATTACTACCTTTTAATGAAGGGTAGAATTGCGTGTTTCAGGTAGAAATCAGTAAAAGTTTCGATTTCAGTGAAATAAGTGCAAAACAGAAAATCGATAAAGTGATATGCGCAAAGTGTTACAGTGTTGCGTCCGAGGGTTCGTCTGTTCGTGCCTGTCGTTCACCTAGTCCGGGACCTCTTACAAGCTCCCAAGCCCAGGGGAGAAGTAATGTCGAACGACTTATGGGTTCGAGAGGCCTTGATCAACGAACAGACGTTTTCCCTCTGTGGTTTCGGGCGTATCTACCCAAGATCGCCCCACCCACTCTAAGACGAGAGAGCCCATTTATTCCTCGTCTGCAGAAGAGGTTTCTCGTAAGAAACCATGGACCAAGGTCTCGCGGCTTATTAAGCGCAAGTCGGTCCCTTCCGCGCAAGTCCAACGGCCCAGTTGTAGCCACTGGGTCAGTTCGGACTCGCTGCAGTCTTCCGACGACTGCTCACCTCCTAAGAGAGGCAAAGCGGTACCGCATCAGGCAGTCACACCGTCTGTTGCCGCACCTGCTCCTGTAGACCCTAAGTGGTCTTTGCTGCAGACCATGCAGTCTCAGTTAACGTCATTGATGCAGGACTTTCGTGCGGAGAAGGTTCTAGCCTACAACCAACCATGGTTATGCGTCCTGTGGACGCTGAGGCGACCTTCTGCCGCACTCCAGCTGAGAGAGTCCCGCCACCCATGCGTTCCAGTGTACCCTGCCAGCCGCATGTTAACGTTCAGCGACGCACGGAACCTTCCGTTGACGTTCGCGAGGTACAACAACAGTCTAAGTTGTTTTGTTTTGACGCGGTGCGTCAACCTCCGCATTCTAGAGTTGTTTTGACTGCTCAGTCTAGACAGTCAAAGCAGTCTCGAGTGGACACTACGTCCTCACGCACCTGTTGTGGTTGACAGTTCAGTTGTTGACAGTTCACAGACTGTCAAGCAGTTACATGACGTTGCCTTCTGGTCTGCTACTAATGCACCAGTGAGAGACTCACTGAGGTAACCTAGCTTTTATCGGACAAGGTTCCTGTAGATGAGGAAGTTGCTGTTCTCCCTCCTACTGATATTCCCTTGAGGACTCTGTCAGATGGAGAGGAGCCTTAAGCTGCTTAGCCTCCTATGGACTTTAATTAAATCATGATGATTTTTTTTAAGGATCTTCGTCCGGATCTTGTAACTGCTGCTCCTCGTTCGCCTTAACGTCAGAACTTACACTAGGCCTAGCTACTTCGAAGCCGTTGTTTTTAAGCTAGTGCTCTCTCGCTCTCCTAGAGAGCGTTACGTTGGCTAGGCGACTGGTTTTTGAACCAGGAGGAGTTTTAGGGATACAGCCTTTGTTTTCCCTTCTTTTAAACTGGCTTATAGAGCGAGAGTCTGATATGACACGAGAGAAGTTCTCGGCTTGGGAGTTCATGCCTCTGCCCAGATAGACTTCTCAATTCTGGTAGACTCGCCCTGGCGCCTAGCCAGGAGACGCTCCAAGTTGTTTACAGGTCAACTACTCAGCTTTTGTCGAGCCTTTGAAGTTTTGCTGTACTATTATGTCACACATATCAAGGCTTTCAGGGATGGTAAACGGTTCCGCCTCAGTCGCTAACCCCGTCTGTTGCCACACCTGCTCCCGTAGACCCTAAATGGGCTTTGCTGCAAGACATGCAGTCCAAGCTTGCGTCCTTGATAGAGGACTTAAATGTGGAGAAGAACCTTCTGGCCAACAACCTTCCAACCGGTCGGTTGTGCGCCCTGTTGACGCTGAGGTAACCTACTCGCGTCTGCCAGTTGAGGTGGTTCCTCCTTCTGGCCAACAACCTTCCAACCGGTCGGTTGTGCGCCCTGTTGACGCTGAGGTAACCTACTCGCGTCTGCCAGTTGAGGTGGTTCCTCCACCGATGCGACCCAGTGTGGGTTGCCAGCCGCACGTTGACGTTTAGCGACGCTCGGAGGTGGTTGTTGACGTTCAGGACGTTCAACAACCAGCAGAGGTGACTTGTTGTGACGCAGTGCGTCAACCTCAGCAACCCGGTAGGGTGTTGACTGCACAACCCAGACGGTCTAGACAGTTTCGGGTTGACGCTGTACTTCCTCGCGCACCCATGGTTGTTGACAGTTCACAGACTGTGCAGCAGTTCCATGATATTGCGTCCGGCTCCGTCACGCATCCACCAGTGCGACCGGATTCAGCGAGTCAGACGTTGCCCACTCCGTTGCCGTTTCCTCATCAGTTTCGGATGAGGAACCCTCTGATGAGGACGTTGCTGAACAAGACGATCAGCCCCCAGCCCTGCTATCCATCCAGAAGATGCTGAAGAAGGAACGCTGCTCAGTCAGGCTGTGGATGAGTCTGGTAGGGACACTCTCATCCGTGGATCAATTTGTGTCACTAGGAAGACTACACCTCCGTCCTCTTCTATACACTCTAGCTTTTCACTGGAAAAAGGACAAGATGCTAGAAGCGGTCTCGATCCCGGTTTCCGGAAAGATAAAGTCTTGTCTGACTTGGTGAAAGGACTATATCAACCTAAGAGAGGGTCTTCCCCTGACTGTTCAGACTCCCAACCACGTTCTCTTCTCGGACGCATCGGACGTAGGCTGGGGTGCGACATTAGACGGTCGGGAATGCTCGGGATTATGGAACTCGATTCAAAGGACAATGCATTTCAACTGCAAGGAGCTACTGGCAGTATGTCTGGCCTGGAAAAGCTTCAGGTGTCTCCTTCAAGGCAAAGTGGTGGAGGTGAACTCGGACAACACCACGACTTTGGCGTACATCTCCAAGCAAGGAGGGACCTACTCTCTGACGTTGTACGAGATCGCAAGGGACCTCCTCACCTGGTCAAAAGGTCTAGACATATCACTAGTAACGAGGTTCATCCAAGGCAACTTGAATGTCATGGCAGATTGTCTCAGTCGGAAGGGACAAATAATTCCAACAGAATGGACCCTCCACAAGGATGTATGCAAGAGACTTTGGGCCACCTGGGGCCAGCCAACCATAGATCTCTTCGCAACCTCGATGACCAAGAGGCTCCCAATATTTTGCTCACCAATCCCGGACCCAGCAGTTTATATAGATACCTTTCTCCTAGATTGGTCACATCTAGATCTATATGCATTCCCTCCATTCAAGATTGTCAACAAGGTACTGCAGAAGTTCGCCTCTCACGAAGGGACAAGGTTGACGCTAGTTGCTTCCCTCTGGCCCGCGAGAGAATGGTTCACCGAGGTACTTCGATGGCTAGTAGACGTTCCCAGAACACTTCCCCTAAGGGTGGACCTTCTACGTCAGCCACGCGTAAAGAAGGTACACCAAGGCCTCCACGCTCTTCGTCTGACTGCCTTCAGACTATCGAAAGACTCTCGAGAGCTAGAGGCTTTTCGAAGGAGGCAGCCAGAGCGATTGCTAGAGCAAGGAGAACATCCACCCTTAGAGTCTACCAATCGAAGTGGGAAATCTTCCGAAACTGGTGCAAGTCAGTATCCGTATCCTCGACCAGTACCTCTGTAACTCAAATAGCTGACTTCCTCTTATATCTGAGGAAAGAACGATCTCTTTCAGCTCCCTCTATCAAGGGTTACAGAAGCATGTTGGCATCAGTCTTCCGTCACAGAGGCTTAGATCTTTCCAACAATAAAGATCTACAGGACCTCCTTAAGTCTTTTGAGACCACGAAGGAGCGTCGTTTGGTTACACCTGGTTGGAATTTAGACGTGGTACTAAGATTCCTTATGTCAGACAGGTTCGAACCGCTGCAATCAGCCTCCCTGAAAGATCTCACCTTAAAGACTCTTTTCCTGGTATGTTTAGCCACAGCTAAAAGAGTCAGTGAGATTCATGCCTTCAGCAAGAACATCGGATTCTCATCCGAAACGGCTACATGTTCTACAACTTGTTTTTCTAGCCAAAAACGAGCTGCCTTCTCGGCCTTGGCCAATATCGTTCGATATTCCAAACTTATCGTATGGTTGGAAATGAACTAGAAAGAGTCTTATGCCCTATAAGAGCTCTTAAGTTCTATTTAAAACGAACTAAACCTTTACGAGGCCCGTCTGAAGCTTTATGGTGTTCAGTTAAGAAACCATCTTTGCCTAGTCAAAGAATGCTTTATCCTATTTTATCAGACTGTTAATACGAGAAGCTCATTCCCATCTGAATGAGGAAGACCAAGCTTTGCTGAAGGTAAGGACACACGAAGTTAGAGCTGTCGCAACTTCCGTGGCCTTTAAACAAAATAGATCTCTGCAAAGTATAATCGACGCAACCTATTGGAAAAGCAAGTCAGTGTTCGCGTCTTTTTATCTTAAGAATGTCCAGTCTCTTTACGAGAACTGCTACACTTTGGGACCATTCGTAGCAACGAGTGTAGTAGTGGGTGAGGGCTCAACCACTACAATTCCCTAATTCCATAACCTTTTTAATCTTTCTCTTGAAATGTTTTATTATTGTTTTTGGGTTGTCCGGAAGGCTAAGAAGCCTTTCGCATCCTACTTGATTTGGCGGGTGGTCAAAGTCATTTCTTGAGAAGCGCCTAGATTAGAGGTTTTGATGAGGTTCTGTTGTATGGGTTGCAACCCTTGATACTTCAGCTCCTAGGGGTCGCTCAGCATCCTAAGAGGATCGCGAGGCTCCGTAAGGAAGACGTACTTAAAAAGGCAGAGTAATTGTTCAAGTCGACTTCCTTACCAGGTACTTATTTATTTTATGTTTGTTATTTTGAATAACTGCTAAAATGAAATAAAAAATCCTTAGCTCATAATAATGTAAACAATTATTGCTGGTCTCTACCCACCCCCCTGGGTGTGAATCAGCTTATATAATCACCGGCTAAGTTTAATATTGAAAAATGTTATTTTTATAATAAAATAAATTTTTGAATATACTTACCCGGTGATTATATATTATAGGACCCTCCCTTCCTCCCCAATAGAGACCAAGTGGACCGAGGAGAAAATTGAGTTCTGTGTTTACATTGAGTACTGAGTACCTGCACGACAGATGGCGCTGTTGAAGTACACCCCCTACCTGCATTGCGATCGCTGGCGGATTTTTAACGTAGAGTTTTCTGTCGAGCAACAGAGTTGCAGCTTATATAATCACCGGGTAAGTATATTCAAAAATTTATTTTATTATAAAAATAACATTTTTCTTAGCTATACAAACTCAGTCCTTTATATTAAACTTCCCTCCTCAATCACCCCTCTAAGTCCTGAACCAGAAGGTCATAAGTAAAGAGACTTTGAAAAGTGAGAGGTCGGGGCTCCTCACCAACACCTGTTATTTACCACCTCGTTAACAGTTTTAACAGTCGGTCCAACTCGCACTGATAACATATCCCTACATGAAGGACTCAAGTTTGTATAGCGAGGAAAATTGCAAATTACCTTAAAAATTTTGTATATTATGCTGTCATTTCAAGGATTAATTTAAGAACTGATCCTATCCAATTAACAATGAAATCATACTGTAATTGGTTAATAGCTAGGAAGATCTATCTCAGGATTTGTGAACACGTTTACAGTACTAATACTTAGTGCTTTTTTTGTGAACGAATGTCTTTCCTTGTGTATTCATACCATTGTGAATAATTTGTTGCCATAATAGAAAATATCTGGTGTTTAGGAGATTTATACCTCATTGTACTAAGAATTCACAAGTAGGTTTTCAGACTTGACTCAGTCTAATGACAAAAATACTTAATCTTATCAAACTTTGTACTACAATTACTGTAGCCCTCTGTTTCGAGTTAGCGGGTCTTTTTCTTGTGACTTGGAGTAGGACTAGCTTGACCTTGTTTTGGTCACTAAATAAACATTATTTTTTTCAAGTGCTATGAACTTATCCAATCATTTGAAGTAAGCACAGCTATTTATGATACTTAGGTAATCATAAGGGACAAGAATTTCATTGCTTCATCTCCTTGAAGGTGATGAGTATGTTTGATGTTTATTACTGTGTAAGGACTTTATGAATGTAAATGCACTAATTTTGATGTGGTTCTGTAACTTATACCATTTGCAGATGCATTCATTGTTTAGTGAAGTCTGTCCTAACTCTACATGGAGTACAAGACATCCTTCTGCTGATGTACATGAGAAAGCCCAGGTAAGTTACTTTTAATTATCTCTTTGTACACTATTTCATTTAGAAAAACCTTATTTTCATTAAACCGATGAAGGACAAACCTAGTTATCTCAAATATTATAATTTTTGAATAACAGAATAGTAAAAGGGAACTCATTTTAAAGTATGGTTTGTATACAATGTGAGGAGGAAGTAAGTGCCAGCACATATTAGCAAGCTTGTTGTAGCCTTGTACCACACTGCATTCATTTTATTTACCATGAATGCTTGAGTCACCTACAAGCAGCTTGAAGAATAGTTATTTTCTGCTTTGAGACAATTCTTGTAAGGGGTTGTAGTTTCCGATGTGGTAACATCCCTGTCTGGTGAATGCCAGACTGGGGTTTGAGTCCCGCTGAAACTCGTTAGTTTCTTTGGTTGCTGCAACCTCACCATCCTTGTTGAGCTAAGTATGGAGGGGTTGGGGGATCCTATAGGTCTATCTGCTGAGTCATGAGTCATCAGCAGCCATTGCCTGGCCCTCCTTGGTTGTACTTGGCTGAAGAGGGGCCTTGATAGGGCAATGTCACTGTCCCTAGCCTCTGCCATTCATGAGTGGCCTTTAAACCTAAGTACCACTTGATTCTGCAATTCAGTAAGTACTGTACACTACTTGCGAAGTCAGCTCTTGGCAAATCAGAAACCTTTTATTGGAAAGTTCCAATCAAATATCACTGCAATTGTCTTAGGCTTCAGTTTCATAAGCTGTACAATATTTCCCTATGAGAGAAATGTGAATTTTGAGACTGTTTTTCATATTAATATACAGTACTTGATCACTTGATGTGCATTCTCACATATGGGATCCTTCAAATTTTGTCATATAGCTTACATAATGTTTTGAGTTCCATTTTCGCTAGATTGCAATAAGTTTTCCTGACACTCGGTTATTTTCTTTTGACACTTTACTTCTACCCTTATAAAAAACATGTACAGTACTGTACTTGACCATCCATTTTTACTAAGGAAAACAAAATTCAAAATGGATCTTGTAAAAATTGATAAAGTATCATATATCTAATCATAATTTGTTCAAATTTTGTTTTATTAAACTGCATCACAAATAGATATATATATATTATATATATATATATATATATATATATATATATATATATATATATATATATATATATATATATATATATGATCAATCCTATTATTGTACCTTAATTTTCTCTCATTACAGTTTTCCTAATTTTATCGGGTAATATATAGTAGATTTGTTTTCTATGTTAATAGATCAACGTTAATCTTATACTTACTTGTTCCTATGCACATACAAACCTGGAGTCCTTTAAAATAGGGAACATGTCTTCAGAGGAGTTTGAACAGCCATCGAATTCGTTAACGAGGTTGTTAAAAATAGCGGTGAGCACGAGCGAGTAGCCCCGCCTGCATGTCTGTTGAAAGCACTTCACTTTTGTCTTTGCTTACAAAGTGAATGTTGGCTGTTGCTATATGTGATTATTGGTGTGAAGCAAGAAATTCGTATTTCACTGGGAAAGGGTGGGTGCTGCAGCTGGTTTATGGCAAAACTGGCTGTAGATCCCCTCTCTCTCTCTCTATGCGTCTTTTAGGGGGCATGATTGTTCACAGTTATTCCCATGTGTCAAGTGTAAATTGTGGCCTCCTGTGCAGTGGCAGGATTATGCTTTGAAGGAGAAGAGAACTTAACCTCCAGTGTCTATTTCTGCAATGCCCAAAAAGATAGTGATGAAGTCTTTTACCACTTTTCTTCTGTGCATATGGAGTATACGCAAGAGCAAGGCGATCTCAAATCTACGTTTGCAGGTTTTCAGGTTTCGGTGGCTTGTGGAGTTCCCCCAGTGATCACTGCACCCCATCGTAGGTTGGAAACTCTTCTGTTGCTGTGTAGACCACTGACGACAAATTTGACCTAAGGAAGGCTTGGGCCTACTTAGGTCTGGCGAGTAGGCCATCCATGACTTTGTTAAGGGCGCTGGTACCTAAGGTTACCTCACCCTCGGTGTCCCCCAGTGTGTTTCTTGTTTGGTGATGCTAGTGTTAAAAATCATAGGTGAGGTGACTGCAGTGGTGATTCCCTCTTGTGATCCACAAGCCCAAAAGGACTGTGAAAGCCCACTTTTTTCAATATTAAACTTACCCGATAATCATGTAGCTGTCAACTCCGTTGCCCGACAGAATTCTATGGAGGGATACGCCAGCTATCACAATACTAGAAGGGGGTGTATTTACCAGCGCCACCTGTGGCCAGGTACTCAAGTACTTCTTGTTGACACCTCCTCAATTATTCCTCTGTCGTGCTTCCGGCAAGACGTTCTGGGATACGCTTATGTTCTTGGAGTATTTTCACGACTTTGGTGAAGTATTTCTCTTTGATTTCGGCTGTCGCTTTACTGGAAAACTTCTATATTAGCTTAGTTAGCTTTTGGAATTAATTTGATTAATTTTGGTGACGAGAGAGTATGAACTCTCGTTCACCTTTCAATGGCCGACCCTTCCCTTAGACGGAAGTGTTGGTGTCTAAGAGAGTATAGACTCTCTTTCTTAATTTTGCTTAACAAAGTTATAGATTTATTTTATATCTCTCCGCCTCTTATAGGCCTCTTCGATTAACTTCCTTTTATTATAAACTCATTAAAATTAATTTTTATATTTGTTTATATTCGACCTTCCTAATAGTAGGCGGTCTTTTACCGAAGTTAATAAACTTTGAGCCCGTCATTTCGGTTTTACCTGTTAACATATTATGCTATTTCCGCCACAGAGTTTGAAAGATTTTCTTTGACAGTTTCGTACTGTTTTCAAAGCTGAACTAACGTTTTGTTTTGTCTCTGCAGTTGTTGACGTTCAGAACGTTCAACTTGCACTCTATCGTTACGATAGAGAAAGAATGTTCACGGTTTCACGTTGCAGTAAGAGTAACCGTGTCTAGCGTTTTGTTCATTCTTTCTTAACTTAATGGTTTTGATCCTAATAAAGGAACTTTTCAGTTTTTTCCTTTAACAATAATATGTTTTAACGATATATATGATTGGGTTCTTCTCTCAGGTTCTAAGTCAAGAGAGAGAGAGAGAGAGATAGAGACGGAGGGAGAAAGAGGATAAACGTTTCATTCAAGCCTGCCAGGCGTACGAGTAACGTCATTATCGATTTTTGCTCTTCTCCCTAGTCTCTTTAGGGGAAGAAACTAAACGTTTCTAGAGTGATCTAGTGTTTAGTCTCTTTCCAACCACTGATTTATCTTTCATTAGATTTTTCTGTTACATTGTTATTCTGTTTTCGCAATTACTAACTTTGATAAAGGATAGAATTGCGTATTTCAGGTACAAACCACTTAAGTTTCGAGTTCAGTGAAATAAGTGCAAACAGAAATCAAAGTGATAAGTGATTAGTGCGTGAGGGTACTTTTGTGCGCGCCAGTCGTCCTCCCAGTCCGGGACCTCTTGCAAGCTCCCAAGCCCAGGGGAGAAGCAATGTCGAAGGGCATAAGGGTTCAGCAGGCCTTGATCGGCGCACAGAAGTATTCTCGGTGGTTGTGGGCGTGTCTTACCGAGACCGTCACTCCCACCCGCAGACGATTGAGCCCTTATTTTGCTCGTCTGCAGAAGAGATTAGGGGAGAAAATAAAGGCAGAGTAACGCTGGTCTCAGGTCTCAAGACTTCTTAAACGTTAAGTCCAGACCTATGCCAGACGTACGAAGTTGAAGTTCACAACCCGAATGCAGTCGTTGGGTTAGCTCTGACTCTCCTAAGTCATCAGTTGATTACACTCCGACTTAGAGGAGTAAGGTTCTGCCACAACAGATCTCTGCTGTTAAGGCTTTACCTCAGCAGAACTTAGTGTCTGCCGACCCCAAGTTAACTCTACTGCAGTCCATACAGTCACAACTTTCGGTCTTGATGCGTGAGTGTCGGGCTGAGAGTGTTGCACCGCCTGCACTCCCTCCACCTGTTCTCGCTGCACCTGTGCTCGCCCAGCCTGCACCTGCTCCGCCTGGTCGCAGCACCATCTGCCAGGCGTACGATGTTGTGAACTCTACTACAGTCCATGCAAGCACAGTTTTCGGACTTGATGAGTGAGTGTCGGGCTGAGAGTGTTGCTCCACCGCCTCCGCCTACACTCCCTCCTCCTACACTCGCTCCGCCTGATCACAGTACCATCTGCCAGGCGTATGATGTTGTGGACTCTACTACAGTCCATGCAAGCACAGCTTTCGGACTTGATGCGTGAGTGTCGTGCTGAGAGTGTTGCACCTCCTGCACCTGTGGTGCACCAACCTCCTGCACCCGTTCAGCCTGTGCTGCACCCGCCTGCACCGGTGGTGCACCAACCTCCTGCACCCGTTCAGCCTGTGCTGCACCCGCCTGCACCGGTGGTGCACCAACCTCCTGCACCCGTTCAGCCTATGCTGCACCCGCCTGCACCGGTGGTGCACCAACTTCCTGCACCCGTTCAGCCTGTGCTGCACCCGCCTGCACTCGCTGCACCCAGTCGCAGCTCCTTCTGCCAGGCGTACGATGTTGAACCACTTTCGGAGTTTGCTGTTCACAGTGTTGTTCAGCCTCAGCCTTCTTTAAGGCAACCCTTGCTTTGGGATCAGGAGAGTTACACTCTTCCTCCTCCTCCCCTTGCTGCTCCTCCAGTGGTGCAACTCTCGGTTGGGGTACAACAACCTCTCCCCTCCGTGAGTCTGTCTGCTCAACCAGCGCTGCACCGAGTTCAACCCTCATCTAGGCAAGCTCATCTACACCATGCACTTGCGCCTCAGGAGCCTCAGTTTGCTAGAACTTTACCTTGTTCTGCGCAGCCTCAACCTTCTCATGCTCCACTCATCTCTCAGGAACAGGAACGGACTACTCCGCCTCCGTCCTCCGCTCAGCTGGTACAATCCTTGGGTGCAACTCTTGCTAGGAGTCAACCTCCTTCACCCTTGCACCTGCCTTCTGCTCCGTCTGTTGTTCAGCCTATGCAGTCTGAACCTCAGGTTTTCCCTCAAGTTGAGGAAACCTCTGTTGTTGTTCCAGCTCGTTCTGACTCTGCTGTTCAGCATACCATGGTTTAAACCCCATGCAAGCATGCATTAAGCACTCTAGCACTGGTCATGGAATTTCTGAGAAATGTTAAACGCCATGCACACGCTCTGCTTTCCTTTCAGCAGGCTCTGCTTACAGCAGGCTCTACTTCCTACATGCTCAGCATTCAGCATGCTCTGCATTCAGCATGCTCTGCATACAACATGCTCTGCATACAGCATGCTCTGCATTCAGCATGCTCTGCATACAGCATACTCTGCATACATCATGCTCTGCATACCTTACCGCATGCTTCTCAACACATCTTGGGTTGTTGCCAACTCACTAGACTGTCAAGCAGTTTCATAACGTTGCCTTCTAGTCTGCTGCTTTGCACCAGTGAACCCTCACTCAGAGAACTTAGCTTTTCTAGGATAAGGTCCCTGTAGATGAGAAAGTTCTTTTCTCCCTCCTTCTGATATTCCCTTGAGGACTCTGTCATTTGGAGGGAGCCTTTAGCTGCATAACCTCTTATGGACTTTTATTTAAGCATAACATGCTTACAGGGAAGGTAATGGTTACACTTCAGCCGCTAATCCCGTCTGTTACCACACCTGCTCCCATAGACCTTGAGCTGTGTTGCATGACATGCAGTCCAAGCTTAGTCCTTGTTAGAGGATTTTTTGTTTACGGAGTCAATGTGTCACGGGGAAGACGTTCAACAACCAACAGAAGGGACTTGTTGTGACGCAGTGGGCAACCTCAGCAACCCGTTAAGGAGTTGTCTGTACGACCCAGACAGTCTAGACAGATTCGGGTTGTCACTGTACTTCCTCGCTTGCCCATGATTGACAGTTTACAGACTGTGCAGCAGTATCATGATCTTGTGTCCGGCTCCGTCAGACGACTGGCTTTTAAGAGCTCCCTCAAGTCGTCGCTGTCTGGAGATTTTCAAATGGACTATGGATCTGACCAAGGAACTGGGCCTCCTGGTCAATTTCGAGGAGTCTCAGCTCGTTCCATCCCAGACCATTGTCTCCTTGGGTATGGATCTTCAGAGTCGAGCTTTTCGGACTTGTCCGTCGGCCCCAAGGATCTTCCAAGCCCTAGAATGCATCCAGAGCATGCTGAGAAGGAACCGATGCTTAGTCAGGCAGTGGATGAGTCTAACAGGGACACTTTCATCGCTGGCCCTGTTCATCGAGTTAGGGAGACTCCACCTCCGCCCCCTTCAGTATCATCTAGCTGCTCACTGGATAAAGGACATGACGCTAGAGACGGGCTCAGTTCCTGTTTCCGAAGAGATGAGGTCTACTCTAACGTGGTGGAAGAACAGCATTCTTCTCAAGGAAGGTCTACCATTGGCTGTTCAGTCCTCCGACCACCGTCTCTTCTCGGACGCATCGGACACGGGCTGGGGTGCGACACTGGACGGACAGGAATGCTCGGGAACATGGAATCAGGAGCAAAGGACACTTCACATCTATTGCAAGGAGTTGTTGGCAGTTCATTTGGCCTTGATAAACTTCAAGTCCCTCCAGCTTAACAAGGTGGTGGAGGTGAACTCCGACTACACCACAGCCTTGGCTTACATCTCCAAGCAGGGAGGGACTCATTCGAGGAAGTTGTTCGAGATCGCAAGGGACCTCCTCATTTGGTCAAAAGATCGAAAGCTCACGCTGGTAACGAGGCTCATTCAGGGCGATATGAATGTCATGGCAGATCGCCTCAGCCGGAAGGGTCAGGTCTTCCCCACAGAGTGGACCCTTCACAAGAATGTTTGCAGCAGACTTTGGGCCCTGTGGGATCAGCCAACCATAGATCTATTCGCTACCTCGATGACCAAGAGGCTCCTCTTGTATTGTTCTCCGATTCCAGACCCAGCAGCAGTTCGCGTGGATGCCTTTCTGCTGGATTGGTCCCATCTCAACCTGTATGCATTCCCGCCGTTCAAGATTGTCAACAGGGTACTTCAGAAGTTCGCCTCTCACAAAGGGACACGGCTGACGTTGGTTGCTCCCCTCTGGCCCGCGAGAGAATGTTTCACTGAGGTACTGCAATGGCTGGTCGACGTTCCCAGGACTCTTCCTCCTAGAGTGGACCTTCTGCGTCAACCTCACGTAAAGAAGGTACTCCCAACCTCCACGCTCTTCGTCTGACTGCCTTCAGACTATCGAAAGACTCTCAAGAGCTAGAGGCTTTTCGAAGGAGGCAGCCAGAGCGATTGCCAGAGCAAGGACGACATCCACTCTCAGAGTCTATCAGTCTTTATGGGAAGTCTTCCGAAGCTGGTGCAAGGCCAATGCAGTTTTTTCCTCAACCAGTACCAATGTAACCCAGATTGCTGACTTCCTGTTACATCTAAGGAACGTAAGCTCCCTATCAGCTCCTACGATCAAGGGTTACAGAAGTTTGTTGGCAGCGGTTTTCCGCCACAGAGGCTTGGATCTTTCCTCCAACAAAGATCTACAGGACCTCCTTAGGTCTTTTGAGACCTCAAAGGAACGTCGGTTGTCCACTCCAGGCTGGAATCTAGACGTGGTCCTAAGGTTCCCTATGTCATCAGGATTTGAACCGCTCCAATCAGCCTCTTTTAAGGACCTCACATTAAAAAAACTCTTTTCCTCGTGTGCTTAGCAACAGGTAAAAGAGTAAGTGAGATCCACGCCTTCAGCAGGAACATAGGTTTCACATCTGAAACGGCTACATGTTCCTTACAGCTCGGTTTTTTGGCTAAAAACGAGCTTCCTTCCCGTCCTTGGCCTAAGTCGTTCGAGATCCCAAGCCTGTCCAACATGGTGGGGAACGAACTGGAGAGAGTACTTTGCCCAGTTAGAGCTCTTAAGTACTATCTAAAGGTCAAAACCATTACGAGGACAATCAGAAGCCTTATGGTGTGCTATCAAGAAGCCTTCTCTACCAATGTCTAAGAACTCAGTTTCTTACTACATCAGGCTTCTGATTAGAGAAGCAAATTCTCATCTGAAGGAAGAAGACCTTGCTTTGCTGAAGGTAAGGACACATGAAGTGAGAGCTGTGGCTACTTCAGTGGCCTTCAAACAGAACCGTTCTCTGCAGAGTGTTATGGATGCAACCTATTGGAGAAACAAGTCAGTGTTCGCATCATTCTATCTCAAAGATGTCCAGTCTCTTTACGAGTACTGCTACACCCTGGGTCTATTCGTAGCAACGAATGCAGTAGTAGGCGAGGGCTCAGCCACTACATTCCCATAATCCCATAACTTTTTAACCTTTCTCTTGAATACTTTTTATGGGTTGTACGGTCGGCTAAGAAGCCTTCCACATCCTTGTTGATTTGGCGGGTGGTCAATTCTTTCTTGAGAAGCGCCAAGGTTAAAGGTTGTGATGAGGTCCTTTAGTATGGGTTGCAGCCCTGTATACTTTAGCACCTTTGAGTTGATTCAGCCTCCCAAGAGGAACGCTGCGCTCAGTAAGGAAGACGATCTTATTAAAGGCAGAGTAACGGTTCAAGTCGACTTCCTTACCAGGTACTTATTATTTCATTGTTATTGTGGATAACTGATTATATGAAATATGGGATACTTAGCTATCCTTTAATCTTGTACACTGGTTTTCACCCACCCCCCTGGGTGTGAATCAGCTACATGATTATCGGGTAAGTTTAATATTGAAAAATGTTATTTTTATTAATAAAATAAATTTTTGAATATACTTACCCGATAATCATGATTTAATCGACCCTCCCTTCCTCCCCATAGAGAACCAGTGGACCGAGGAATAATTGAGGAGGTGTCAACAAGAAGTACTTGAGTACCTGGCCACAGGTGGCGCTGGTAAATACACCCCCTTCTAGTATTGTGATAGCTGGCGTATCCCTCCATAGAATTCTGTCGGGCAACGGAGTTGACAGCTACATGATTATCGGGTAAGTATATTCAAAAATTTATTTTATTAATAAAAATAACATATTGGTAACAGTGCCAGTGATAGCAAAGAAGTCTGTGGCATGAGTTGGTGCTACTCTCAAGGTTGGATGTATTTTGCACTGTATAGCGCTATAGGGGTACAGTATATAGTTGAAAACAATTACATCTTGATGGCAAAAAGGATGCCTTTAATATTTGGTAATTATGATCTCAATATATGACTATTTCTATCCCTCCACAGAATGTGTGTACAGTATGCATAGATGTAGCTACTTCTCTTGGTTTTCAAATTTTCAAATATAAATTTGATTATGACCGTTTCTCTTTCTATGGTAGAGGAGATGCTTTTGCTGACTTTCCCTTGGTGCATTTACATTTAAATCTTTTGATAATTTCCCTTTGCCATTTGTGCATGGTGCTACAGCTTTGACTTTTCACAATATCATTTGAAAAATTTTAAGTTAATAAGCTTTTGTACCAACATTTTTATCTTGGCTGTATCACTGCTTAGTCCATAAGGATGGCAAAAAAAGGTAAAAGAAATGCAGTTCATTGGTTAGAAGTTTGAGCCATGCCACGCTGACAGCCGTATAGTTTCCAGTGGTGTGCACAACCTATAGGTCTACGTGCTGCATCATCAGCAATCATGGCCTGGTCCTAGCTTGGACACTGATCATGTGTAAATATGATTGATTTTTAGACAGTGCGACAAATGCAATGACTTGTTCCTTGCCTTTGTTGCTCATAGGTAACCTTTAAACCACAACCCTTTAAGTCAGGGAATTTTGTGGGAATTTTTACAAAAATTAGAGGATTGGACTTTTTGTAGGCTCTGTGGTATTACCTGTTAGAATCTGCTGCACATAGATGCCAGGGAGGAGAGGGCACAGCTGATACTTGTGAAGCTGTGAATGGAGCACATAAGAAATCTTCCAAGAGAATACTCTTTTATTATAATTTACTCTGTAGTTTTTTTATGGGGAAATTATTTTTACCAATAAGATGGAAAGTAAGAGTGTTGGGCTTTAATGGAAAAAAGTAATTTTATTTTTGAAAGATTACAAATAATGCTTGTAGTTTCAGTGAAATATACATTAAAAGATTACAAAAAGTGCTTGCAGTTTCAGTGAAACATACATTATAATTACAATCCTTTCTTTGCTATCATATCAAAGTACTGTACATGAATGATAAGAGGTTACAAAATCTAAAGAGAGTTGGAGATTTATTTTCTTTTATTTAGCCAAAGTCAACATACTGTATGAAATAAATATTTCAGGTTACTCCTGATAGTCTTATTGGAGCTGGATCTGTCATATGTGAAAAGACAAATGTCACCAGCACTGTGGTAGGAAATCATTGCAGAATCAACTCCTTCGTCCGTTTGACCAATTGCGTTCTTAATGATTATGTCACCATTGCCCAGGGGTAAGTATAACTGAAATTATGGCATTCATTCTTGCTTCTTTATTAACTATAATTGAAGCGTTCATAATACTAAGGGTCTCTGGAGCTCAAAGTACTATTTGTTTATTGCTTCAGTGTCTTATAAAAACATTCTTCTTTTCACATTATAAAGGATACATGGATATATATAGACCAAAACTTTTTAAAGTTCATTCATATATTGCCAAGATACTGTATAAGTTTGCAATTTTCAATATTAAACTTACCCGATAATCATGTAGCTGTCAACTCCGTTGCCCGACAGAATTCTACGGAAGGGATACGCCAGCGATCGCTATACAAGAGGGGGGTGTACTCACAAGCGCCACCTGTGGCCAGGTACTGCAGTACTTCTTGTTGACACCACTTCAATTTTTCCTCTGTCGTGCTTCCGGCAAGACGTTCATGGATACGCTTATAATTTTGGAGTCTTGTTCACGGTTTTTGGTGAAGTATTGCTCTAAGATTTCAGCTTTCGCTATTCAGGAAGTTTTATTATTAGCTTAGCTAGCTTTTGGAATTAATTTGATTAATTATGGTGACGAAGAGAGTATGAACTCTCTTTCACCTTTAAATGGCCGACCCTTCCCTTAGACGGAAGTGTTGGTGTCTAAGAGAGTATAGACTCTCTTTCTTAATTTTGCTTAACAAAAGTTATAGATTTATTTTATATCTCTCCTCCTTTTATAGGCCTCTTCGATTAACTTCCTTTTTTATAAATTTTTTATAAATTTATTAAAATTAATTTTTATATTTGTTTATATTCGACCTTTCCTAATAGTAGGCGGTCTTTTCTTGTACCGAAGTTAATTAACATTGAGCCCGTCATTTCGGTTTTACCTGTTAACATATTATGCTATTTTAATGTTTTTGAAAGAATTTCTTTGATAGTCTCGTACTGTTTCAAAGTTGAACTAACGTTTTGTTTTGTCTCTGCAGTTGTTGACGTTCAGAACGTTCAACTTGCGCTCTATCGTTACGATAGAGAGAGAATTTTCACGGTGTCACGTTGCAGTAAGAGTAAACCGTTTATAGCGTTTTGTTCATTCTTTCTTAGCTTAATGGTTTTAATTCTAATAAAGGAACTTTTTATTTGGGAAATCTTTCAGTTTTTTTCCTTTAACAATAATATGTTTTAACGAGTATATATGATTGGGCTCTTCTCTCAGGTTCTAAGTCAAGAGAGAGAGAGAGAGAGAGATAGAGACGGAGGGAGAGAGAGCTGGATAAACGTTTCGTTCAAGCGAGTAACGTTGTTATCGTTTTTGCTCTTCTCCCTAGTCTCTTTAGGGGAAGAAGGTAAACGTTTCTAGAGTTTATTCTTGTTCTCAAGCTTTATGCGGTGAGAGATTTTAAACATAGTTTATTTGATCTAGTGTTTAGTCTCTTTCCAGCCACTGAATTATTTATCTTTCATTAGATTTTTCTGTTACATTGTAATTCTGTTTTCGCAATTACTAACTTTTAAGGAAGGATAGAATTGCGTGTTTCAGGTACAAACCACTTAAAGTTTCGAGTTCAGTGAAATAAGTGCAAACAGAAATTCAAAAGTGATAAGTGATTAGCGCAAAGTGTGTCAGTGTTGTGCGTGAGGGTACTTCTGTGCGTGCCAGTCGTCCTCCCAGTCCGGGACCTCTTGCAAGCTCCCAAGCCCAGGGGAGAAGCAATGTCAAAGGGCAAAAGGGTTCGGCAGGCCTTGATCGGCGCACAGAAGTACCCTCGGTGGTTGCGGGCGTGTCTTACAGAGACCGTCACTCCCACCCGCAGACGATTGAGCCCTTATTTTACTCGTCTGCAGAAGAAATTTCGGGGAGAAAACGCTGGACTCAGGTCTCAAGACCTCTTAAACGTAAAGTCCAGACCTCTAGAGTTCAACAACCCGGATGCAGTCATTGGGTTAGCTCTGACTCTCCGCAGTCATCAGGTGACTGCACACCTCCTAAGAGAGGTAAGGTGATGCCACAACAGACCTCATCTTCTGTTAAGGCTTTGCCTCAGCAGACCTTAGCGTCTGCCGACCCCAAGATGACTTTGCTGCAGTCCATGCAGTCACAGCTTGCGGTCTTAATGCGTGGGTGTCAGGCTGAGAAGGTTACACCTCCTCCTGCGATCGCTCCGCCTCACCGCAGTCCAGTCTGCCAGGCGTACGATGTTGAGGTTCCTCAGGATACCTTACCGCGTACTGAGTTGCCAGTTACCAGCGGTGTGCAGCAACCTCCGCCTTCCTTAAGGCAACCTCAGCAATGGGAGCAGGAATCTTATGCCTTACTTCCTCCGCTTCCGCTTGCGGTTCCACCAGCGAGGCAACAATCTCTTGAGGTACGACAACCTCTTCCATCAATGAGGCAGCCACCTCAGCACTCGCTGCAGCGACCTCAACCCTCCTCAAGGCGAGAGCCTCAACTCCTTAGGCTAGCACCTCAGGAACCTCAACTCGCGAGACAAGAACTGCGTTCTGCGCAGCCGCTACCTCAAATCTCGCAGCTCACACCTCAGGAACCTCAACTCGTTCCTCAGGAACCTGCTACTGCGCATCCGCAACCCTTACAGCAAGCGCAACTCTTGAGGCAGCAACCTCATGCTATGAGTCAGCCACCTCAACGCATGCATCTGCCACTTTCTCCTCAACTTGAGCCTCTTCCCATTCAACTTGGAAATAACAAATGACAATAATAACACCTCATTACTTTCATAACTTGCATTTGTAATCAGATACATGTATGCCTACACAAACATTATGATAATGGAGGTTATTTGTATTACTTAATATAAAAATATATATGTATTCCTTGCAATATATTTTTAACAAAATCGCAAAATATGGCAAAAATATCTTCAAAACAAAAATGAATCATGAGTTATGAATGTAAGGTAAATATTATGTTGATATTAAAACCCCATGCAAGCATGCATGAAGTAATGCAGTGTTGCCAACAGGGCGAGTTTCCCTTTCCTGAGGTGAAGTAGATTATAGTACATTTAGTGCAGCTTAATTCTACGATTATCATGCCGGCTATCAAATTCATCAACAAAACAGTCTAAATCAAATCCCTCGGCACGTGCACTTTCAATGGACAGTAATGCGATATTACTCACTCTAGCACTGGTCATGGAATTTCTGAGAAATGTTACACGCCATGCAACACGCTCTGCTTACCTTACAGCATGCTCTACATACAGCATGCTCTGCATACAGCATGCTCTGCATACAACATGCTCTGCATACCTTACCGCATGCTTCTCAGTCACACATCTTTGGTTGTTGCCAACTCACTAGACTGTCAAGCAGTTTCATAACGTTGCCTTCTAGTCTGCTGCTTTTGCACCAGTGAAACCCTCACTGAGAGAACTTAGCTTTTCTCGGATATGGTCCCTGTAGATGAGAAAGTGCTTTTCTCCCTCCTTCTGATATTCCCTTGAGGACTCTGTCATTTGGAGAGGAGCCTTTAGCTGCGTAGCCTCCTATGGACTTTTATTTAAGCATAACATGCTTCCAGGGAAGGTAATGGTTCCACTTCAGTCACTAACCCCGTCTGTTACCACACCTGCTCCCATAGACCTTGAGCTGTGTTGCAAGACATGCAGTCCAAGCTTAGTCCTTGTTAACGGTTTTTTTGTTTACGGAGTCAGTGTGTCACTGGGAAGACGTTCAACAACCAGCAGAAGTGACTTGTTGTGACGCAGTGCGGCAACCTCAGCAACCCGATAAGGAGTTGTCTGTACGACCCAGACAGTCTAGACAGCTTCGGGTTGTCACTGTACTTCCTCGCTTCCCCATGGTTGACAGTTCACAGACTGTGCAGCAGTACCATGATCTTGTGTCCGGCTCCGTCAGACGACTGGCTTTTAAGAGCTCCCACAAGTCGTCGCTGTCTGGAGATTCTCAGATGGACTATGGATCTGACCAAGGAACTGGGCCTCCTGGTCAATTTTGAGGAGTCTCAGCTCGTCCCATCCCAGACCATTGTCTCCCTGGGTATGGATCTTCAGAGTCGAGCTTTTCGGGCTTTTCCGTCGGCCCCAAGGATCTTCCAAGCCCTAGAATGCATCCAGAGCATGCTGAGAAGGAACCGATGCTCAGTCAGGTAGTGGATGAGTCTAACAGGGACACTTTCATCGCTGGCCCTGTTCATCGTGTTAGGGAGACTCCACCTCCCCCCCTTCAGTATCATCTAGCTGCTCACTGGATAAAGGACATGACGCTAGAGACGGTCTCAGTTCCTGTTTCCGAAGAGAGGAGGTCTTCTCTCGCGTGGTGTAAGAACAGCTTTCTTCTCAAGGAAGTCTACCTTTGGCTGTTCAGAAACCCGACCGCCGTCTCCTCTCGGACGCATCAGACACGGGCTGGGGTGCGACTTTGGACGGACAGGAATGCTCGGGAACATGGAATCAGGAGCAAAGGACACTTCACATCAATTGCAAGGAGTTGTTGGCGGTTCTTCTGGCCTTGATAAACTTCAAGTCCCTCCAGCTTAACAAAGTGGTGGAGGTGGACTCTGACAACACCACAGCCCTGGCTTACATCTTCAAGCAGGGAGGGACTCTTTCGTGAAGTTGTTCTAGATCGCAAGGGACCTCCTCATCTGGTCTAAAGATCGAAAGCTCACGCTGGTAACGAGGTTCATTCAGGGCGGTATGAATGTCATGGCAGATCACCTCAGCCGGAAGGGTCAGGTCATCCCCACAGAGTGGACCCTTCACAAGAATGTTTGCAGCAGACTTTGGGCCCTGTGGGGTCAGCCAACCATAGATCTGTTCGCTACCTCGATAACCTAGAGACTCCTGTTGTATTGTTCTCCGATTCCAGACCCAGCAGCAGTTCACGTGGATGCTTTTCTGCATTCCCGCCGTTCAAGATTGTCAACAGGGTACTTCAGAAGTTCTCCTCTCGCAAAGGGACACGGCTGACGTTGGTTGGCTCCGCTCTGGCCCGCGAGAGAATGGTTCTTAGAGGTACTGCAATGGCTGGTCGACATTCCCAGGACTCTTCCTCTAGGAGTGAACCTTCTACGTCTACCTCACGTAAAGAAGGTACACCCAAACCTCCACGCTCTTCGTCTGACTGCCTTCAGACTTTCGAAAGACTCTCAAGAGCTAGGGGCTTTTCGAAGGAGGCAGCCAGAGCGATTGCCAAAGCAAGGAGAACATCCACTCTCAGAATCTATCAGTCTCAAGGGGAAGTCTTCCGTAGCTGGTACAAGACCAATGCAGTTTCCTCAACCAGTACCACTGTAACCCAGATTGCTAACTTCCTGTTATATCTAAGGAAAGTAAGATCCCTTTCAGCTCCTACGATCAAGGGTTACAGAAGTATGTTGGCAGCGGTTTTCCGCCACAGAGGCTTGGATCTTTCCACCAACAAAGATCTACAGGACCTCCCTAGGTCTTTTGAGACCTCAAAGGAACGTCGGTTGTCCACTCCAGGCTGGAATCTAGACGTGGTCCTAAGGTTCCTTATGTCATCAAGATTTGAACCTCTCCAATCAGCCTCTTTTTAGGACCTCACATTAAAAACTCTTTTCCTCGTGTGCTTGACAACAGCTAAAAGAGTAAGTGAGATCCACGCCTTCAGCAGGATCATTGTTTTCACATCTGAAACGGCTACATGTTCCTTGCAGCTCGGTTTTTGCTAAACGAGCTTCCTTCACGTCCTTGGCCTAAGTCGTTCGAGATCCCAAGCCTGTCCAACTTGGTGGGGAATGAACTGGAGAGAGTACTTTGCCCAGTTAGAGCTCTTAGGTACTATCTAAAAAGGTCTTAACCTTTACGAGGACAATCAGAAGCCTTATGGTGTGCTATCAAGAAACCTTCTTTTCCAAGTTCTAAGAACTCAGTTTCTTACTATTCAGGCTTCTGATTAGGGAAGCACATTCTCATCTGAAGGAAGAAGACCTTGCTTTGCTGAAGGTAAGGACACATGAAGTGGGAGCTGTGGCTACTTCAGTGGCCTTCAAACAGAGCCATTCTCTGCAGTGTTTTATGGATGCAACCTATTGGAGAAGCAAGTCAGTGTTCGCATCATTCTATCTCAAAGATGTCCAGTCTCTTTACGAGTACTGCTACACCCTGGGACCATTCGTAGCAACGAATGCAGTAGTAGGCGAGGGCTCAGCCACTACATTCCCATAATCCCATAACCTTTTAACCTTTCTCTTGAATACTTTTTATGGGTTGTACGGTCGGCTAAGAAGCCTTCCACATCCTTGTTGATTTGGCGGGTGGTCAATTCTTTCTTGAGAAGCGCCGAGGTTAAAGGTTGTGATGAGGTCCTTTAGTATGGGTTGCAGCCCTTGATACTTCAGCACCTTAGAGTTGTTCAGCCTCCTAAGAGGAACGCTGCGCTCAGTAAGGAAGACGAACTTATTTAAGGCAGAGTAATGGCTCAAGTCGACTTCCTTACCAGGTGCTTGTAATTTCATTGTTATTTTGAATAACTGATAATATGAAATACGGGATACTTAGCTTCTTGATATACATGTACACTGGTTTTCACCCACCTCCCTGGGTGTGAATCAGCTACATGATTATCGGGTAAGTTTAATATTGAAAAATGTTATTTTCATTAGTAAAATAAATTTTTGAATATACTTACCCGATAATCATGATTTAATTGACCCACCCTTCCTCCCCATAGAACCAGTGGACCGAGGAAAAATTGAAGTGGTGTCAACAAGAAGTACTGCAGTACCTGGCCACAGGTGGCGCTTGTGAGTACACCCCCCTCTTGTATAGCGATCGCTGGCGTATCCCTTCCGTAGAATTCTGTCGGGCAACGGAGTTGACAGCTACATGATTATCGGGTAAGTATATTCAAAAATTTATTTTACTAATGAAAATAACATTTTTCAAACTGGGTTTTCTTGAAATTTTTATTTTTCCTACTAGATCCTTGGTATTGTGAAAGACTCAGTTGTCTTTCTTCTATGTATTTTTATCAGTGTTGTATTGTTAATTACTTTCTTTTGTGGTTTTGTTATAATGATTACAACTTTTTTTAAAAACAATGTTTAATAGTCTACTTCAATTGAGCATTTTTTTGTTTAAAAAGTGAAGCAAATTTTCAAAGATATACCGTAGTAATATGAAGAATATTTTCTTATAGGTGTGTACTTGAAAACTGTCTGATTACAACAAACATTGAGAGGAAGTGTACCATCAAAAACTGCATTGTTACTGACCCAGAGCGAGTTGAAGAAAATAGTAAGTTATTTATTAGAATATTTTACCTTAAAATTATAGATGTTCTTCATCTAAATTAATACAGTTAGTTAAGAAAGTTATTGAAGGAAAAGCATGAAAGAGTATTTTCATATTTTATGACTTGTTTTTTTCCTTGCTGTCATGTATCTACTCAAGCAATTTGTTTTTCGTATTCCTGTTTTTGTCCTTACATTACCTTTGCCTTCTTATGTTTTTCTCTACATTACCTTTGCCTTCTTATGTTTTTGTCTTTACATTACCTTTGCCTTCTTATGTTTTTCTCTACATTACCTTTGCCTTCTTATGTTTTTGTCTTTACATTACCTTTGCCTTCTTATTTACCTACAAGTTCAGGATTTGTTCTAAGGTATTCTTTTTATTATTGTGATATACCATTATCTCAACATGCTATTGAAAAATATTGTTGGTAATATTTCTTATGAAAACTTTAACTATTATTTAGTCGGTTGCCTGATGCACCCTCTCCTATGCCGTCTATCAAAGGCATCCTCTCCCACCAAACCTCTTCTCTCCCTATTATCTTTTACCTTATCTTGCCATATAATTCTCTGTCTCCCTCTTCATATTTGCCCTTAACTCCCAAGCTCTCCTCACTCACTCCCACCATCCAGCCTCAACATGCGCCCATACCATCTCGGTTGTGACACTCTTTATCACCTTTATAATTTTTATTACACCTGCCATTATTATTTACATCATCTGTTGTGTTAAACAGTATTGTCTTATCCTACTTTTGATATATAATAATGTCCTAACCTTGTATACCACAAATGATTTTTCATATCCTATCTCTCCTTTTGGAGTACTTTAGTCCCCTCATGACTCCCAGAATTTTTATTCCCTCTTATACCTTATCTCCTTTAGTCTTACCCCATTGCCAGATGTAAGTTCAATATTTTAGTCTCCCATATCATTCTATTAAGAGACTTGGAGCCATTCTCTCTCTCTTTCCTTAATCCACAAATGTTCAACTAAGTTTTTCTGTTATTGTGACTTCTTGACCAGGAACTTGTAAATTTTACCAGCCATTGTTTAAAATCCTGGAATGATTTTGGAATGTGGGGTACAAACCTCATTAAGAATGTCTGCTAAAGAAAATGGTTTATTATACAACTAAAGAGTTATTTGTTCCGTAACCGAAATACAAACCACTCTATTTACATAGGGTATTACTTTCGGCGTAGCTGAAATGACGAGCCATTAGATTTTAACGAGGGTTAAACTACCCCCGCGCTAGTTAGCACGGGGGTAGGGGAGGGGTAGCTAACTACCCCTACCCCCCCACACACTGGTGAGTTGCCCCTCTTCACTTTTGGCTCGGACGATGAGCAGACGTCTCTGTCCCGTCCTCGCATGGCAGCCATTAATGTTTTGTCTTTACTTAATTACTTACTTTTCTTATACTTAATATATATGTAAACATTCTTATGTTTATGTATATATTTGAGTATAGAAATACAGTAAGTTTCCTTTCCAGTGTTTGTGCTGTGTGTGTGTGTAGGAAGTCCACTCAATTGTACGACAACATCTCCGTGTGGTTCCAGGCCCCCACGGTGACATTTCATGGGTCGCGATCTCTCCCTTGGTCCTTCGCCCTTCGGTCTTCCCTTCGGCGGGCGCCGTGGGGAATCGTCATCGCTGGACTTTATTTATTAATCTGTTTCTCCGCTGTTCCTCCTTCCCTACGGGGAACTTGGTCTTTCAGCGTAGGGAACATGGGAGTTTAGTTTGACCACGGTCTCTCTCTCTCTCTCTCTTGAGGTCGTTCACCCTTCTATTACTACTACGTATTACGGTAGCTTCCTTCCCGTTGCGGGTTGAGTTGCTACTCCATTTATTTTGTCTCAATTATTTTTAATCAAATGTAATTGTATTTGTCAACTTATCAGCTTCTGTGTAGAACGCTTCCCTTCGGGGTTCATTCGTTCTTACTATTAGTGAACATACTTAGATGAATTACATAATTATAATTGGTATAATTCTGTTTTTGTTACAGTTCTCCGCCTTCCCCCCTTCCCGTGAGTGTCAGTGGGGGAGGAAGGCGCATTCCTGGTGCGTAATTCTTATGTTCTTTTCCCTCGGGGTTCCTCTTCGGAGTTCCCCCGGGGGAATAAATTTAAACTAATTATTTTATTTTCACAGTTAACTATCTAGATTTTTCGTTTGCCTAATGTGCCAACGAAGCAGAGCTGTCCTGTTTGGGCCTGGGGAGTCTGCTGTTGCCGCCTCCTCTACGACTTCGTCATGGGCGTGTTCCCTTCTCCGAGAAGTTCTCCCGTGACAACTGTCAGCTCCTTAGTTCATTTAGAACGCTCAGGAGGTTCGCCTCCATGGGTGGGTAACTTCCCTTCCGAGGGAGGTTCCCTTCCTAGGTATGAGTTTTTTCCCCTTCAGGGGGGGCAACTTCTCTTACCTTAATAATTCCTGGTTGATTTTTTCCTGGTCCTAGGGCGGTTATGCTCTTGGTGCTGAGCGACCGCTTTTGTAACCATGCTCTAGGGGCTGAGCGGTTGCAAGGCTGGACCATGGAATTCGTGCGATTATGCTCTTGGTGCTGAGCGGTCGCACTTGCAGCTACGCTCAAGGGGCTGGGCAGCTGCAGGAGCTCCTCTTCGGAGGGTTTCTCTTTATGGTCAGCTTGCTGATCCAACGGCCCTAAGGGGGGGCCTTCATCAGTTCTTCTGGTCTCTTCTACGTAGTGTTCTCCTCTCTCGTTCGCGAGAAGGACACTCAAAGAGACTCCTCTTCGGAGGACTCCCCTGCTGCTGTTGTTGCTGAAGGCTCAGTTCCCCAATACGAACATCCTTCGAGGGGGCAGCTGAGTCCAACGGTCTCTCCTTCGAGTGTCTCTCCCCCTCGAGGGAGTTCACTAACAGAGACTCCTCTTCGGAGGACTGATGATGGTGCTCCTGTTCATGGTCGTCTTCATCTTCAGCCGCAGAGGATCCTCCTTGACGAGAACAGACCGTTACAGCTGCTTCGCTAGACCTTTCGGCAGATCGTTCGCGATCTCCGGCACCTGCCAGACCTTCTTGTCTTCCATCTCCGTTCTTGGACGCAGATGCGCAGTGGGCGCCACTCCACCCTGTTTTCCGACGGGCACCGGTCCCTTCGGGGCAAAGGGCTTATCTCACAATGTGAGTAAGTCCCTTAGTGCCAGGTTTTTACCTGTGAAACCTCGCTAATACTCTCCTGCTGTGGACCAGTCTTCTGCTGAATCAACACTCCAGCGATCTCCTGTAGCTGAGTCTCGCGGTAGATCTGATCGCCAACGCTTCTGGGACCTTCTGTGCGGCTACGCGCCTTGTTCACCAACGGTCTCCTGAACGCCCACGATCGCTTGCTCGCCGGCGCACATCTGATCGCCCTTTTCTGATGTGCGCAATGCGCACCAACGTTCGCCCCCGCTCCCACGATCTTCGGATCTGGGCACAGGCAAGGAGTTTATTCCTTCGCCTCCTCGCCGACGATCTCTCTGGTTCTGCACCCTCGCTGATATCTTCTGGCCACGCAACTACGCGCCTACGATCTCCTGGTTCCTGCCTCGTCGCGCGCAGTTCAAGAAGTTCGTACGCTAGCGCACAGGCGCTCACAGGTTCTTCTGGACTCGCAGTGCCCTTCTGGAGTTTCGCGCCAAGCGCGCCCACGCGCGGTTCCAGCGCGCCAACGCACCAGCACGCTTCCACTTCACACCGCGCCGCCCAGGAGACACCTAAGCTAGCGCACGGGCGCTCACAGGCACCCCTGGGCTCTCCTTGCGCGCCAGCGATCTCCTAAGCGCCCGCGCGATTCTTCGCCTGCGCGCAAGCGTTTTCAACGCGCCAACGCTTCAATCGTGGTAGGTTTCCTACGCGCCCACACGATAACTCTCCTGTATGCGATCGGTCGCTACGCGCCACCGCGCCATCACTTGCCAACGCGCCACCGCGCCATCACTTGCCAACGCGCCTTCGCCCGCCTACGAGCCGTTGCTCACTTACGCGCCATCGGTCTCCCGGCCGCCTGCGCTCGCCCTTACGACCGCGCACCCATGTTCTCCCGCGCGTGAACCAACGGTTTTCCATCGCGCCAGCGCGATTTTGTCCGTGATTCCCGTCGGGTTTCGCAACACGGGCAACCTGGCGAGTCTTCTGGAGCGCGTACTTCCAGATCATTGTCAGCACGATCTCTCACCTGTAGATGCAAAGCAGCACACGTGCAGGAGCAGGAAGAAGCTTCAGAGAGGTCTGGGCAACATTCTTCTCCTTCATTCAGGCAGGCCCCATCATTTCTACTCCTCAGGATCATCCGATCCCCTTCCCTCCAGCGGGAGTCGCTGACACTGCGTCTGTCAGCCGTCAGCAGAGGAGGTACTTCGAGATCATGGGGAACCTGGTTTAGCCCTTCCTCTCCACCATTCCGTGGAAGGGGCTTACCAGGGAATTTTTCTCTCGAGAAATTCTCCTCCCGGCAGGTGACATTCTCGACTTCGGAGATCTTAAGCCAGGAGAAAGCCGCAAAGTGTGCCATGCAGGCAACTTCGTGGCTGGTCGTCTGGCTTGGATCTCTGAGCATCCTGTTGCGATCCGAGAATTTGTCCAAGGAGAGCTCCAGGAAGGGTCATGGAAACTTCCCTCCTCTCGGGCACGAGCACCATCGTTTCCCGGCTCACCAAGTTTCGAACTTGTGGGCAAACTCGATGTTGAAGCATTGAGATGCAGTGACCGAGAGGTTCCTTTGCAAGTCCCAACCATGGATGTCGGCAAGCTCAGACACTCTTTCATCCTTGGAAAGACCTTGTTTTGAGCCCAAAGACTGGGAACGGACAGCTGAGAGGTGAAGAAAGTCGAATCACTATTCGCTCCTCCAAAGGCACTTACATCCAGACCCTACAAGTCTCCAGCGCCTCAACAACAACAGCCTCGTCAGCCTAGGACATCGGAACCGGCCCCAGCAGCTAAGACAAGGTGTCTAAACAGCAGCCCCCTCCTGTCAGAGACAAGAAGGGCGGGAAGTCCTCCTGGGGAGGCAATAATCCTGAGGGAGCGGCTGAGGCCGCAAACGCTAGGATTGGCAACCCTCCTGCATGGTCCCCAGTGGGGGGATGCCTAAGGTTGCGCGTTCAAGTGGCAGCAACTCGGGGCCGATTCCTGCACGATCTCCGTGATCAGCCAAGGATATCGCGTCCCGTTCTATACATCTCTACCTCCACTGACAGCGAATCCAGTGTCGCTGAGCTCCTGTGCCATGGGATTGGCAAAGGGGCTAGCCCTTCGGGCAGAAGTCGAGACCATGCTCTAGAAGGATGCTCTCCAAAAGGTCATCGACGGCTCCCCCCCGGCTTCTTCAGTCGACTCTTTCTTGTAAGAAAGCGTCTGAAGGCTGGAGACCTGTCATCGACCTCTCAGCCCTGAACAAGTTTGTCGAACAAACTTCGTTCAGTGTGGAACAGCAGAGTCAATCAGGCTTGTAGTGAGACCACAAGACTTCATGTGCACAATGGATCTGAAGGACGGGTACTTCCAGATCCCAATCCATCGTTCTTCCAGGAAGTACTTGAAATTCAGCCTAGACAACAAGATATACCATTTCAAGGTGCTGTGTTTCGATCTCTCCACAGCACCGCAGGTGTCCTCCAGAATGTTCACCCTGATATCTTCATGGCCACACAGGAGCGGCATCCGTCTCCTTCGCTTTCTGGATGACTGGCTAACCTAGGCAGCTCGGAATCGACCCTTCTTCGACACCGAGACAAGCTTCTGGGACTTTGCCAAGATCTAGGGATCATGGTAATTCTCGAGAAGTCTTCTCTGCTTCCATCTCAACAACTGGGATATCTAGGCATGATATTAGACTCCAATCTCCAAGCCTTCCCATCAGATGACAGGATAGCAAGGCTGAGGAGAGTCGCAGAACCTTTCCTCAGACGAGGAGAGCTTCCAGCCCAATCTTGGTTACACCTCCTAGGTCACCTTTCCTCCTTGACCAGGCTACAGGTAGTTCCAAATGGCCGCCTCAGGATGAGTTCCCTGCATTGGCGGCACAAGTCCCGGTGGAATCAAGACAATGATTCCCTGGACATTCTGGTCCCTTCGGGACCTGCAGAACGAATGGACCTGCAGTGGTAGTTGACCTACGGAAACCTCTGCAAGGGAATGGATCTTCTCGTCCTTCCCCCGCATTTGATGCTGTTCTCGGACTCGTCAAAGGGGGGGGGGGAGGTCACGTTCTGAATCAGGCCTATGGTCAGAACCAGAAGGGTACCTCCACATCAATCTGCTAGGAATGAAGGCCGTATTCTGGCCCTTCAACACTTCCAACAGACCCTGGCTATTCACTCCGTGAACGACAACTCCACGGTAGTGGTTTTTTTTCAACAAGCAGGGAGGTACCTTTTCATAACAGCTTTCTCATCTTGCAGTAGAGATACTGAGATGAACCGAAGTCCACTCAATACCCTATCGGCTTGCTTCATTCCGGGCAAAGGAATGTGCTCTCCGACAGTCTGAGCAGGGCCTCACAGACAGAGAGTACCGAGTGGTCTTCGGCCCCCCCTGGTAGCCACCAATTCCTGACCTTGTGGACCTGTTTGCGACAGCCTTGAATTTCAAGCTGCCGCTGTACTACTCCCCAGTCCCAGACCCCAAGGCACTCTGATAAGATGCCTTCCTACAACGGTGGGACAACATCGACGTCTACGTCTTCCCACCGTTCTGTCTGATGAGAAGGGTGCTTAACAAGACCAGACTATCGGTCAACCTGTCGATGACTCTGATAGCTCTGCTGCGGCATCATGCAGAGTGGTTCCCGGAACTTCTGCATCTCCTGACGGAACTCCTGAGAGCTTCCCCCACGACACGAGCTACTCAAACAACCACACTGCAACATCTACCACAAGCCGTAGCATCGCTTCGGCTTCACGCCTGGAGACCATCCAGCATCTCCTCACAGAGAGAGGCGTTAAGCAACAAGTTGCGGAGCGGATGTCTCGACACCTGCGAAAGTCATCCGCAGGGGTCTACCAGGCGAAGTGAAGAGTCTTCTGTAGTTGGTGTCGTGGGAGAGGTACATCTCCCCTTGATGCCACTATTCCAGCAATAGCGGAGTTATTGTATATCGGCGGGAGGAAATGCGCCTTTCGCTCTCGGCGGTGGAAGCCTATCGCTCAGCCTTAAGCCTGGCCTTCAGGCTGAAAGGAATAGACATTTTCTCCTCGCTGGATCTTTCTTCGCTCATACGAAACTACGAACTTACCTGCCCCCAGTCGGAAGTGAGACCTCCTCCATGGAACATGGTTTGGGCTCTTAGGGCTCTTAAGAGATCTCCTTGCGAACCATTACGCCAGGCTTCTGATCGTCACCGGTCTTGGAAGACGGTGCTCCTGCTCGCTCTGGCCTCGGCCAAGCGTGTCAGCGAACTTCATGGTCTCTTGTACGACGTCGCCCATTCAAGAGGATAGGTGGAGGTAATGTTCAGGTTCGTCCCTGAGTTGGTTACTAGACTCAAAATCTTGGAGTCCCGGACCTTCGGTTCGACTCCTTCAGGATTTTGAGTCTCCGTTCTGTAACAGATGACTCAGACCTTCTCCTACTATGCTCAGTAAGGAGTCGGAGGGGTTATCTTAAAGAACAGCTGCAGTTCGTCCTCACGTGCAAGCCCTGTTTAGGAGCACAGGGAGGACGGAGAGGAGGGTCATCAAGAATGCCTTTTCAGCCTGGATTCAAAGGGTCATCCATCACGCCCTGAATCCAGACCCTCCTCCGTCACGTCGCCTTAGAGCACACGATGTCAGAGGCATCGCAACTTCCCTGGCCTTCAAGAGGAACTACTCTGTGACGCAGGTGCTACAAGCTGGAGTCTGGAAGCGTCAAACGACCTTCACAGCCCACTACCTGAAGGACGTGACCCACAGGAGCCTCGATACGTTCTCTAACGGCCCTGTGGTGGCTACACAACAGCTGGTCTAACCTCAGGCTCCTTAATGGACAGGTAGCAGAAGGTTGAGGGCATTGTTACCCGGATTTAGACTGCATGAATGAAAGAAGTATGTCTGGCCCTTACTTCTTTCTTCATTCTCCCCTCTCTTGGGGAAAGCAGCATCCTGGGTTCTCTGCATAGCTGACCTCAAACCTCTGCAGGTAAACCATGCTTCCTTGTGTTCCTAGTATTAAGTTAATACTGTCGCGTCCCCCATACCCTGACGAGGTGGTATTGGGAACGTCCTAGCCTAGAATTCCAGCTAAAGGACTTCAGGTCGACTTCCTAGGACAAGTCACACTTCTTCCCTCCACACATAAGCTTATGTAGGCCGCACGTTTCTTGCGTAGCAAGAAACTTGTGAGGTGCAGGGACTTTTTTTCTCGAGTGCTGCTCACTCGGATTCTGAGTCCCCGGGTAAGCCAAAGCCAGTAAGGCTGGCGACTTTCCACCCTACCTAAAGGTAAGTCACCCTATGTAAATAGCGTGGTTTGTATTTCGGTTACGGAACAAATGACAAATTCGGAGATAATTTGTATTTTTCCTAACCATACAAACCTTAGCTATTTACACATATTTGCCCGTCAGCCCTGTCCCCCAAGACAAGTCCTACCTCTTAAGTGAAGTGAGGCAGCTCACCAGTGTGTGGGGGGGTAGGGGTAGCTAGCTACCCCTCCCCCGTGCTAACTAGCGCGGGGGGGTAGTTTAACCCTCGTTAAAATCTAATGGCTTGTCATTTCAGCTACGCCGAAAGTAATACCCTATGTAAATAGCTAAGGTTTGTATGGTTAGGAAAAATACAAATTATCTCCGAATTTGTCATTTAATAATAAATGGGGTACAACAATCATATAATATGTATGGGGTGGTACAAAAAGAATTCAGACCCTTTCCAATAGCTTGGAAATGTTAAATTAATGGGTAGAAAAAAAATCTTATAACATTGGAATTTCCAGAATAACTTAGACAAATTTCCACTTCATACATATGATTGTAACAGTCAGAATCTGTTATAAAATTTAGGCCCATCTCTGGGTCACTGTGGTCAATTTTTATTTAGTTACTTAAATCTGGGTAATGACTGGAATATGGACCAAATCCCACACTGTATAAAAAGAAATGCTACTAAACTAAGTGACAGTGTTATGAGCTACAGTGCGTACATGTAAATAGTTAGAATAAATTTGGTATAAAATATTAAATGGTATAGTTATATATTGGTGTGGCACAATCCCCAGAGCAGCCAGCCAGACCCTCTACCCCTGTGAAGTACAAAGGTACTGAACCATGGACTGGTACCAACTGGAGCAGAGAACCACTAGCCATTGTTCCTTTGTGGATGTCCTTGCAGTTATAAAGCGTAATGAACTGGGTGAGGCAGCCTTGGTGGCACCTTTTTATGTTTGCCTCGGTCATTGATTGGCACTTGGGTGCCTCTAAAGGTCGAGGACCTCTCTTGAGCTGCCATGGTTGAGTCTTGCTAGTTGCTCCTGGTGATCGATCAGATCTGTGGATCTTGGTTCTCTCTTGCTTCTGGTAAGCCAAACAGGATCCAGGTACACACACTCTCGGCAGTGAAGGTACTTTGTGACAGAGTCTGCCGCATCATCACCTCGTTAGGAGACCAGTTAGTGCGCGCTCTGTTGAGAAGACACTCCTTGAAGAGACTAGAGTCAGAAGGCGTACCCTACTTTGGCCATGAATTTTCTGCCCTGGCCACTCTCCAAGTTGTCTCCTGCCATGAAAATGGTCAGGCATTAGGCATACTTTGCAAGAAAAATGGGTTTTGTCCCTTGAGTCTTTTGCTCTGGTGGGAAGGCAGTGACTTGCTTGACATACCAGTCAGTACTCCATTGGGCTAACTGCATTTTGAGGAAGAGGAATGCTTTGGTTTCCCGACTCAAAACAAGTCTCTCTAGGGGTAGCCACATCTCTCCTTCCTTGGAGTCTCATGCAAGTGAGTATGGAAAGGAGTACTCACTGATTTATTGCTTAGTCTCTATCAAGGGCTCTGGCTCTTCAAAGAGGTCTGTGGCCAAACCTTCGGATGCGGCAATGCATCCATGAAGGCTCTGCAACCTCTAATTCCTAATCAGGGCCGTGTACAACCTCTTCCTCCTGAAGGTATTCTGTGCATGCACAACCCCTTTTGAGGCCCCCAACCAGGTCAGGTCAGGAAGGGGGAAGAGAGAGAGAAGATAGAAGGGAAGCTGATGTCTGCATTCCCTCACACCCGATGCCGAGTAGGAGGATGGGCATCATGCCTTTGAGCAAGCTGACAGAGCACAAGTCGAATCTTGGTTAGTTAGTGTGCTTCGGGATGGGTGCTTGCTACATTTATGGATCAGTGGCTTCCTTCCCCCTATTTCTCAGACCGATAGTGTTCTTGAACACAGCTCCATGTTGCCAGTGTTTCTTTGCCTTCTTGCTTTATGAAGAAGCTCAGTCCATCTGGTGATTTTGAAGGATCTCAGGTCGTCTGTAGGGGGTCCCTCATTTCATTCTAATCCAGTGATACAGGAGGCATGGGCCAATCTTCCTGGTGGTTGGAGGGGGGGCCATCCAACTCTCAACCTCTAGACATGTTGAAGGAGGGCTGGGGGTTACATCTGACCTACCTGTAGGCCACCTGAGGTGTGGTCAGTGAACTTCTGTACCAAGGTCCTTGAAATGCAAGCTGTGTTCTGACTGCAAACATTCCAAGAACATTTAACACAGGCACTCGGTACTCGGTAGTGTTGGACAACACCATCATAGTAGTCTTTATCAACAAGCAAGGAGGCGCAGTCCCATTCCTTCCCCCCTTTCTGTAAGTTGACAAGGCAGACTGGTTGTATGGAGACTTCCTACCCACTATGAAGTGTGTCTCCAAGGTTTGTATACATGTAGGAACAAATAAATTTTAGAAGTAATTTGTATTTTTCATTGTAATACAAACCATTATCCTTTAACATTAAACTTCCATCCTTTGCTCAGTCCTGAGCAAAGGTCAAAAGTGAAGTTTTATTGAATGGCGGGTGAGCAGTACCAATTGCTCGCGCACACCACTTGTTAACTAAATTTAACAATTTCATTGGCCGTTCCAGCTTCGCTGAATACATCCCTTATTTCAAAGGACTGATTAGTATAGCTAGAAAAAATGCAAATTTCTTTTTAATTTTATATTGAAGGAGTTTATGAATGTATGCCTTAAAGCCCTACACTGGGGCTTGGGAGACCATTCAGCACCAATGTGCAATTGGAGGAAAACCCTTCAGTTGTAACAAGTAAGTGTTAAGAGTTTGAAGGGTTAAAAGTGAGTGCAGCTATGGGTAAGAGGATATTGCAAAGACCTCTTGAGTAATACCTATAGTACACTCGCTCCCTAACAGGGAAAAACATTCAAATCAAGGGTCGATACGTTGTATTATTAATATGCATTTTTCTTATCTTTTCAGTGTCGTATGCTAATGAAATCTTGGAGGCATCTCAAGATTTTGCTTAACTTCGAGTGGTGACAGGCTTTTATTGGAAAGGAATGTAATTTTTCTTTAGCTGTAATACAGTTAATAAAATGATGGTTAACAATCCATCCTGTGAAGTAACTTACCTGTATTTATGTTCTTAATGATAATAATTATGGCCCATCCTTATTAGTATTACTCAAGTAAATTGTAGAATCTGTAGTTATTAGATAAAATTTTCATTATCTGTTTTGAATTGCAAACATACAGGATTTACTACTACTTAACATCAATTACAAACTCATCAGTTTGCATAGCTCAAATATTTATTCTCTAGTATATCAATCTTTGTGTGATAGAAGAAAACAAGTCTCATTATACATGAGCACTGTGTTGATCATCAGCTATATCTCAACCAGTAACCTTACTTTTTGTGTTGATGGTGTGCAAGGCCGTAAGGTTAATGTATCTGGCTGGAAGACTATCATCATATGATTACAGTGAGTTTGTATGATGAAACTTCCTTGTTTTAGAAACAGCTCATATTGTGATAAATCTATTACTTATATACAGTATGCCTGAATCTGTCTAAGAGACAGGCTTAAATGCAAATGTCCCAGCAGAGAACTTTGGGATGGTGAGAGTCAGGTGCCAAACTGCACATAGATTTTCAAGTTATGCTGTATGTTCCAAACACTATAAAGTAAAAAGTTTGTATCAGGTAAAGTGTATTTCAGAATTCAATTTTCCCCAGTAGTGTGTTTCTTGGTCAGAGTTGGTCTTCTTCATTATAAGTGACAGCAGACAAGGTAGGTATGGCATAGTTATTTATTACTTATTTGGGTCTTCACTGAAATCAGGAGCAATTGCCAAGTGTGAGGTCCAGCAAGGTTACTTTCTGAAGTGACTTTCAAGGAGGCTATAGGCCATTGCCTTCTTAATGAAGTTGTCCTGTTCAGGGTGTAGGGATAAGGTAGCTTCAATTACTTATAGTATCTAATTTCTTCTCCTGTCTTGATCTTAGAGATCTTGATAATTAATTGAAAGGGCTGATGAACTCCAGTTTGCGTGGTGAATGGAATAAAGTCACAAGAAGACAGTTGCCATCTCATCAAGCCAGGTAGTTGAATGTTTTCAAGCTGTGGCATCTGCACAGAATGCAGCACAGTATATGCATGTTAATATGTTGAGGAGCCGTTATAGATGGTGTCTTGTCTAACATTAGTGGGTCACTGAACTGCAGTTGGGTTGTGGTAGTAGTATAGGAAACGATACTGTAGACACCGGGACAATTCCAAGAAGCCAGATGACATATATTCCTCAGGAAACAATTGTTCGAGATTGAAACATAAAAGATCAGGATCATTGTGTACTCAAGAGTAAATACAATATGCACATTGGAGGAGTTTTTTTGCTTCAGGGGAAAATGGATTAAGCAGGAAAGGTGAGCAGCCATTCTTTTTTTTTCAACCAATATTGAGACATATGCACTTTCCTTTAGAACATGTAACCATCTAGGCAAAACCTATACAATGTAGTACTGTAGTTCCTTGATTTTCTGTTTTGCCAAGTAGACTGCTGACTGACTCGTTCCATCCTCAGCTGCAGTTATTTCCATCACAAAATCCCCCTTTTCACTCCTAAATCACCTGATAGCTAAAGTTGTCTTCACAGCATAGCTAATTTATACCTGGTGGTTATTGTCATATCTTATACTTACTTTTCTTAAATGTACAGCACTGTATCTTGTCAAGTCAATTTGGTGTGATTGGCGGCCTTAGAATCTTCTGTCAACCAGATTCTCCTACCTAAGTAATGACTCAGTTTATGGGAGAGATTTATTTCATTTATAAAAAAATATTCCAAACACATTTTTAAGTAGTTTTACATTTCCTAAATACCTATTCGTTTTACTGGGAGTGCCTTCGACCCACTCACTCAATGAATCTAGTATAAATCATCAGCTTTGTTTAGTCCGAGTGGTGGATTATAAGTCCGAGTGGTGGATTATAAGATAATGAAAATGGCACTCCCTAAATTAGTGATATGCATGAGTATGACATAAAATGCTTTTATTTCAAGAATTTTTTTAACTGTTAGGCTGGTCATAATGCACTGAAATATCTGAAATGGTTTAATTATTTTTAGGCAAAGATTTTATGCTATAATGAAATTTCCTAGGTTTGTTAAGGGCTGTTTTCATAAAGACCTGTAAATGGCATTTCAGGAGTGGGTTGTAACCAGTTTCGTGGGTCCCATGCAGTGTTATGTCGCTCAATTACATGGAAGGTGTATATATGACGGGATTTCGAAGACGTATTTTTAGCACTCTTGTGATCAACTTGCCCATTTATCAGCACAAGGGTTCCTGAAAGAAAAATGATCACTTTATCCTAGGAAGTTGACTCTTCTGAAATCTGTAAATGAATTCTTTATGAAAGATCTTTAGTTATATTACATATTAAAAAGGATTTTTAACTAATAAGTACAGCTTTTCATAGGATTTAATTTTCCCCCTTATAGACTGAATAAGGGTATTTAACAAGAAGGTTCTATACTTAGGAAATAAATATCCTTTACTTAGAGAGAAAGCTACCTTAATTAATTATTCTACAGGTTTTATTTGTAACTAAAAGATCCTGATATATCATCAATAAAGTTAAAAGAATTGAAAGGGCAATGTAAAATTAATAGTAAACACAGCCTGGATAATAAAAAGAGAGTGCAATTTTCTCTATGGGTGTAGGCCTACAAGGTCAATCAACATTTCTGTTGCAACAGATATATACTGTATTTACACAGGGTAAAATAATATACCGTACTATACTGTACATTATCATCTTGCATTTACTTACCTTTACTCACGGGCAATGGTAAATATTTTGATTCATCATGTTGGTCACTTGGGCCATTAAAAATGAGGAGGTCTCCATTTTTATCAGGATTACGAATGAACCTGAAAAAAATTAAATCTGACAATATTTCTAAAAAATACAGTAGCATTTAAAAGTAATTTTAGTTGCAATATAGTCTGTCTGTATAGATTGCCTTACATTGCTATATTGCAATATAGCAATGAGAGAATACATGCTAAATACTTTACAACTCATCTCTAGTCAGTGTGAGGTCTATTGAACTCTGTACCTGCATACATACAGTCATGTATCAAAAAGCTGTCAGTTATTCAAGAAGGGCTGTGAAGTAGTTACTGTAGGTGGCAAAAAAATAGTTGAAAGTTTCAAATATTCTCTAAGGAACCAAATTGGAGAACGATTTAGGCTAATATATAATATTCAAGGTGACACAAGTCCCATTTGATTCAACATGGTACTGTACACATTAAAATCAAAAGTCAGTGTTTACAATACAGCACAGTACAGTCCTTATGAGTTATCCTGCTTGCTTATGGTAAGGAAGGATGATCCTACCGATGTACAACACCTATAGAGAATTGACAGCTTTCATTACTGGAACTCAGAAAACATCCTTAGGAAACACTGGTTTCCAAAAGCAATGCACATTAATCCCAAAAAGGTCAAATGCTAACAACTTCTATCCTTACGAGATCATCCTCAAGCGATAATGCCAAACCTCCTTTGAGCCACTCCAATTTTGTAAAATAATGTCAATATGACAAATTCAAAGATAATTTGTATTTTTCCTAACCATACAAACCTTAGCTATTTACATAGGGTTTACCTTTTAGCGCAGCTGAAATGACGAGCCAATAGTTTTAACGAGGGTTAATTACCCCCGCGCTAGTTAGCGGGGGGTGGGGAAGGGTAGCTTGCTACCTCTCCCCCCTCCACACACCGGTGACTTGCTTCACTTCACTTAGAGGTAGGACTTGACTTGGGGGTCAGGGATGGCGGGCACATATGTGTAAATAGCTAAGGTTTGTATGGTTAGGAAAAATACAAATTATCTTCGAATTTGTCATTTGTTCCGTAACCGAAATACAAAGCATGCTATTTACATAGGGTGACTTACCCCTTAGGAAGGGTGGAAAGTCCCCAGCCTTACTGACTTCGGCTTGCCCGAGGGCTCGATCCCTCAGTGAGCAGCACTAGAGAGAGGGAGCCCCTGTACCTCACAAGTTCCTAGCATCGCTAGGAACGAGTGGCCTACATAAGCAGTGTGAGGAGGAGAGTGTGACTCGTCCTATGAAGTTGACCTTGAGACCTTCAGATAGGAATTCTAGGATAGGACGTTCCCAATACCACCTCGTCAGGGTATGGGAGACGCAACAGTATTAAGCTTAATACTAGGAGCACAAAGAAGCATGGGTTATCTGCAGAGGTCGAGGTCAGCTATGCGAGGACCAGGATGCTGCTTCCCCAAGAGAGGGGAGAATGAAGAAAGAAGTAAGGGTCAGACATACTCTTTCATTCATGCAGACTAAGACCGGGTAACAACGCCCTCAACCTACTGCTACTTGTCCAAAAAGGAGCCTGAGGTTAAACCAGCTGTTGTGCAGCCACCACAGGGCCGATAGAAAACGTATCGAGGCTCCTGTGGGTCACGTCTTGCAGGTAGTGGGCTGTGAAGGTCGTTTGACGCTTCCAGACCCCAGCTTGAAGTACCTGCGTCACAGAGAAGTTTCTCTTGAAGGCCAGGGATGTAGCAATACCCCTGACATCGTGGGCCCGAGGGCGACGTGACGGAGGGGGGTCAGGATTCAGGGCATGGTGGATAACCCTTCGAATCCAAGCTGAGATGGTGTTCCTGGTGACCCTCCTCTTAGTCCTGCCTGTGCTCACAAACAAAGCTCGCACTTGAGGACGGACTGCAACCGTTCTCTTCAAGTAGTGCCTCAGACACCTCACTGGACATAGTAGCAGCTGGTCTGGGTCGCTTGTTACAGAACGGAGACTCTCGATCCTGAAAGAGTCAAACCGAGGATCCGGCACTCCAGGATTCTGAGTCTTGGCAACAAACTCAGGGACGAACCTGAACGTTACCTCCCCCCATCCCCTTGAATGGGCGATGTCGTACGAAAGACCATGAAGTTCACTAACCCGCTTGGCCGAAGCCAAGGCGAGTAGGAAAGCCGTCTTCCAAGACAGGTGGCGATCGGAGGCCTGGCGTAATGGCTCGAAGGGAGGTCTCTTAAGAGACCTGAGGACTCGAACCACGTTCCAAGGAGGGGGTCTCACTTCCGACTGGGGGCAGGTAAGCTCATAGCTACGTATGAGTAAAGAGAGTTCTAGCGATGAAGAAATATCCACGCCCTTCAATCTGAAGGCCAAGCTTAAGGCTGAGCGATAGCCTTTCACTGCCGAGACAGAAAGGCGCATTTCTTCCCGCAGATACACGAGGAAGTCCGCTATTGCTGGAATAGTGGCATCGAGTGGAGAGATACCCCTTCCACGACACCAACCACAAAAGACTCTCCACTTTGCTTGGTAGACTCCCTCAGAGGACCTTCGCAGGTGCCGAGACATTCTCTCCGCAACCTGTTGCGAAAAGCCTCTCTCCGCGAGGAGATGCTGGATAGTCTCCAGGCGTGAAGCCGAAGCGAGGCTACGGCCCTGTGAGGGACGCCGGAGTGGGGTTGTCTGAGAAGCTCGTGTCGTGGAGGAAGCTCCCTCGGGAGTTCCGTCAGGAGCTGCAGAAGGTCCGGAAACCATTCCGCGTGATGCCATAGCGGAGCTACCAGAGTCATCGAACAGTTGATCGATAGTCTGGTCCTGTTGAGCACCCTTCTCATCAGACAGAACGGTGGGAAGGCGTACACGTCGATGTTGTCCAACCGTTGCTGGAAAGCATCTTGCCAGAGTGCCTTGGGGTCCGGGACTGGGGAGCAGTACAGGGGCAGCTTGAAGTTCAAGGCTGTCGCGAACAAGTCCACAGTCGGGGAACCCCACAAAGTCAGGACTTTGTTGGCTATCTGAGGATCCAAAGACCCCTTGGTACTCACTATCTGCGAAGCCCTGCTCAGACTGTCGGCGAGCACATTCCTCTTGCCAGGAATGAAGCGAGCTGATAGTGTTATCGAGTGGGTTTCGGTCCACCTCGGAGTCTCTACTGCAAGATGGGATAGCTGTTGCGAAAAAGTGCCTCCCTGCTTGTTGATATAAGCCACTACCGTGGTGTTGTCGCTCATCACCACCACGGAGTGACCCGCCAGGGACCGTTGGAACTGCTGAAGAGCCAGAAAGACGGCCTTCAATTCTAGCAGGTTGATGTGTAGGTACTTTTCTGATTCTGACCAAAGGCCTGAGGCCCTCTGGTTCAGAACGTGGGCCCCCACCCTTCTTTTGACGCGTCCGAAAACAGAGTCAATTCCGGGGCGAGGACGAGAAGACTCACTCCCTTCCGTAGGTTCTCGTCGACCAGCCACCACCGCAAGTCCGTCTGTTCCAGAGACCCCATTGGGATCAGAATGTCCAGGGAATCGGATCCTTGATTCCACCGGGACTTGAGACGCCATTGAAGGGATCTCATCCTGAGGCGGCTGTTTGGAACCAGACGGGCCAGGGAGGATAGGTGACTTGAGAGACGCAATCACGATTGGGCAGGGAGTTCTTCTCGCCTGAGGAAGGGTTCCGCCACCCTCCTCAGTCTTGCTATCCGGTCGTCTGATGGAAAGGCTTTGTGGAGATTGGTGTCTATTAGCATGCCTAGATAAACCAGTCGTTGGGACGGCTGCATAGAGGACTTCTCGAGGTTTACCACGATCCCCAGATCCTGGCAAAGATCCAGAAGCCTGTCTCGGTGACGAAGAAGGGTCGACTCCGAGTCTGCTAGGATCAGCCAATCGTCCAGATAACGAAGGAGACGGATGCCGTTCCTGTGCGCCCAAGATGAAATCAGCGTGAACACTCGGGTGAACACCTGAGGAGCTGTGGAGAGACCGAAACACAGCACCTTGAACTGGTAGATCTTGTTGTCTAGGCAAAATCTCAGGTACTTCCTGGAAGACGGATGGATTGGGATCTGGAAGTACGCGTCCTTTAGATCCAGTGTGCACATGAAGTCTTGTGGTCTCACCGCAAGTCTGACCGTGTCTGCTGTCTCCATGCTGAACCGGGTTTGCTTGACAAACCTGTTCAGAGCTGAGAGATCGATGACGGGTCTCCAGCCTCCAGTAGCCTTCTCTACAAGAAAGAGTCGACTGAAGAAGCCTGGGGAGCCGTCCACGACCTCCTGGAGAGCACCCTTCTCGAGCATGGGCTCGACTTCGGCCTGAAGGGCCAGCCCCTTTGCCGATCCCATGGCATAGGAGCTCAACGACACTGGATTCGCTGTCAGGGGAGGTTGAGATGTTGTGAACGGGACGCGATAGCCTTGGCCTATCACTGAGACCGTCCAAGCATCGGCCCCGTGTTGCTGCCACCTGCGGACGCAACGCTGAAGGCATCCCCCCACAGGTGGACACGCAGGGGGACTGCCACCCCCAGGGCCGCCACCCCTAGGAGTCTTGCCTCCCCTGGAGGACTTACCGCCCCTCTTGACCTTGGCTGGAAAGGGCTGGGGCTTAGACACCACCTTCTTAACTGCCGGTGCCTGTTTGGGAGCCTTACGAGGCTGTTGCTGCTGTTGTGGCGGGGCTGGAGGCTTATAGGGCCGAGTTGTAAGGGCCCTATGGAGGAGGGAGTCCGTGGTGGATTTCCTCCACCTCTCAGCCGTTCGCTCCATGTCTTGAGGCTCAAACAGGTTCTCCCCCAGAAGGGAAGCATGTCGGAGCCTACACACATCCACGGCGGGGACCTTCGGATGGAATCTCTCGGACACAGCATCGCGACGCTTCAACACCGAGTTGGCCCACAGGGTGGTAACCTGGTGCGCCAAAAACTCGATGGAGCGGGTGCCCGAGAGCAAGAAGGTCTCCAGGGCCTTCCTATTGGTCTCCTTGGACAAGTCCTCCGATCGCAATAGGATGCCCAGAGATCCTAGCCAAAAGTCCAGCCACGAAGTGGCCTGTATGGCACACTTAGCGACCTTCTCGTGGCTAAGGATCTCTGCCGCCGAGAACGACACCTGCCGGGCAGAGAGCTTCTCAAGGGGAACTCCCTTCGCCAGCTCCTCCACAGAGTGATGGAGAGGAAGAGCGAGGTTGTGCTCACCCAGGATCTCGAAATACCTCCTCTGCTGAAGACGAGGAGGGATGAGCTTGTTCCCGGCAGTGGAACGACTGGAGGAGGCAAGAAGTGCGAGCTGAGCGTTGGCCCTAGCTCTGGCACTCTTCAGAACCCGGGACCAGGGCAGAGCCGCACTGGTCTTAGGGGCCTTCCGAACGTCAAACACTTCATCCAAGATCGTGTCTTTGCCTTCACGGGGGGAGATGACTGGATCCATAAGCCCGTTAAGTTGCCTTATCGGGCTTAGGACCTGCCAGAAGGCATGTTCGGATTCTTGCTGTTCTCCTCTCTGCGGGCTGGCAGCTAAGTCTCCTGCCCCAGGGATCTCTTCCTGGGGTGACACGTGGACATTCCCACGGGTAGTCATGGGTTCCTGACGAATCCTTGCAGAGGATTTAGGGATGGTCTTGGAGTCCTTGGATTCCCTCCTGGGAGGGATACAGGATCCCAACAACAAGGTTCGAGGGGCCCCTTCCTCACGAGACGATTCTCCTGCATGAAGCGAAGTCTCCCCCCCTGGTGCCGAGGGGAAGACTACCGCCCCACTGGACTCACCTGAGGACGGAAAGGCCTCGTCCACGGGAGAAGGAGAAAGCACTCGTGCAGGAGAAGGGACCTTCGCGACCGACCTCTTGGGAACCAACTTCGCCCTGGGGGAAGTCACCACGAAGTCCACTCCTCTCTTTCTCTTCAGCGTAGGAGAGACAGCCGTTGGTTTGTTACCCTGGTCGGCGAGTGCTGGTTTCATAACCATCACTAACGCCCGTGCCAGAGGACCAAACCAAGTCTGTTGCTCCAAGGACACAGAGTCCGAAATCCTCGCTAAAGGGAAAGGGATCAGGCGATCCTTTGGAGTGGACACCACGGTACCTGCCTGAAAAGAAGGCGGGGAAGAATGATGTACTAACCTCTCCTCGTCCTGCTCTACCAACCTGTGCGTAGTTACGTCCGACATGAAAGTCCCACAAGGACGACCGGCAACTCCAGGGCATGTACGCATTGTAAAGAAATAATAATGAAGGGCAACTTCCAACCAACACACATGCTGTAAAGAAAAAGCAGAAAATTAAAGGCTGTCACGAGGACGATGAGCAGACACGTCTGATCACCGCCGAGCCAAAAGTGAAGTGAAGCAAGTCACCGGTGTGTGGAGGGGGGAGGGGTAGCAAGCTACCCTTCCCCACCCCCCGCTAACTAGCGCGGGGGTAATTAACCCTCGTTAAAATTATTGGCTCGTCATTTCAGCTGCGCTAAAAGGTAAACCCTATGTCAATAGCGTGGTTTGTATTTCGGTTACGGAACAAATCAATGTTTGGGAAGAAATTCCTCATGGATAATGAGCCTTTCGAAATAGGTGGTTAAAGAAGATTCAGTGCTGGGAGTGAGAAGTAGCGAGGCATATTAGACAAATTGCTAGCACACCGTGAATAGCAATACTTAATGAATGCATAGCATTAATAGCAGAAATGATACGCACGAGAAAAAAAAAAAAAAAAAAACTGAAGTGTGTATCCATTTCCTAACAGCAAACTGTAGATCCCCTTAGACTAAAGAGAGATGAGATCCCCTTAGACTAAAGAGAGATGAGAACCTGAGTTTGCAGTATTTAGAAATTTGTTCTTTTATTTTCTTTCAAGGTAAAGTATTAAAAGGAATTCCCAGAAGATTAAAGAAACATGGAACAGAAGTAGCAATTGTAGGAGAGTGTAATTAGGTGTCTGAGGAGCATGAGTATTCAAGATAAAGGCTTGGAAGAGTGTTTCAACATGAGGCAGGAGTGAGCTCAGGGTTTTGGTATAGTCTTTCCTGGTTTTTTTCCTAAACTAACAGGCAGTTTCCTTTGTGCTTCAAACTTTTTACTTGATGAGCAACCATTGAAACATACTTTCCATGAGAAGTACCATGAGGGAAATGCACTCTTCACAGCAGGTATTTAAATCACAGTATTGACCTAGGCACGATACACAAGTAGAATACGGATCATGATCTAGAAAAATTCCCTTGCACATCCAGGCAGTAATTGCTAGAAAAACCACGGGAATACATCTTAATGCACAGTTATAAGCAAACAATCTTGAGGGGTGTGATCACTACCGATACAACCGAGAAACTGAAGAAACAAGGACATTGGCATATCAATTACCACTCGCTTCTAAAATGTTCCTTCCTTTACCAAGGGAATGTATTTATTTTAATTTTAAATTTTACGGGTAAATAATGAATAAACCGAGCTTCTGGAGAAGCCGCATTACGAACATATGGTACGAAATTATATTATTAAAATTCTGTTTATTCAACATAATTTATTTTTTTTCACCTATTCTGCCTTATGTTTTATGCAATTTCGAATCTCGCTGAATATTATGGAGACTGATATTACCCCCGTTTTTGTATAAGCTGGTATTGCTTCAATATTATGACGTCACTGATGTATTGTTTTGTAAAAAAAAAAAAAAATATCAATAATATTCATTATTATTAATAATATTAATAAAAATAATTTTTTTAATTAATAAAAGTAATAATAATAATAATTATTATTATCAATAATTATCTTTTTGTCCTATTCTGCCTTATGTTTTCTTACAGTTTCTTAAATACATGAATGCTTATTCTACTCATCTTAAACAATGTCACACATTCATAATTGTATAAGTCATCTTTTCAAAAACTGCTTACCTGCGTTCAGTGGGAGTTCTATGAGATCCAGGGCTGTACCATAGGCAACCGTTTTCTAGAGTTACATCCTCCAGTGCAAACCAGAAACCTATGCAGCTTTGAGGTTTGGTTGACAGGAAAGTACAGTCTTTGTGAGGTAACACTGAAATATGAAATTATGTTTGTTCAATTATTTATTTTTAAAGATGGAACCATTTAATAGGAAATATTTAAAAGTGTACTATACAATAATTAAAACAAATGTAAACTTAAAATAGTATATTGCAAAGCTGTACTGATTTATATGCTGTTTTTACATATTAAGGCAGTTATAAGTCGATTTAGAGAATAATAACCTCTTTTTAACATATTAAAATGTATGGAATTGTCATTCAAATATATACAATAGTTAGTGGCCCAATACTCTACTGTAATTCTTTAATGATGTCAAGATACAGACAGGAAGTTTCATGAAAAACAAAACTTGGTCATTGCAAAGTGAGTTCATGATATCTCTCTTTAAGCAAAATCAACCCTGCTTTTTTAAATACAATCTCAGAAAAGTCAGGAACCCCAAGAAGGCAGAAATCTATGCATTATCTAAGAAAACTGAATAAAGGACTGATTCGTGGCATACATTTAAGGAGCTCTTGAAAACAATGTCCTGAGCAGTATAAATAGAAACAAAGAGTGGAAGGTGAAGGTAAACCAAGTTGACAGTAGAAAAACTAAGTCAATGATTAAACGCGAAACCAAATATTCGAATCTATAAAGAATGGGGTATGGGGATCCACCCTTGAAATGAGAAAAATAATCCATACAAGAACTGTCAAGTTTATTATAAATCTACAAGAGATGTTTGGAAAAGTAAAATAATCATCTGAAGAGCAGATTCACTTACTTCTGAGGCAGATAGCCAAACAGTGATTTTTTTGTAAAGTTACAACTATTTATTTAAAAGGATAAAACATTAATCAATGAAAGGTTCAATTATCAAATTCCAAACTTTACTAAGAAAGTACCGTAATGTACACAGATTATGTAGGGAGAAAGGAAGAAAATTTTCCCTCAATGTCTGCCCCATCCAGAGACGAGCTACTATCAAGTTACAAATAATTAGTATTAAAGAATAAGTGGGATTAAAAGCAAGTTTCCAAAGAGTTAAAAAGCAAGAATAAAATTTACTGCAATTTGTTAATTTATCAAATATTGTAAATCTAACCTATGTTCCTATTTTGATAATTAAATAAATACTGTACGTTCAACAATTCCAGTACTGGATACTGTATAGCCATTACCTTCACCACCAATGCCTGGTTGCTTGAAGATATACATTGATTGTACAACAGCTGGAGATATGAAACCTAATTGCCTCGCTGTTGCCTTCATTTTGTCAGAGAATGACACACTCCTAAACTCAGGTACTAGCCAGTGTAAGGCATGCCCAATTTTGTTCAAAGCTCCATGTTTCTCCACCTGCAAGAGAGGTGTTTTTTTGCAGAAAGGTATTTCTATGAGGAAATTCCAGTATAACTAGTAATTCACATTTATTCTAATAACTAACCATTTTCAGTCTATACCTAAAAAAAACGATGATCAACATAGTATTACTGTAATCAATTGCAAATTGGTATTACAAAATATAATAAATTTTGAATAATTCATCTATTTGCTACTACTAAATATTATTATCTAAACTTGTAATTAATTAGTAATGAATAAAACAAAGTTTAAGAGTACTGTATACTGTACAGTATTTAGAACAAGATGTATGGACTCAATTACTAATACTTTTAAGGATATACAGTACTGTAATTCTGTATTTTTCATAGCAATGGAATACTAGGCTAAGGTTAAAAACACATGGAAGAGAAAATGTATTTATAATACCATCCTGTCACTTCATTATTAGGAAGCCACAGAGTGAACTAAATGCCAAACAATGATATATATAATCTATATGTCTATATTTGTGTCCAAAAACATTCACAGGCTCACCACTCTTCTCTAACAGATAGGAGGTAGTCTTCACATCACATTTTCACTCTTTCATGAGCCTTCAGTTTGCTCTCTTCACATTACTGGACTATTTCTAATTACAGTGTTTATTTACTTATCTTTTCCATTAATCCTTACGTTATCAACCAGAGTATGGGAACAGAACAAGGACAGGGGTGGTTATATGTGAAATTTAGTGATAGTGGACAACTTTTCACAGGACTCGACACATCAACATCATATCTTATTGCGCAAACATTGTATCCACTGCATAGCGGCCCGATTACATTCGTAGAGGTGCAAATCTGTATAGATTGGCCCCTGTTCACACCCACGAAGTATGTGGTCCATTACGACCACATGGACACTCAGCAGAAGGGGCGAGACCCCACTTATGAAGATTTGTCTCCAGTCTTTTCAACTCTAGCTCTCGACATATAAAGTGACAACAGCTCTACTCCTGTGATGATCAGACATGATCCTCATTGGTCAAGAGATCTTCCTGTACTTCCTGTCCCTTATTATTTTCCACCAGTGATGTGTCTTGGCAGTAAATCCTTCAATTTCCCTATGGAGGAAGAAGTGGAGACAACAGTCATCCCTAATGTGAGTTTAAGAATGGAGGACAACGGAACCAGTAAGGGATATGACACACGTATAGCAGCCCCTCATAACAGCCATTAGAGTTTGTGAATAACTTAATACTTCCAAAAACTCTAGGCATTGAATAACAAGATGTAATCCATATTGTAAAGGAAGGAGATTAGGTGGTTGTAAGAAAGATCACCTGAGTCCTAAAGTTGCATTTCTATGGGTCCCAAGGTGACACAAAGATGGAGACTACTCACCAGTCTCACCTCAGTGAATGAGGTTGGGCAAAAAGCCCGCTTCACGGTGGAGAAAAGCACTCGTCAGTGTAGTGCTACAATAGGAAGGGGGGCTTCCTAGCATCCTACCTCACAAGAATGCTTATTTTCATGTCCAATTACAGAATTGTCACTCAGATTAAAATGAATCTCAAGAGTTGTCTTGACAACTTGCTAGAGATGGTGGTAACAGCAGTAAATTTAAAACAGAATTTGACTATTTTATCCAGTTTGTTAAAGCTGAAGCAACTGTGACCTGAAATGAGGTGCCTGATCAGGAATTGCTAAAACTTGACTTGTAAACTTGGACTACTTTGATAAAACTAGATCAAGGATGAAAGTTTTCTGATCCTAGTCTCTGTTGGCAAACTAGTTCATCCTCTAATGATGATTATGGCCTGACGTGTGGCTTTTGTCATGTAACAAAAGCCTGTAATCTTCAACTTACTTCTTTTCTAGGGCAATGCAAGAAGTGGTATATCTTTATATTATTATTGTGCGATCTAGTAAGGTTACATTCTAGTTTGGTCATCAAAGGGCATGTTATTTTCACTTGATTTCATAAACAAGACTTAAACAACATTGCTTCACTATTCTCTCCCTGACATAGACCACACAATATTGAAGATCTGCCCTTTCCAATAAAAGCTATTACACCTTACGTGATAAGGATCATTCAAGAATGGTACCACCAGAGAAAGAAAGATGGTAAAGTCACTAAAAACATTGTCTTCTATTGGCTAAGATTAATAATTTTGAGAGCCTACAGTCACATGTCACATGGAAAAGCAGAGTAGGCAAGAGTGTAATTCCATAAAGTCAGAGCCATCTTTACTTCTTTGGCTCTGGTTATGCCAGTTTATTATAACTTCTCACTTAAGGGATTTCAGATATAAATGATTAGACTCCTTTTTTGTTTGAACCAGTAACTGCATCAGGCTACGTATTACCCTTGGGGAAATGTTTGTGACTTTATATTTCAATTCTCTAAAACCCATAAGCATTCTTCATTTATGGTATATTCAGAAGATGTAAACTTCTAGAGTTATTGTTTAATCTCACATAGTACTGTATATTATAAAGAGATTGGTTTAAAAACTATGGGTTCAATGTCAGTTATGTTTAAACTTACAAGATTACAATGGGTTCTGACTCTCACTAACCTCAAGTGCTCCCCTGTATCATTCATTCATATGCAAACACTATACTGTATTCAACATCTTGGCCTCCCTCCTAAAAAGCATTTTTAAGTCTGTGTAAATGTATAATAAACACAATGAAATAAACTGCTCATATGTCATGTTTTTTTTTCCATTCAAAACCGTTATTTATATAGTGACCCCTTTATCCTCCCCTAAACTTTTGACGCCTACTTTCCAATGTATAAAAAAGGGAGAAAAGAGATTGACAACTATCTTTCTTTTTTGACTTACAGAACAATTTTTTTTTGTGAGAAAACTTTACCTTCAGATTTCCTTCTTCATCCAATGCTTCTGCTTCAAAGAAAAACCGAACCTTGTCACCGCTGTCAAGAAAATATCTGCTTTTTGCCTGTGAGGAAGAAAAAAAAAAAAAAAAAAAAAAAACTTGCTGTTACTTCTTCAAAATTTTCTAAAGAAACTGAAGCAGTTTTATCTTGTAATCATAGGAAAAGAGGCAAGTAAAGTCTTCTTTGGTATAACGGGGGAATATAGCATCAGGAATTTGGAAATCTAATTCTACCAAAATACACACAAATATTATAATGTCAATAAAGGAAACCTTTATTACTTGCCTTATCAACTTGCATAATTAAAGTATGTGGTATTACCTGTTCTTGGCCTACGGTTGAGAAAGAAGTGGGTGTGTGGACTTGGGGATTCATTTCATCAACTAGTTTGTAACAAGCAGATTGAAGAGACTCCACTTCCTCCTCTGTTAAGAAATTGGGAATGGCAACGCTACCTTCATTCTGAAACTATTCAAACCATTAACTCATTTCTCTATTATGTTACTTTCTCTGCACATAAATAATACTGTATATGGAAGAACATGGTTATATCCTGTGCCACTCGAGCAAGATTAGTACTTGAAGGAAGAGTTATAAGGCTCGTTGACATAATAAAATAATTTTAGTAATTAAAATAATTAAAATACCCCAGTTAAAACAATTAAAATAATAAGAATTATCAAGATTAGAACTTGAAGGAAGAGAGATATCAGACTCATTTACATAAGAATTAAATCATTAAAATCATTATAATCAAAATAATAATGATAATTAAAGTTAAATAATTAAATCTCTTAAAAGAATTAAATTAATAATGATTAAAATATCATAGTTAAAACAATTAAAATAATAATAAGAATAATTATCAAGATAAATACTTGAAGGAAGAGAGATGGACTTTTTTAAATAATAATTAAATAACTAAAATTATCTTAATCAAACTAATAATAATTGAAATAATATTTAAGAGCCGAGTCATCAACAGCCATTGCCTGGCCCTCCCTGGTCCTGGCTTGGGTGGAGAGGAGGGTTGGTACTTAAATGTATATATGGTTATTCTATAGGGAATTGTCCTGCTTGCTAGGGCAATATCACTGTCCATTGTCTCTGCCATTCATGAGCGGTCTTTAAACCTTTAAAATGTATATTTCTATGACTATTAAAAAGTATATAGATTACTAATGAATGAGAGGGGCAAGGAACAGTGAAAATACTCTAGGAGGACAACACCCTGGGGACTTACTATATTTACATATGATCAGTGCCCAATATCCTTCTCTATCCATAGGACCAGGGAGGGCCAGGCAATGGCTACTGATG
>NC_090730.1:168607978-168610478 GCF_036898095.1 Palaemon carinicauda
ATTATTAGCTAAGCTACAACCCTAGTTGGAATAGCAAGACGCTACAAGCCCAAGGCCTCCAACAGGGAAAAACAGCCCAGTGAGGAAAGGAAACAACGATATAAATAAACGATATCATTATTGTTATTACTAGCCAAGCTACAACCCCAGTTGGAAAAGCAAGACGCTACAAGCCCAAGGGCTGCAACGGGGAAAAACAGCCCAGTGAGGAAAGGGAACAAGGAAATAAATAAACGACATAACCAATAAAAAATAAAATAAAACATTTTAAAAACAATAACAACACCAAAACAGAGAATCGATATATAAACTATAAAAGGACTTATGTAAGTCTGTTCAACATAAAAACATTAGCTGAGTTTCAACTTTTGAAGTACTGTATCCACAAAAACAAACATCTCCCAGACATACTGTAAGTGGTACCCGGTTTGTCTACTGATTAAGGTGAGCTTATCTTACTTGAATTAGATACAGATAATATTACACGACCGGTACTGAGATTTTACAACTGTGCGCCTAGACATTATAATAAACTGCCAACTGAAATGAAGGACCTAAAGGGAGCAATTGAATTTAAGAAGAAACTAAAGACATTACTTTTCACATGATCATATGATTTGGAAGATGCTACAATCAAAGAATTGTATAAGTAGTTCACTCGACTTCAGTGGAGGGTTGGATTTAAACCCAAAACAAGTAAACAAGTAAGTATACTCGTTGGGAAAAATTGTGGATAATTTCCAGGTGTTTTGTTTGGAGTTCGTCTTAAGGCTGTTTTATGCGGTCGAACGGTTCGTCGAACGCGGTTCGACAGACAAACGTTTGAAGTGATGTTCGAACGTGTGAACGGGGTATTTGGTTGTCGAATACGTTCGTCGAACAGTTCGAAGAGAGTCTGTTCTCGCCTGACTTTTGTGGGCGGGGCTTCATAGTCCACAAACCTTATGCATTTGTGACTGACTCCACCTCTTCGAACCGTTTGAAAAGCAGGTTCGACAACCGGGTTAGATGAACCGTTCGACCGTGTAAACCCCACTTTTAGGACTACTTTCCTACTCTTAGGCCTATCGTGCATGATTATTTTTCATCTTAGCCTCTCGTTTTTTTTTTTGGGGGGGGGAGGGTAGAGAGGTTAACATCACTACAAATAAAGTAGCCTGTATGAAACTTCCCTGCCTAGCGACCTGCTTGCCTGGGGTTCGAGACCAGCTCAAGTTCGATAGTTTCTTGTAGTGTCTGCAACCTCACCGTTTGAGATACTACCACTAGTGTTATGGGGTCCATTGACTGGCCAGACAGTACTACATTGGATCATTCTCTCTAGTTACGGTTCACTTTCCCTTTGCCTACACATACACCGAATAGTCTGGCATATTCTTTATAGATTCTTCTCTGATCTCATACACCTGACAACATTGAGATTACCAAACAATTCTTCTCCACCCAAGGGGTTAACTACTGTACTGTAATTGTTCAGTGGCTACTTTCCTCTTGGTAAGGGTAGAAGAGACAATTTAGCTATGGTAAGCAGCTCCCCTAGGAGAAGGACACTCCAAAATCAAACTATTGTTCTCTAGTCTTGGGTAGTGCCATAGCCTCTGTACCATGGTCTTCCACTATCTCGGGTTAGAGTTCTCTTGCTTGAGGGTACACTCGGGCACACTATTGTATCTAATTTCTCTTCCTCATGTTTTGTTAAAAGTTTTTATAGTTCACATAGGAGATATTTATTCTAATATTATTCTTAAAATATTTATTTTTTTCTTGTTTCCTTTCTTTACTGGGCTATTTTCCCTGTTGAAGGCCATGGTCTTATAGCATTCTGCTTTTCCAACTCGGGTTGTAGCTTAGCAATTAATAATAATATGTCTAGATGCTGAGTCATCAGCAGCCATTGCCTGGCCCTCCTTAGTCCTAGCTTGGGTGGAGAGGGGACTTGGATATTTTGCCTATCACACAACTTGTGGCATTTCTATTATCAACTCCATATTATCGAAGTACTTAAGAGAATAAATAAAAATCTTCAGCTTCTTGAAAACAATATCTTGTCTTTCGGATGTCTAGTGGAAGGTTGTTGTAGAGTTGTTCTAGTCTCTAAACCTGACAAGATCGTGGTGTGTGGAGCTCTAGACTCGAAAGACAAGTAGGCCTAGTCTTATACCAGGGAAATTAAATCTTATTGTCTAGTTCCTTGCTATTAGTAATACAATCTTTTAAGTGTACATAACACACAGGTGGCGGAGGGAGGAAGAAGGAGCAGTTGTACTTAAACTTATAGCATGGACGAAGCTCTTGATAAGATAAGGAAAATTCGGGGACAATGAACCCATGATATGTAAAGATGAGAGAGCAAGTTATACTTGAAGCAGATTTGATTTACACAAACAAAAAGCTGTTTCTATATTTACAAATCTTAGTCTTTATTCAAAACTACGTCCACGCAATTGGTTTTCAAAAGAGATTCCAAAATAAGTCTTGGCACTTATTATCATTATTACTT
>NC_090730.1:168617978-168635478 GCF_036898095.1 Palaemon carinicauda
GTAGATGATGATGAATGGAGTGGTATTGATTTAAAACCTCAAGATAGAGATGACTGGCGAAATCTAACCGAAGCCCTTTGCGTCAATATGCGTAGGAGTAGATGATGATGATGATGATGATATATACATACACAACAAACAACAACCAATACAGACGTTTCTAATCCACTGCAGGACAAAGGCCTCAGGCATGTCCTTAGTCAATGTGAACCTTAAGTATTGAGTACGCAGTGTTGTGGAACTTGGTTTAGATAATATCGGCCATTGAAAGTACACTCGGGCACATTATTCTATCTCATTACTCTTCCTCTTGTTTTCTTTTGTTTTTTATAGTTTATATATGAAAGATTTATTTGAATGTTGTTACTACTCTTAAAGTATTTTATTCTAATTGTTCATTATTTTTCTTGTTTATTTACTTATTTCCTTTCCTCACTTGGCTATTTTTCCTTGTTGGAACCCTTCAGCTTATAACATCATTGTTTTTTAACTAGGGTTGTAGCTTAGGTAATAATAATAATATAACAACAACAATAATAATAATAATAACAATAATAATAATAATGATGATGATAATAATAATAATAATAATAATAATAATAATAAAACAATAATAATGATGATCATAATAACAATATAACAACAATAATAATCATAATAATAATGATGATGATGATAATAATAATAATAATAATAATGATAATATAATAATAATAATGTTAATAATAATAACAACAACAACAATAACAACAGCAACAACAACAACAATAACAACAGCAACAACAACAACAACAATAATAATAATAATAATAATAATATCCAACTGCCTAGGCCGACCGATCACAACCATTTCAAGATACTATAATCACTCAAACGCGCACATAGCCGGTGGGTATTGTTACCAGGCTACAGAAGTTCTTATCAGTCTACAGATAAACCGACCAACCAAACGAACTGTATGTAATCCATAAATAGGAAACGGTCGATAAGAAATATTACTGGAGTCTGACGTCGAAGTAGTAGGTTGGCCAGGCCACCTGCCACCCGTTGAAATACTACCACTAGAGATTTATGGGGTCCTTTGACTGGCCAGACAGTACTACATTGGATCTTTCTCCCTGGTTACGGTTCACCGTTCGTTTGTCTACACCTACACCGGATAGTCTGGCTTGTTCTTTACATTCTCCTCTGTCCTCATACACCTGACAACACTGAGATTACCAAACAATACCTCTTCACCCAAGGGGTTAACTACTGCACAGTAATTGTTCAGTGGCTACTTTCCTCTTGGTAAGGGTAGAATTGACTCTAGCTATGGTAGGCAGCTCTTCTAGGAGATGGACACTACAAAATCAAACCATTGTTCTCTAGTCTTGGGTAGTGACATAGCCTCTGTACCAGGGCATTCCACTGTCTTGGGTTAGAGTTCTCTTGCTTGAGGGTACACTCGGGCACACTACTCTATCTAATTTATATTCCTGCTGCTTTGTTAAAGTTTTTATAGTTTATATAGGAAATATTTATTTCAGTGTTGTTACTGTTCTTGAAACATTTGATGTTTCCTTTCCTCACTGGGCTATTATCCCTGTTGGGGCCCCTGGGCCTGTAGCGTTCTGCTTTTCCAACTGGGATTGTAGCTTAGCAAGTAATAATAATAATAATAATAATAATAATAATAATAATAATAATAATAATAATAATAATAATAACAGGCCTACGCAGTAAACCGTGGCCACTTTGATGGGCAATGACAGAATTAGGGAATTTAGAAACACCAACTAAAGATATTATTATTATTATTATTATTATTATTATTATTATTATTATTATTATTATTAAGCTAAAACCCTAATTGGAAAAGCAGGATGCTATAAGCCCAGGGCCCCAACAGGGAAAATAGCCCAGTGAGGAAAGGAAACAAGGAAAAGTAAAATATTTTAAGAACAGTAACATTAAAATAAATATTTCATATATAAACTAAATAATTTAACAAAACAAGAGGAAGAGAAATTAGATAGAATAGTATGTCCGAGTGTACCCTCAAGCAAGAGAACTCTAACCCAAGACAGTGGAAGGCCATGGTACAGAGGCTATGGCACTACCAAAGACTAAGAGAACAATGGTTTGATTTTGGAGTGTTCTTCTCCTAGAAGAGCTGCTTACCATAGCTAAAATAGTCTCTTCTACCCTTACCAAGAGGAAAGTAGCCACTGAACAATAACATTGCAAGTAGTTAACCCCTTGAGCGAGGAAGAATTGTTTGGTAATCTCAGTGTTGTCAGGTGTATGAGGACAGAGGAGAGTACGTGAAGAATAGGCCAGACTATTCGGTGTGTGTAGGCAAAAGGTAAATGAGCCGTAACCAGAGAGAAGGATCCAATGTATTACTGTCTGGTCAGTCAAAGGACCCTATAACTCTCTAGCGGTAGTATCTCAATGGGTGGCTGGTGCCATGGCCAACCTACTACCTACAGGCCATTGAAGTTAGAAGTAAAAGTATATATATATATATATATATATATATATATATATAAATATATATATATATATATATATATATATATATATATATATATATATATATATATATATACATTCGCAGCTGTCTCCTGATCGCTCACAGCAAACCAATCTAGTATGGTTGGCCATGACTAATATAGCAAACCCTTTCACCTCGTTAAGGCATCCCCACTCAAAAAGGTTATGGGTAAAATATGGTTCTTCTATATTGCATCTTCTATTCAAATTATGTCAAAATTGGACCCATCAAATGCGTAGCGTCTGCTGCGTAATGTCTAGACGAGAGGGTGAGGTTATCCATCTTAGCTGGCTACTGAGCAAATGCGTATGAACTGACGTCATAACAACACACTTTTAGAAACACTTACATACTTGCGTACATGTACTGAAATGATACTGATAAGCAGGGTTTAAACTCGATAATTTGCTATGTGGCCTTTACCTTTAGTGCTAATGCCCTTTACCTTAGATTACCTTAAAACATTTTCCAATTTCCTTAAATTTTAAGCTATACTCAATTCTTTTTAGTGAGGCAGATTTGCACTGACTCGCAGCAGTGCCCTTTTAGCTCGGAAAGTTTCGTGCTCGCTGATTGGTTAGAATTATCTTGTCCAACCAATCAGCGAGCAGGAAACTTTTCCGAGCTAAAAGGGCACTGCTGCGAGTCGGTGCAAATCTGCCTCACTAAAAAGAATTGACTATAGTACACCCGAAATTACCTTAGAATTACCTTGAAACCATGACAATTACTTCTAACTAAAGTAATTTCCTTTAAAGTTTAAACCCTACTGATAAGGTAGAAGCAGGGAACAATTTTGCAGTAAAGTCGCATGGTGGAAAAGGCTGTTGCCGCTGTTGTTATCCAAGAGAAAGTAGAAGAGGATATAAAAATGAAAACGAGTATCATCAACAGAGGATGAAATTCCGTTGATACAAAAACAGTGAGTAACGCTAAACAGGAGAAGAATCACGGATATGAGCTTGAGGAATGCTGCAAAGACCATCGAGTAAAAAAATGGAAAATAATTTGGGGTTAGGAATGGTTGGAAAGATGGTGAAATACACTGGAAAGAAAGTTTTATTATGTATATGAAGAGCAAGTGGTGTGAACATCATGTCCCCTACACAAACTGCACTATTAATCCCCATTCGAAGTGCTACAGAGTCTGAATTTAATCAGTAGTTATACGAACTTTTTACTGGAATCACACGTAGTCATTTCTTGCTCTAGGTTTTCGCCAACCTCCGGATGATGCTCGCGAGCGAAAGTGTTGTAGACTCTCACTACAATATCGCGGTTCGAGGAGCAAATAGGAAAAAGTGTAAACAAAACCGGTCAGCTGACATCGTCATAGCGGCCAGAAGTTTTCTGCCTTGCAGTAATATTTATTCTCAGAAATCTTCTGACTTGCAGTAATATTTATTCTCAGAAATTTTCTGACTGTTGCAGTAATATTCATTCTCAGAAATGTCTGACTGTTGCAGTAATATTTATTTTCAGAAATTTCAGACTGTTGCAGTAATATTTATTCTCAGAAATTTTCTGACTGTTGCAGTAATATTCATTCTCAGAAATTTTCTGACTGTTGCAATAATATTTGATTTCAGAAATTTTGACTGTTGCAGTAATATTTATTCTCAAGAAATTTTCTGACTGTTGCAATAATATTTATTTTCAGAAATTTTCCGACTGTTGCAATAATATTTATTTTCAGAAATCTTCTGACTTGCAGTGATATTTATTCTCAGAAATTTTCTGACTTGCAATAATATTTATTCTCAGAAATCTTCTGACTGTTGCAGTAATATTTATTCTCAGAAATTAAGACTTGCAATAATATTTATTTTCAGAATTCTTCTGACTATTGCAGTAATTTTTATTCTCAAGAAATTTTCTGACTGTTGCAATAATATTTATTTTCAGAAATCTTCTGACTGTTGCAGTGATATTTATTCTCAAGAAATTTTCTGACTGTTGCAATAATATTTATTTTCAGAATTCTTCTGACTGTTGCAGTAATATTTATTTTCAGAAATTTCTGACTGTTGCAGTAATATTTATTTTCATAAATTTTCTGACTGTTGCAGTAATATTTATTCTCAGAAATTTTCTGACTGTTGCAGTAATATTCATTCTCAGAAATTTTCTGACTGTTGCAGTAATATTTATTTTCAAAAAATTTCTGACTGTTGCAGTAATATTTATTATCAGAAATCTTCTGACTGTTGCAGTGATATTTATTCTCAAGAAATTTTCTGACTGTTGCAATAATATTTATTTTCAGAAATCTTCTGACTGTTGCAGTGATATTTATTCTCAAGAAATTTTCTGACTGTTGCAATAATATTTATTTTCAGAAATCTTCTGACTGTTGCAGTGATATTTATTCTCGAGAAATTTTCTGACTGTTGCAATATTTATTTTCGGAAATCTTCTGACTGTTGCAGTGATATTTATTCTCAAGAAATTTTCTGACTGTTGCAATAATATTTACTTTCAGAAATCTTTTGACTGTTGCAGTGATATTAATTCAAGAAATTTTCTGACTATTGCAATAATATTTATTTTCAGAATTCTTCTGACTGTTGCAGTAATATTTATTCTCAGAAATTTCTGACTGTTGCAGTAATATTCATTCTCAGAAATTTTCTGACTGTTGCAGTAATATTCATTCTCAGAAATTTTCTGACTGTTGCAATAATATTTATTCTCAGAAATTTTCTGACTGTTGCAGTAATATTTATTTTCAGAAATTTTCTGACTGTTGCAATAATATTTATTCTCAGAAATCTTCTGACTGTTGCAGTAATATTTATTTTCAGAAATTTTCTGACTGTTGCAATAATATTTATTTTCAGAAATTTTCTGACTTGCAGTAACATTTACTCTCAGAAATTTTCTGACTGTTGTAGTAGTATTTACTATATGAAATTTTCTGACTGTTGTAGTAGTATTTACTATATGAAATTTTCTGACTGTTGCAGTAATATTTATTCTGGGAATACTACGTGAATTGAAGAATAATACAACTACCACAAGGTAGGCCTACTTATGCAGGAGTCAGCATTGATAGGACTGAGGGAGCAGTGGCCGTTGTGTCGTGTTGTGTGTGTGTGTGTGTGTGTGTGTGTGTGTTTTTATCTAGAGCTATATCCAATTAATAAGAATGGCTTAATATTAAAAGAAATAGATAAGAAACAATCACTCCGGTAAGCTATAATGTAACATAAGATAAAATCTAAACTAACTTGTAAATCGGGTCTCCCCCAAACATTGCACATAAAAAAAAGCCTATCACATTCCACTGCCTTTCGTTACCTTTCTTATACCACACTAACAGCATAGACCTAAAAGATGAGTTCAGTGGCCAATTTCCTCTACCTCTTGTTTTGTTAAAGTTTTAATAGTTTATATGAGATATTTATTTTAATGTTACTGTTCTTAAAATATTTTATTTTACCTTGTTTCCTTTCCTTACTGGGCTATTTTCCCTATTGGAGCCCCTGGGCTTATAGCATTCTGCTTTTCCAACTAAGGTTGTGGCTTAGCAATTAATAATAATAATAATAATAATAATAATAATAATAATAATAATTCTAACATTGTAACAAAAAAAAAAAAATGAGTCCATTACAAAAAAGGACCGGAAAATTCAAAACAAATTACTTCATGGGGACGCATCAAACATCTTGACATTGTAATTCTGAGAGTTACAAATCGCACAGTCACTTATTCAAGATGTCTAGTTTTCATCTTCATAAACCGTGGCTAAGCATAATCCGGTATATTATTAGGCCGTCTCCCAGTTGCTACCCGTTTTGAAGTTGCTCGTCAATTTACATCGTTTTTATGATGATTTTCGTTTACCTCATATAACCGTCGCACTGGTGACCGTAATATAAATTCCTCCATTCCTATTTTAATATATAATTATTTACTATCAAGTGCACTGGGAATGCACGGGAGAAGATTGAATAATAGAGATGGACGCAGGCAGGACATATAATGAGAATGCCAGATAATAGATGAGCATTACGAATAACAGAATGGGTCCCTAGAGATTACAAAAAAAGCAGGGGAAGGAAGAGAAGACGATGGATTGACGAGCTACGGTTTCAGATTCTGAGAAAGTTTACGGATGTGGACCGAGATAAAAAAGATCATAAACAGATGCGAATGGAAGGACATGTCTGAGGCCTTTGTTCTGCAGTGGACTAGTAACGGCTGATTTTATATATATATATATATATATATATATATATATATATATATATATATATATATATATATATATATATATATATATATATATATACAGTATAATCAACACAGTATCGTGTTCAAGCAGAAATAGATTTCTACCTAATATTGAGCTCAAACCCTTGTATCTGCCTTGCCTTTCATTTCAAGAAATTTAGGGGGAAATTTGTCTATAAAAACCTGATATTGCCATGATTTAAATGCTATCAATTTAGTCACCTGGTTGGTTGGGAAGTTGGAGTTCCCGAATTCTTTTACATGTAATGTTTGAGGCATCAGTTATTTTGACATCACATTTCTATTTTTCTGTAATTTTTCTTGTGTTCAGGAATAGAGTTTTGAAGAATTTTTTTTTTCTCTGCTTCTCCATTAAGTCAAATTTTGCCGACAGCTGTTTCAGCCAATAACTATGGGCTTTCATCAGGGCATCTCTACAAAGAAATCATTATCCTTATATAATGATGATACATTGATACACACAAAAATGAAAAGAAATTTAAAACCATAAAAAAAAACAAATATGAAAATTTGAAGATATGTTGTCCGAAAGTTCATGAAAATGCTACTGAAGACAGAATCTCCCTGCGTGAGGAGATTCTGGAAAGTCTCCGGGCGTGAAGTTGTAGCGAAGCTAAGGCTTTGTGGAAAATGTTAGATCTTTAATGAAGAAAACTAAATTTAGAAAAGTGTCACCTTAAAATGAGTGAAACATATGATCACAGGTGGTAAGCCCTGTGGGCTTTAATACGGTTTAAAATTTTCAGTTTGTGTTCCAAACACCTTTTATTGGAAAAAAATCTTTAGGCCTACTCTTATAGTCGAAAAGCTAGTCATTAAAAAATTGAGATTTACCCTACATGGTGAGCTCCTTATGAGTTTATGTACTTTCATGATAGATTAGTGTCCCCCACACCATTACTGGGACGGCTCTTGAAAATCTGACTGTTCGAACATCTCGCTATTGCCATAAATTTGGCCACATATAAATCTATCTCAGTAGCAGTGGGTACTCTGATGAATTACTATGCCATATTCTTGTTTGTTCAAGTAACCACAACAGTAGTTCCTTAGCTTTCAAGATAAGTTTGGAAAGTATGCAGTGGAATTTCCTCGTCTGAGGAAACTTTAAACGTTCCACACAGGCTGCTGCAATCCGATATGCAATACTTCAACAATCACAAGCCTCCCATACTCATCCTACCCATAAACAACTTTTGTGTCCCTAATAAGGTAATTTAAAGAAGGTTTCTTCTAATGTACATGAACAGAATACTGATGTATGACCCCATTATTGCAGTGAGGTTTAAGACTCCTCCAAAGGGTAATCGTCGTGTGGCCAATGTAATACACATTGAAGGGCATACATTCTCTCTTCCTGAACATTAAAATTTATAAACTATATCAGTTATAGAGTACTCGGGTACTCTGGATGCACAACTGTTTTATCACCATAAGGGCATTTACAGTACTAAGTTTGGCTTGTTATTGACGTTTAACAACAATATTTCAAACAAAGCCTTTGTTTTTATTTCACATGTCTTCAGTGGTATATTCATGAAATTTGTGCAAAATATCTTCAGAATTTTCATATACTATATATGTTTTGTTTTATGTAATCAGATTTCTTATACAAGGATAATGATTTTGTAGAGATGCCCTGAAGAAAGCCCATAGTTATTGGCTGAAACAGCTGTCGGCAAAATTTAAATAGAGCAGCACAATAACAAATTATGTTTTATTCCTTCAAAACACCAGCTCCGATGACAAGAAAAGACAAAGAAAATGAAACGAGTGCTGTCTTAAAATAATGGATACCACAATTTCTTTACCATTTTAATAAAAATAACCCAAGTAAATTACTATGCCCCGAAAGCAGATACTACATTATATATATATATATATATATATATATATATATATATATATATATATATATATATATATATATCTATATCTATCTATCTATCTATCTATCTATATATATATATATATATACATATATATATATATATATATATATATATACTGTATATATATATATATATATATATATATATATATATATATATATATATATATATATACATATATATAGTAGATCCCCTACATAAGAACAAGATACATTCCGAGAATGGTTTCTTAAGCTTAAAGATTCTCAAGTCCAATATAATTACCCTAAGCTATATCCAACCTACCTCTTACCCTCCATTGCTTTCAGTAAACTAATCTTGCTACTATTAGCCCTATTTTTGTAATTATATAAAATATTCATTGTTTACAGAACAAGAGAGAGCTTGGGCTATTGTCATCCTATGATAGGATAGGTTATCCACTACAATGACAAGGTGGTAAGATAAGTAGCAGCAATGAAAAACTTATAGGAATGCAGAGTACTGTAAAATAGAAATGTACTCAGATGAAGATTTACCAACTGCTTGAATATCTACTTCACAACTGTGCAGCAGTTACCAGAAAAAAAAAACACAAAGTGGTAGAATATATTATAGAAAAAGTCTGATAATCAAGACAAATATTAAGTAAGACGCATAGATGAACATAATTCCCATGTGACCAAGAATTTACTGGCAAACAAAACCCAGGTGAAATTGTATAGAGAAAACAACAAATCTAGAGTAAAATGGATTACCATATAATGCAGATAATTTTGAAAATACAATACATGTATAGGGCATGTATAGTTAATAAGAGAAATTAAGCAGAGCAAGAGTGACGCTTTACGACAATTGGGGTTCAATATATCTAGAACTGTACACCTACAGTAAACTGTATAAACCCATAAGGAATTAAAAAATAATAAAACTGCAAATTTGTTCTGCTCACTATATGAAAGAAATCATTCACCTGAATGACAAATAAGTATTGTATGATTCACCGAGATTACGGCCAGGTTAGGTAGGAGGGTCTGTGCAAAGCAATGAAGCCCATGTTTAGGTTAGGTTAGGTTAAGCTCTGTTTGGGAGGGGAAAGTTAAGATATATATACATATACTGTACACACACACACACACACCGATGTAAATATCTATATGTATATATATATATATATATATATATATATATATATATATATATATATATATATATATATATACATATAGATATTTATTTATTCTATTTGAACCAAGTCTGGATTTTCTTATACACATGCACAACTATTTTGCAGTTATACAAAAAATAATAATATAAAATAAACAGTAGAAGTTAAGCAGAAATTGTAAACTACTGCAATGAAGATCTGTAGGCTAGGCCTACTGTAAAAATGCATGTGAGAACATATTAAATTTTCTTTATTTCCTAATACTTTGCTAAATATAACTATTGGTACCTTAATTAGAAAACATTTAATCCACCTATTGTACATCCAACAATAATGGCAAACTGGAGCCTTTAGGGTTTCATTGTAGTGAATTACATGGCAATGTAACCTAGGAAAAAAACTACTGTTTCTAATAGAAAAAATTACGCTCTCTTCGAAAATGACACTCGTTCCCGTCGCAAATTAATAGTTTCAGAAATATATATACATCTATATCCTCCAATAATGGGGGACCCCCAGTGGGAACTCGGGGTTTTGGGTGGGGAAAACATACTGGGGAATCGATATATAAACGTAAAACAAGCCTTTTCTTCTCTATACATTACCTTCTTGAAATTATAATAACCGGAGGAAAATACACCGTCCTACCAGAACAGTAGGCTCTGGTCCCCTTACACTTAACCTGACCTACTCACCTATATCATGGAGGTAATAGTAAAGAACACCACGCTCTCCATTTACTCCAATATAATGTAATCCTGCAGTTCTCACCTTCCTGCACAGTAATTAGGGGGTTATTTAAATTCTGGGAAAGCAATAATTAGCAAGATATGTTGAAGAGGGGGGAAGGGGTTATAAAAAGGAAATAGCTCGGTTTCTTCACTAAACGACATGGAACTGACGTCAACATAGTCAACCAAACAGAATTCGTGATGCCAGCGTACATTTGATTTACTGTATATTCAAAATATACTTAATTAAAAATGGATTAATTACTCAGAAGTGTCCTTAAAATATGCAATTTACAAATAGTGACACTTTTGAGTAATCACAATGCTTGATTAAGTATATTTTGAATATACAGTATATCAAATGTACGCTGGCATCACGATCTGTTTGGTTGACTTTAACTTGACTATGTTGACGTCAGTTCCATGTTATTTAGTGAGGAAACCGAGCTATTTTCTTTTTATAACCCCTTCTCCCCTCTTCAACATATCTTGCTAATTATTGCTTTCCCAGGATTTAAATAACCACCTAATTACTGTGCAAGAAGGTGAGAACTGCAGGATTACATTATATTGGAGTAAATGGAGAGCGTGGTGTTCTATACTATTACCCAAAAGACTAATTGGGAATGTTTGCAATCTAAAATTAGGATAATAAAAAGTTTGGAAAGCAAGATTTGAAAAGTAACAAAGATTTACCCTTTAATAAACTATAATTATGTGCCGTAGCATTATATTATCTTGCAACATGTATTCTACACATCTAACATTAACCACTAGCACGTAGAATATCCTGCTTCCACCCATTGAAAAGAATTAATAGGAAAAATAGTAATAAGTGAGAATGACCTTAGGCAACGTATATTTCTTTTGACGTATCATTAGTAAATGGGGTCACATATATTTTCTATTTATATAGGGAACTTGTGCATATATTCAAGATAACAAAAAACTTAATATCATGCATTCTTCTAACAATTTTTATAGCAACAGCTATTATTTTCTTTCGAACTATACTGTAACGGAGATACGTTAATTTCGGTTAAAAACGCAAAATTTCAATAATGGAATTCACCATTCGAGAATTTTGTCCGTTTTTTTTTTTTATATAAAACAGCTGTCACACGGTAACATATTTCAATGCAAAAAGAGACCTTTAAATTGTGCATTACTTACCTCAATTACTACCAGCTCTCTCAGTTCTCCCTGTTTTCTCTTATTAAAGGTCTTGAGTCTGCCTCAAGTCATGTTTGTTTCCTTACCGCAGCCGACAAACCTTTACCTGGCAACAGTTTCATGGTTGAATGTCTCATTTGTGGACTTGGCCTGGTTGCAAACAGTTGCAATGGTTGGCCAGTTGCATAATGGCCATGGTGATGTTTACACTTTGAGATTGAACAAAACAAATATAAGTATTTTGGTAGAAACGAGGTAGGAGAGGAACTACTCTTTGCTTTCAAGATAAGGTCCACAACAGACCTCAACGATCACAAAATAAACATTTATCTGATTTTGTGTAGTCAATAATATAGTGCATAAACAAACCATCTAAATTATTACGCCATTAGTGTGAAAAAAATTATAAACTATCTTCAGACAACATTCTATTCTGGAATTCAAGAGCTTAAACTGATTGCAAAATCCGGAAATCACCAATAAGTTGATAACTACTGTTTTGAAGCCTTTGCTGCTTGTCACCTCTTCCAAGGAACCAAGAAAATGAGTAAGTACCAACACAGAGGATTTAAGCTATGTTATTCAATTCTTATATTTGCATATTATAGTTGTTTTCCTTCATATTAATTTTGGAATTGCATGATATTTCATATATATATATATATATATATATATATATATATATATATATATATATATATATATATATATATATATATATGAACATTGTTATAAGAAAATAATGACATTTCGTATAGACTAATGAGGGAAATTTTATGGCACAAACTCATGACAATCATTATTGGCCGTTTTACAAACTCGCCAAAATTCTGAAGCATTTTTTTTCGGTATTTCTTAGGCTTGCAATTAATTTTCTTTAATAAAGCTTTAAATAGGAGTTACTATATTGTATTTTTATAGTTTTAACATAACCGGATATTAAACAATTAAGAGGGACCACCGTGGGAAATATGAGTTTTTGGTCGGGGAATGTATCAACTATCGAAACAGAAGCTGCCTAACCTATCCTAGGATTTCACGCCTTTTCACCAAACCTGCTTCAAACTACCATGGTTTAAAGATCAAAATCGAAATACCTCGTGGTATCCTCTACCTTAACCAAACTAGGATGTCAAGTCTGTCCTTCACTCCCTCATGACCAGTTTAAAATCATAAAATGACTTAATTTCAATGCTGATTATAAGAATTCTTAACCTATCTCAAAGTCTGAGCCGTAATTGGGTTAGGAGCCACTTTTCCTTATATCCATCCCTCCCAGGCCCTCATAACACAATCTGAAACGGTAGGCCTATTGATTGATTGAATTGAATATAGGATTTAGGCATTAAGCCAAGCACTGGGGCATCACTATTCATCGTAAAATAGTGGGATGAATCCTGAAATAATATACTGTGACCTATTAATTAGAAATCCATGTTTCCTTTGACCGCTGTTATCCTTTAAATTTTCTTCAAAAGTACATTAGTCATGCTTATAGGGACAGGGCCTACATGTTGGCTCGCCTAACCAAATGTACTACTGTACATGTAACCTGGCTTAAAGCCAGTCATCCGCCTTGATTCTTAAGGCCTAGACTTGGCTCAAATATGTGGCAATATTATAGGTTATCGGTCAATAGACTTAAGAGGAGATGACGATGATGATGATGATTATAGGTTATGGTACTGTATACATCTTATAGTAAATTATACAGTCAATTCTGATATTATGTTGACATTGCCGAATAATTTTGCTTTCTCTTTTACTGAATTAGTTTGTGTTGCACATTTGAGATATTTTCTCGACATACCAAAAAGAAAAAAAAAAATTCGGCATATAACCCTATTTAACTTTAAGCATTTTTCCCGTGCTTTATGCCCTTAACTACGCCAGGAGTGGGGATAGGACTTCACAGGGTAAAAGATAGTATAGTAGGAATGGATAAACCTATGTAATGATATTCTTTCAATTATAAAGAGGGAAAACGGAAGCTAGGAAGAGTTCCAAAACTTTTAAGACAAAGGAAGACAAATAATAATTAAAACATGTGACTAGAAATTAATACGTTAATGTTCAAGTTATAAATGCGGGAATACTGCAATAGTTGAACAGATGGGAGCGTAGACAGTGCTAAGTAGGACTCTCTTATGGTCGGAAATAAAACCGTTAGGAAATGCACACTTTATTTCGATGAAATATAAGCTCAATTGAAGTGAAAAATAACCATTTTGTTTGTGATAATGACTTTCAATTTTTCAATTGGAGGCTAAGTAAAGAATTTATTCATGAGATTTGAACAGGATGATGTGAAAGTTTTCACTGAGTTTTACCCCCGATTAAAATATTAAAAAAAAAAAAAAAGGGGGGGGGGGGGTTGCTAACAGTAGCCTACTCATCTAGGCCTACCCCCATTTCAACCGCCAGTATATTGACATTTTTACATCCGCCAGCGAAGTTGGAAGGTTATGTTTGACCTCCTGTTTGTTTGTTTGTTTGTTCGTGAACAGCTTCCTGGCCACAATTTAAATTGTAGAATAATGAAACTCGCAGGGATTAACTGTTACGTAAAAAAAACTGGAAATTATTAAATTTTGGAAGGTCAAGGTCACGGTCAAGCAAAATGTCCAATTCACATAATCACCCACAAGTTTGGACATCATTGTCACAGGCAAGGTATATAGAATAAGGGAGAGAGGTTCAGGTTCAGGTTCAGGTTCTGGGGTGAGGCATAGCCTTTACAACGGCGCCTCTGTGTCTTTTAGTTTTGTGTGCTCCTTATTTTCACTAGTTTTTCTCTTTTCATCCACATTTGTTGTAGTATACTTTTCTTATTTTCAATATTCTCTTCACAAAAAAGGAATTTCCCAACTGTTTGTGCACTATCTTCTTCGTATGGTTGTTGGAGCTCAATTGCTTTTATTCTTATATCACTAAACTATGGACAATATAATATAAAGTGGTTAGCATTTTCTTCTACATCACAGAATACACAGTCACTTTAGTCGCGGGGGGGGGGGGGGGGGGGTTAGTTGTGGGGTATTTCCGTGACGCTCCTGGAGGTCAGGGTGGGAGCGGTCAAGGGAACAACTGAACTTAAGTACCTTGGGTCGAAGGGATTAGGCCTGTCTGTAAGTGTGTGTGATGTCCTTCTCACTCTGTTATCTTGTATACCTTTGGTGTTCTTTTGAATTCAGTAGAACTTCAAAAGTTCAAAGTTGGAGCAAATGCTTTTTTGTTGACCAGGCGGACATGAGTCTTTTTATAGTTTATTTATGACATATTTGTTTTTGATATTGTTAATAGTTTATATATGACATGTCTGTTTTGACGTTGTTACTTATTTTAGAATGATTTATTGTTAATTTGTTCTCTTCATTTATTTATTTCCTTTTTTCCTTTCCTCACTGGGCTATTTTTCCCTGTTGGAGCCCCTGGGCTTATAGCATCTTGCTTTTCCAACTAGGGTTGTAGCTTGGATAGTAATAATAATAATGATAATATAGGTCACTGTAATGCACATACAAGATCGTGGATTGGTAATTTTGGATCTCTAATATATAATAGAAACCATAAATTAATATGATTGATAGAACTTGAAAAATATTCAATTAACATTTGACCTGGTATTTATTTACAAAGACTTAATTACAATTTTACAATACATTATTTGATAAACTAACATAAATATACATAGATAACACATAATAGTATCTGGCTTCATAATAGAAATGAGAAATATTTAGTAAAAGTAAAAAAAAAGTAAATCTATGGCATTATTTGGTTAATTTAATGAATCTTTTTCTTTTTTTGCCTACTTGATATAATTTGGGCATTTAGAACTCTCATCCTAAAAAACATCCGACATCTAACAAAAAACATTATTACTTTAAAAGGCAATGATACACAATTTTCAATATGGCGTGCCAAGTCGTATAATACTCTTTTGCCTGGTCTCACTGTATTTTCTCCATTGTATATTTAAACAATTTTTCCATTACCTTTAATTTTTCAAAAACCTCAGCACTTGGTTCCGTTAACCCTTTTACCCCCAAAGGACGTACTGGTACGTTTCACAAAAGCCTTCCCTTTATCCACATGGACGTACCGGTACATCCTTGCAAAAAAATGCTATAAAATTTTTTTTTTTCATATTTTTTATATTTTCTTGAGAAAATTCAGGCATTTTCCAAGAGAATGAGACCAACCTGACCTCTCTATGACAAAAATTAAGGCTGTTAGAGCAATTTAAAAAAAATATACTGCAAAATGTGCTGGGAAAAAAATAACCCCCTGGGGGTTAAGGGTTGGAAATTTCCAAATAGCCTGGGGGTAAAAGGGTTAAAGACCTTGGTGTAATGTTAAATAGGAATATGTTATGCAACGACCAAATAGCAACACTGTTGGCTAAATGTAAAGCAAAAATGGGAATGTTATTCAGACACTTTAAAACAAGGAAAGCTGAACACATGATTATGCTTTACAAAACTTATGTACGTAGTACACTCGAGTACTGCAATGTGATATGGTACCCACACTACCAAAAGGATATTGCGCAAATAGAGAGTGTAAAAAGATCCTATACTGCTAGAATAGAAGAAGTTAAGGACCTTGACTACTGGGAAAGACTGAAATTTTTAAAACTATACAGTCTAGAAAGGAGAAGAGAACGCTACATGATGATACAAGCATGGAAGCAAATAGAAGGAATTACTGAAAACCATGGAGCTAAAAATATCAGAAAGAGCAAGCCGAGGTAGATTAATAGTGCCAAAAAATATACCAGGTAGACTAAGAAAGGCGCACAGGACATTAATCCACTACGCACCAGCATCGATAATGCAGCGACTATTTAATGTGCTGCCAGCTCATCTAAGAAACATATCAGGAGTGAGCGTAGATGTGTTTAAGAATAAGCTAGATAAATACCTATGGTGCATCCCAGACCATCCAAGACTGGAAGATGCAAAATACACTGGAAGATGCATTAGCAACTCTCTGGTGGATATACGAGGTGCCTCACACTGAGGGACCTGGGGGAACCCAAACAAAAAATAAGGCAATAAGGTAAGGCTCTCTCTCTCTCTCTCTCTCTCTCTCTCTCTCTCTCTCTCTCTCTCTCTCATTAGTGCCGCTAATGCACCTCAACTACGGGTTGTGGTGGCTGATATGGTAACGTCCCTGACTGGTGAACACCAGACTGGCGTTCGAGTCCCGCTCAAACTCGTTAGTTTCTTTGGTCGCTGCAAACTCACCATCATGTGAGCTAAAGATGGGGGTTTTTCGGAGAGCCTATAGGTCTATCTGCTGAGTCATCAGTAGCCCTTGCCTGGCCTTCCTTGGTCCTTGGATAGAGAGGGGCTTGTTTGCTGATCATATGTATATATGGTCAGTCTCTAGGGTATTGTCCTGCTTGATAAGGGTAATTTCACTGACCCTTGGCATTCATGAGCGGCCTTTAAACCTTTAAATTGGTGTACTGAAGGCGTCATTTATTGGTCTCAGCAATAAGTAGGCTACGCAAATCCGGATATAGTATCTGGATCCGGATATCTATAAAATTTAATGAGGTCGTCCATGACCTAAGATCTATCTGCTGTGACAATTTTGTCTAAATCCGTCCTGTGGTTTTGACGTAATCCTGTTGACAGACAGACAAACACACAGACTAATAAATAAATAAACCGACTCTATTTCATAACCTCCTTAGCGGAGGTAAAAATTAATGTGTTTATTGGCTCAGTTGAAAATAGATGTTCGA
>NC_090730.1:168640478-168651028 GCF_036898095.1 Palaemon carinicauda
CTCAAAGGGATGGTGTGGTTGCGGACATTACTATAGTCAATTTCTTTTAGCGAGGCATATTTGCACCGACTCGAAGCGGTGCCCTTTTAGCCTCAGAAAAGTTTCCTGATTTGGACAAGATAATTCTAACCAATCAGCGATCAGGAAATTTTTCCGAACTTAAAGGACACCGCTGCGAGTCGGTGCAAATCTGCCTCGCTAAAAGAAATGGACTATAGAAACTATCGAGTTTCTGCGGGACTCGAACCCCGGTCTGGCTGATCGCCTGGCATGGACGTTTCCAATGGTCCACCATAAACGCAGTGTAGTAGCGAGACTTGCTGGTTTAATAATAATAATGATAATAAACACAAATTATTAACTAAGTTATTTCATTAAAAAAATCATCTATGTTCTCAGTTATTGGAAGCAGTGGCGACCATGAATTGTGCATACAAAAGAAACGCGTAGTGCGCGGTCTCTCAAAGTCTGGCCATGAATTTATTTACGCTTTTTAAAGAGGGACTGAAGTTAGAAAAGCGATTCTCTCTCTCTCTCTCTCTCTCTCTCTCTCTCTCTCTCTCTCTCTCTCTCTCTCTCTCTTCTCTCTCTCTCTCTTATGATTTTAATTTACTTTTTTCAGCATGACAAATCTTTCGGTCCTGAATAACATTTTATTCTCTCTCTCTCTCTCTCTCTCTCTCTCTCTCTCTCTCTCTCTCTCTCTCTCTCTCTCTCTCTCTCTCTCTCTCTCTCTCTCTCTCTCTCTCTCTCTTATGATTTTAATTTACTTTTTTCAGCATGACAAATCTTTCGGTCCTGAATAACATTTTATTCTCTCTCTCTCTCTCTCTCTCTCTCTCTCTGGAAGATGTTCTCTTTTTTGCAACTAAAGTTCAAAAGTTTTTTGTTTTGTATGCCAAATCCTTCAGAGAGAGAGAGAGAGAGAGAGAGAGAGAGAGAGAGAGAGAGAAAGAGAGAGAGAAATTTTGGTTTATTACTTTAACAAATGTTTATAGTACTGTTGGTATAACAGAGGACTGTTTATTTTTAATTTAGATAATTTATTATTATTATTATTATTATTATTATTATTATTATTATTATTATTATTATTAATAATAATATGCTACAAGCACAGGGGCCCCAACAGGGAAAATAGCCCCGTGAGAAAAGAAAACAAGGAAATTAAGATATTTTAAGAACAGTAACATTAAAATAAATATTTCCTATATAGACTATAAAAACCTTAATAAAACAAGAGGAAGAGAAATTAGATACAATAGTGTGCCCGAGTGTATCCTCAAGCAAGAGAACTCTAAACACAAATTTATAGTCCTGAATGATGATTTTAAATCTGAAGTAATTTTTATTTATATTTTATTTCACAAAATTTTATTTTCGTGTCATGAAAGGATTGTTGATAAAGAAAATCTCGAAAAATCAAATGATCACCTATATAATGTAGGCCTATAAGTTAGGTTCCATACTTTTCCTAACCTATAGGCCTACATTATATAGATAATCATTTGATGGAGAAGTATTCAATTGAAAGCTCAAGATAGAGACGACTGGCGAAATCTAACCGAGGCCCTTTGCGTCAATAGGCGTAGGAGGAGATGATGATGATAAGTTAGGTTAGGTTATTATAGTCATCGCTATTAGTGGTAACGCGTTCGCCTAGCATTAGCATGGCAGCAGATCGATCCCACCGGGACCGTGAGTTTAAGCTGTTTACTGGGGAGACCGCGGCTGTGATTGGGCACCACAGCGGGTGGTTGGGCTTATCCTGCTGACGTTCTGGTGAGTATACTATCTGATGAAACTTGAACTGAAATCAGTCATCATTAAGACACCTTTTAGTAAACATATAAACTCATCTTTCACTGCATACGTAAATGCTATCAGATTGTTGTGGCCGATGAGGTAACGTCTCTGACTGGTGAACGCCAGACTGGGGTTCGAGTCCCGCTCGAACTCGTTAGTTCCTTTGGTCGCTGCAACCTCACCATCCTCGTGAGCTGAGGATGGTGGCTTTGGGGGAGCCTATGGGTCTATCTGCTGAGTATTCAGCAGCCATTGCCTGGCCCTCCTTGGTCCTACCTTGGGTGGAGAGGGGGCCTGGGACTTATATGATGTATATATGGTCACTCTCTAGGGAATTGTCCTGCTTGATAGGGCAATGTCACTGTCCTGCTTGGTAGGGCAATGTCACTGTCCTGCTTGGTAGGGCAATGTCACTGTCCTGCTTGGTAGGGCAATGTCACTGTCCTGCTTGGTAGGGCAATGTCACTGTCCTGCTTGATAGGGCAATGTCACTGTCCCTTGCTCTGCTATTCAGGAGTGGCCTTTAAACCTTTAAAAGAGGAAGAGATGTTTGCAATAAAAGAATTGCAGTTTTGAGGAGAACATTTATTATATTTATGCAATGTAATCTCACCAGTATTTGTTCACATTTTTATTGCAACAATTGAAAGTTTATACAATTGCCAATCAATTGCAATTGCAGGTAAAAGTCATATTTTATTTATTTTATTTTCTATTCTTTGCGCTCTTGACTTACGACATTTTAATATACACAATAAAGGGAAAATTACTAAAAGAGTTTATATATATATGTATGTATATATATATATATATATATATATATATATATATATATATATATATACATACATACATATATATATATAAACTCTTTTAGTAATATATATATATATATATATATATATATATATATATATATATATATATATATATATATATATATATCACTCCTATGTACCTGTCCGTGTTAAAATGCAGCAATTAAATTCCAAATCACAATCATCAAGTAACATAAAGTACCGCCTAATGGCAATACCCTTGAGAGAATGCGTTGCGTAAGGTGATATAACCGACACTAGTTGCAAGATCATTACTTCGAAGTCGCATTGAAATCACAAAACCACGTGGCTGAACCGCCATGCCTAAACCCGATGATGTGTGGCGTTGTGTCTGGCGTGACAGGAGGATTTCATGGTGTATTTCTTCATCTTATTGATATATATCGGCAAAATGCCAGGGACTTGTATATATATATATATATATATATATATATATATATATATATATATATATATATATATATATGTGTGTGTGTGTGTGTGTGTGTTTACTGTGTGGTTTTTGGGCATAGTCTTTTCTTTATCTTTTATATATATATATATATATATATATATATATATATATATATATATATATATATATATATATATACACGCACACACTTACAAACATTGCGGTTATCAGATGAAACGAGAGAAAATTACAATTTTTCTTACACGCTTAAAAAATTATGTGATTTAGGAATTTTTTTTTCAACGCAAAAAAAAAAAAGAAAAATTATATAGGAAATTTTCAACGCCCCACAAAAAAAAAAAACCTGATTTAGGAAATTTCATCTATACAAAACCAGTTTTCTAGAACGGTATCTAAGTAGGATAACACAACGAATCGTTTGAGCGAAATTACATAGACCAGCTGTGAGATCGAACTACCCAGGTGTAAGGTTTAAATGTCGCTCATGAATGACACATGTAAGGGAATGTGACAATGCTCTAGCTAGCGGGACAATGCCCTAGAGACTGACCATATATACACAAGATCAGCGCCCAAGACCCCTCTTCATCCAAGGAATCAGGGAGGATCAGGCAATGGCCACTGATGACTCAGCAGGTAGACCTATAGGCTCCACTAAACCCTCTATCCTCACTAGGATGGTGAGGTTGCAGATGCTACTAGAAACGTTAATAATTGGCTACCTCAACCCTGATTGGTTAATAAAATTATAGTAACTTTATTAATTGTAAAAATAGGCAGCCTACAAAAATAGTAACATCAACGCAAAATATCAAGACGTCAAGAATGGTAAGCGATCTGTTGTGGTTTGTTGGAGTTACCCAACTTACCCGTTCGAAAGTGATTCCCAGAATAAGAGTGACGCCATTTGAAAGTTTTCCTTATTTGCAAGGGCGGTTCCTTGTTTCCATCTAACAATCTATCTATCTATCTATCTATCTAACTCTTCTATCTCTCTATATATATTTTAATAGATCGTCATCATCGTAAATTATTGTTTATCACAGATCTTTCTTTCGTTCCTGTAGGTCTAATTTGTTTTTATATCAACCGGCCTTCCCTCTCTCTCTTTCCTCTCTTTCTCTTTCCTGTGAGGAAGTGTCTGAGGAAGGTTGCGGTTATGTTCGTTGTTTTCTTAAATGATTTTTGAAAGTTCAGTGATCCTGTGGTCATGCACTTATTTCTTCTTGCCTAATGCAGAGGTTTCGAAATCTTACGGAACCCTTTTCAGCATTTATTCTGGCAGCGTTTATGTCCTTTAGTCGAACAGTAGGCTTAGGACCCACTAGGCCTATGTATTATTATTATTATTGTTACTATTATTATTATTATTTGCCAAGCTACAACCCTAGTTGGAAAAGCAAGATGCTATAAGGCCAGGGGCTCCAACAGGGAAAATAGCCCAGTGAGGAAAGGAAACAAAGAAAAATAAAATATCTTAAGAACAGTAATAACATTTAAATAAATATATCCTAAATAAACTATAAAAACTTCAACTAAACAAGAGGAAGAGAAATGAGATAGAATAGTGTGCCCGAGTGTATACTCTAACCCAAGATAGTGGAAGACCATGGTACAGAGGCTATGGCAATGCCAAAAACTAGAGAACAATGGTTTGATTTCGGAGTGTCCTTTTCTTAAAAGAGCTGCTTACCATAGCCAAAGAGTCTCTTCTACCTTTACCAAGAGGAAAGTGTCAACTGAACAATTACAATGCAGTAGTTAACCCCTTGGGTTAACTTAGATGAAAAATCTATGGCCATACTCATTAATCACCACATATTTTCAAGAATTGATTACTGCAACTCACTGTTCTATGACTTACCAAATTATCAGCTGAAGAAAATTCAGAGAGTACAAAACAGAGCCGCTAGATTAATAAAAGGACTACACAATAGGGAAAGAGTTACCCCTGCACTAATTAAATTACACTGGCTGCCGGTAAAAGCGAGAATTGAATACAAGCTACTCTTACTAACGTTTAAGATACTGAACCAAAATGAACCAAAATATCTAAAAGAATGCCTGAATAAACTAGATTTAGAAACAAATGTTAACATAAGACACATGAGTGACAAACATAGGCTATCTGAACCAAGAACAAATAGTAAATTTGGAGAAAGGGCTTTTAGCTACTGTGCGCCTAGACATTATAATAAACTGCCAACTGAAATGAAGGACCTAAAGGGAGCAATTGAATTTAAGAAGAAACTAAAGACATTACTTTTCACAAGATCATATGATTTGGAAGATGCTACAATCAAAGAATTGTATAAGTTATAATGAAAATGTTTCGTTAGATGATTAATATGGACCCGCCTCGGCTTCAGTGGAGGGTTGGATTTAAACCCAAAACAAGTAAACAAGTAAGAATTTTTTGATAATCACATAATGTTGTCAGCTGTATGAGGACAGTGGAAAATCTGTAGAGAATAGATCAGACTATTCGTTGTACAGGCAAAGGGAAAATGAACCGTAACCAGAAAGAAGTATCCAATGTAGTACTGTCTGGCCAGTCAAAGGACCCCATAACTCTATCAGTAGTGTCTCAACGGGTGGCTGGTGCCCTAGCTAATCTACTTACCTGTGCAGATCGAGCTGTAAATATCGATCTAGGTGTAACTTAGTATCTGTCTATGAGTAAGTAAAAGAAGAAGAAGAAGAAGAAGAAGAAATGAGCGGGGAATTACGGTCAGTACTTGGAATACTAACATGGCGCAAAGACCTTCAGAGAACTGGAAAGGTAGCTGCTCCGGTACATTCTGGTTGTTTGTGTTACTCTGCGGGCACTATCTATAGAGAGAGAGAGAGAGAGAGAGAGAGAGAGAGAGAGAGAGAGAGAGAGAGAGAGAGAATGCGTGTAATGTACTTATCAGATTTCCTAGTTCAAAATGACTTTTTAAGTTATCTAATTTACTACCTCAAACTTAATATCATTATATATATATATATATATATATATATATATATATATATATATGTGTGTGTGTGTGTGTGTGTGTGTGTGTTATAGCGGCAATGCATCCTTTTTCCATACAAAACGCTAAACCGTAAATCCCGGTAAGCAAGCAGATCCCTAGACCCATCCCTAGATACACTCCAGAGCTTCCCACCCGCAAAGCAATCAACATCCCTCATGCCCCTCCCCCCCTTAGAAGGGAACTCCTCATGCCCCTCCTCTTCGAAGAGAACCTCGCTAAAATTCACTTTCCCTTTTGTTCATTCCCAGGGAGACACGAACGAATGTTCCAGTGTTCTGACGGAGTGTGTGTTGTTAGCGGTGTGTCATCCGGATCACGTGTGGGGGAACTTTTATAATTCATGTTTGTTTTAATAATGTTGGTGTTGACACTGTCCGTTCTTAGATATTTAAGTCGTTTGTTTGTTTTAATGTATCTGTTGGTGTTGACACCGTCCGTTCTTAGATACTTAACTCGTTTGTTTGTTTAAATATATCTGTTGGTGTTGACACTGTCCGTTCTTAGATACTTAACTCTTTCGTTTGTTTTGATATATCTGTTGGTGTTGACACTGTCCATTCTTAGATACTTAACCCGTTTGTTTGTTTTAATATATCTGTTAGTGTTGACACTGTCCGTTCTTAAATACTTAACTCGTTCGTTTGTTTTAATATATCTGTTGGTGTTGACACTGTCCGTTCTTAGATACTTAACTCGTTTGTTTGTTTTAATATATCTATTAGTGTTGACACCGTCCGTTCTTAGATACTTAACTCGTATGTTTGTTTTAATGTATCTGTTAGTGTTGACACTGTCCGTTCTTAGATACTTAACTCGTTTGTTTGTTTAAATATATCTGTTGGTGTTGACACTGCCCGTTATTAGATACTTAAACTCGTTTGTTTGTTTTAATTTATCTGTTGGTGTTGACACTGTCCGTTCTTAGATACTTAACTCGTGTGTTTGTTTTAATATATCTGTTAGTGTTGACACTGTCAGTTCTTAGATATAAGTGTTAACTCGTTTAAATATATCTGTTGACACTGTTCGTTCTTAGATACTTAACTCGTTTGTTTGTTTTAATATATCTGTTGGTGTTGACACTGTCAGTTCTTAGATTTAAGTGTTAACTCGTTTGCTTGTGTAAATATATCTGTTGGTGTTGACACTGTTCGTTCTTAGATACTTAAATCGTTTGTTTGTTTTAATATATTTATTGATGTTAATATTGGTTGTTAGTGCGAACTGTAGTGATGTTTTGAAACTTTGTTTTTATGTTGTTATTATTAGTTGTATGTCGTGGGTAACTTGATTTTAAGTAATTTATGAAATTTTATTTTCTGTCTTAGCGCTAATTTATGACAGACTAGATTATGTATATATATATATATATATATATATATATATATATACAGGTATTAAACTTTTAACAGACCTGATAGGTTGCATGCATGCATTCTCTCTCTCTCTCTCTCTCTCTCTCTCTCTCTCTCTCTCTCTCTCTCTCTCTCTCTCTCTCTCTAACGATTGAAGAGAATTTAGACTAAAATCCTCAAGCTTTAGACCTATGATCACCCAAGGATTTTTTTTTTTTTTTTTTTTGCAGAACATGAATACATAGAAAATCGAACGCTTGAACGAAAGATATCAATGAGGTTTCACAGCTATAAATATATCTGCATCTTACCACTTGCCCTTATTTTAATTCATATATGCTATATTTAGTTATCTTATTATGTAACTGGTAAACTCTGTCCGTAGCTCACAATAGATTACTTAAATAGAAGGGAATTATTATATAAGTTCCCATGAATTGTAAAGGTAACATTGAACTAATATAGATTAAAAAAAAAAAGATTTTCATGAGTAATCGAGACAGAAACTATCACATTCTATGAAAGCTTATTAATCAAAACTGGTGGTCTATTGGAAACATCCTTGCCTGGTGATGTACAGTTAGAATCAAAAGAACGCCGACACTCAGGGGAAATCTTTCGTCAGATGTCTCTAGTGTTCCCATGACAAAACAGACAAGGAGTTGCTCTTCTTACAACTTCTACGAAATGGGCGGAGCATTCTCAAACCTTAGCGAATCAGACATTAAAGGGCTGCCTTTGTTAGCAGAAGCATACAAATGTTACAAATCGAGTTGCCATATTTCAATTCTTTATTATCATTTGACGTCTCAACTATTCACTACATATACAAAACACACACACACACACACACACACACACACATATATATATATATATATATATATATATATATATATATATATATATATATATATATATACACCATTATTTTTCGATTGCTACTTTTTCGTAGGAGGGACAATAGTAGACTCTTTCCAGGGAAAGGGGGGGGGGGGTTCTCTTTCAACCCCCTTCCCCAGCCAGTCCGACGCTGAGGAAATAGGAAAGTCATTTCTGTTTTAGGGTCGTGGAGACACAGCCTGTATTAAGAATCTACAATCAACCTAAGATATTGTATCATTGCCTGAATGTTATTTGATAAACATTAATGTTCTAGCAAATTTGGCTATTCTAATTCATCATTAGTTGATTTGTAAAAGATAGCAGCATTAGAAAAAAGTAGCTGCTGTTGATGGAAGGTTGATAAGAACAAAATTCAAGTCTTAACTTTGCATTACAGATAATCGATGATGGATATAATAGATAGTGATGACTGCAAAGCACCCTAATACAAACAGAATCTGGCATTTCGTATCGAAAATAATTTATAGTGAGGTAAATGAGGACGCTATCACATTTTGGCAAAAGGTTTCAAAAATTAGTTTTAATGACAAATCATATATATATAAAAAAAAAAAACTATTTAGTCTCCGAACGACATAATTTTCTGAAATTTTGTCATGAAACTATGATATAGGCCTACCTATTTTCCAAAAATGAATTCTCCTCTAATTTCTTGAAAAAAATACATGAATAGATGGCATAAGCACGAAATGATTCCCCTTTCTAATACCCTGATTGTAGGTTATCAATGATTGTATAATTGCTAGTAGCTTTATCTTGAGAAATTAAACAGCTGTGAGATCAAACTAACTTCTTAGCAATTTCAAGCACAAAGGTCTTATAATCTTGATTCAAATAGGCTTAGCTTTGTATGATAAAGTCCTTATTTACAGTGATCAAGTGCCGGAACAAAGACAGCTATGTGGTGCTACATATGGGTCTTTTGACCTGGTGAATTACGCCAGTAGATGGGTGCTTAACGAGCAAAAAATGCATTACTATCCGTGAAGCTCTAGTTTGGATCGTTTGAGCAATAGCTATCCATACAAGCCCCTCAGCTTATCAGGGTAGTAGTTAAACCACAATTTCTACAGCTGGTGCCATAAGTGGGGGAAGTGAAAAACCAAATATTAAAATATCTTGGAAATAAATGTTTGATTGTCCTTTTAATCACTAAATCATACAGCCGAGGAGCGATACTCATGGATTCCTAAATATTTTCTCTCATTCTTTAGATTTTATTTCCAGAGCTTCTTCCTCTATCTCCTGATTCATTATTTAACATTTGTGTTCCTTTCTATCATTATTTATTCATTTATTTATTAATGATTATCTTTAAAATGAATGCCCATCTGCCTCGGTGCTCGTCTTAGAGCGTCAACCTTAGTTGTTAGCTTCTCACTGTGCCTTCATAAAAGAAATCTCTACCAAGCGGCAACATGAAACACTTTTACTTGACCATTCCGACTTGGAACTATTTGATATTTGTGCGAAGCCAAGAGAAGATAGTCATTAACTGGATTACGGAATAAGGCATTTGGAGATCTGAATTTCATTTTCCTCTATCTTAGTTTTTACAATCTCCATTGTGAAGCATGCTTCCATGAATAAGTGGTGCCACTCAGATTTTTGATACAATATATATCCCATTCCTTCATCACTATTCCAGTTAACGAAAATATCTTAGTTAATTTTAAAGAAACCGGTTAGATTTTCCCACAGTGCATTTAAGGTAAATAGAGGAGTACAAAATATAATTATCAAACTATATGCAGCCAGACAAATGTTGGCATACTGAACCTTAAGGAACCAAATCCTCCAAACGCCCAAAAGTAAAAGACGACTCACTAATTATAGTTATTTTTTCCCAAAATCACCTATTATTTGGATAAGCATTTGAATCTAACAAAATAATCCCGTTATTTATACCCTGTAATAACTATCTCCAGCTTTTCCATTTGGTCACGATAATTATCAAGTGAATAAAGCACTTGTGATAAAGATTGAATTAGCACTGTGGCAAAGATTTTGCTGTATATGTTTAAAATTTTAGTTCAAATGGCAGTGCTAACCATTTTAGGCCAAAATAACAGACGGTGAGTCGACATAGCTCAAGGAACGGGTATGTAAAAAAAACTGATGAATAAAGGGAAAGTGGCTTTGGGTCTAAAGACTGAAACGGCGCATACTCTTGAATCTGAATAACTTGAGAAATACTTTACAATAAAAT
>NC_090730.1:168651528-168656528 GCF_036898095.1 Palaemon carinicauda
GACACCTAAAGTATTTATCAAGTTATAACGTGAAAAAAAAAAATGTTTGCAAAGATTTTCATCGTCTACAGATAAATGAATAATTAAAAATTAAAGGATTTTTATTAGACACCTAAAGTATTTATCAAGTTATAACGTGAAAAAAAAAAATGTTTGCAAAGATTTTCATCGTCTACAGATAAATGAATAATTAAAAATTAAAGGATTTTTATTAGACACCTAAAGTATTTATCAAGTTATAACGTGAAAAAAAAATGTTTGCAAAGATTTTCATCGTCTACAGATAAATGAATAATTAAAAATTAAAGGATTTTTATTAGACACCTAAAGTATTTATCAAGTTATAACGTGAAAAAAAAAATGTTTGCAAAGATTTTCATCGTCTACAGATAAATGAATAATTAAAAATTAAAGGATTTTTATTAGACACCTAAAGTATTTATCAAGTTATAACGTGAAAAAAAAAATGTTTGCAAAGATTTTCATCGTCTACAGATAAATGAATAATTAAAAATTAAAGGATTTTTATTAGACACCTAAAGTATTTATCAAGTTATAACGTGAAAAAAAAAATGTTTTGCAAAGATTTTCATCGTGTACAGATAAATGAATTATTTAAAAAAAAAAAAAAAAAGAGAACAGGATTTTCTCTAGAAACCTAAAGAATTTAAAGACCGCTCATGAATGGCATAGACAATGGACAATGACATTGCCTTACCAAGCAGGACAATGCCCTAGAGGACTGAACATATTAAATATGATCAGGGCCCATGCCCCTCTCCACCCAAGCTTGGACCAAGGAGGGCCAGGCAATGGCTGCTGATCACATCTTAGATCTCTCTGATTTTGTAATGTTCCAGTATGAAAAACTCGATAATAAAAAGGCACGTGAATTAATAGAGGTCTTTATTTAATTAAAATATAAGGCAAATCAGGGACTATAAAATATAAACATGCAATTATGACTGCTTCTCCGTCAGTATTTAACTTGAGGCAATAAATACAATATTCCTGTAAATAACCTCAGAGCAGATTGAAGCTAGAGTTAAATATGTTAAATACGATCCCCTAATCTAAAGAGAGAGAGAGAGAGAGAGAGAGAGAGAGAGAGAGAGAGAGAGAGAGAGGAGAGAGAGAGAGAGAGAGAGAGAGAACAAATGGCATTAATGTTTAGCTTTCTATATCGAGAGAGAGAGAGAGAGAGAGAGAGAGAGAGAGAGAGAGAGAGAGAGAGGGAGAAGGTTGGGATGGGCATATTGGTAATTAGTGTGTGTGTGCGTGTGCGTGCAATAGACCCCTATGCTTATACATAGGTGTGCGTATTTGTTTCAATAGGATCTCCGAAAGAGAAAGAAAGAGAAAATAGAAAGGTGGGGGGAGACAGAAAGTGAGATAAAAATGACTTGGTGAACAAAACGTAAAAGCGAAAAGTCAGACAATTGAATCGCGTCATCTAAAGACAAAAGCATCACTCAGTCAAATGGCTTTCCAGATCCAAAATGGATTAGCTGAGAAGCAAATGTAGATGAGAAGGGTTTTTTTTTTTTCTTAAATAACATTTGAGATTGATGAATGAAATATGCAGGATATCGTGATAAATGATAAAAAAAAAAAACTGTTAGTTGACAGATGGTTTTTTTTTTTTTTTTTATTCTAAAAGAACATTTGTGATTTATAAATGAAATATGCAGGATATCGTGATGAATGATAGAAAAAAGATAAAAAAATTGTTGGTTGACAGAGGAGAAAAGTTTATTTTATTTATTTATTTTTATTTTTATTTTTTTTTTTTTGTATTCTAAAAGAACACTTGAAATTGATAAATGAAATATGAAGGATATCGCGATAAATGATAAAAAAAGAAAAAAAAATTGTTGGTTGACAGATGAGAAAAGTTGTTTTTTATTCTAAAAGAACATTTGAAATTGATAAAATGAAATATAAAGGGTATCGTGATGAATGATAAAAGATGAAAAATGTTTGTTGACAGATGAGATTTTTTTTTTTATTCTAAAATGATAAAAATAGTAAAAAAAAAAATGTTGGTTAACAGATGAGAAAAGATTTTTTTTTTTTATTCTAAAAGAACAATTGAGATCAATAAATGAAATATGAATGATACCGTGATAAGAGATAAATGATAAAAAAAAATATAAAAAAATGCTAATTAAAAAAAAAAAGATAGAACTATGGAACACTATATATATAGTTATTAGATGAAAAGTTTTTTTTTTTATTCTAAAAGAACATTTGATGTTAATAAATGAAATATGAAGGATATCGGGATAAGAGATAAATGATAGAAAATTATGAAAAAAATGCTAATTAAAAAAAAATGGAACTATGGAACACTAATGGAGATACGTTATTAGATTAATTTTTTTTTTTTATTCTAAAAGATCATTTGAGATTGATAAATGAAATATGAATGATATCGGGATAAGAGATAATTGATAGAAAATTATAAAAAAATGCTAATTAAAAAAAATAAAAATGGAACTATGGAACACTAACGGAGATACGTTATTAGATGAAATTTTTTTTTTTATTCTAAAAGATCCTTTGAGATTAGTAAATGAAATATGAAGGATATCGTAATAAGATATAAATGATAGAAAATTAAAGAAAAATGCTAATTAAAAAAAAAAAGAGCTATGGAACAGTATTGAAGATACTTTTATGTAATAATTTTATTTTATTTTTACCTTTATTGATGTAATATTTTAACTATTTTTTTACTTCTATGTCTTCGATTAGAACTGATTTTTAGTTACTCTCAACCTGTATTTCTAATTGCATATAATAATGAAATTAGATAGAATAAGAGTATTTTTTTATATTATGGAGTAACGAATTACCTCAAAAATAATCTCCAAAAAATAAGTAATATATTAAAGTATCATCCCATTCATGAGTGACTTAAACGCTCTCTCTCTCTCTCTCTCTCTCTCATCTCTCTCTCTCTCTCTCTCTCTCTCTCTCTCTCTCTCTCTCTCTCTCTCTCTCTCTCTAATTAAGGTAGCATTTACCTTCCTCTTAAATAGGAATAAAAAAAATCTCAAGAGAATGTTGATCATCAAGATATTTTAGAAAAATAAGATATTTTCGAAAATTAAGATATTTTCGAAGATCACCAAGATATTTTCGAAAATCATCCAGATATTTTCGAAAATCATCCAGATATTTAAATCATTAATATATTTTCGAAAATCATCAAAATGTTTTCGAAAATCCTCAAGATATTTTCGAAAATCAAGATATTTTCGAAAATCAAGATATTTTCGAAAATTAAGATATTTTCGAAAATCAAGATATTTTCGAAAATCAAGATATTTTCGGAATTCAAGATATTTTCGAAAATGTCTCCAATGAAAATTTCAAAAATTTTCTTAAGAATAAACAAAAGAAGACAACAATTTGTGTCTCGCAAAAACATGACAAGAGAAATCAGAACATTTTGATAAAGTTATCGAAATGGATAATGTCCTTCGACATTTCAACATTAGAGAAAGAAGCAGAAACAATAATCAGATCATTATATTTTCACTGAGACCAACAGCACTGGTCAAAAGCCAATTTCCAGAATGAATCATTTTCAAACCTGAAGAAAAACAAACTTCAAAAGGTACTTACCAGCGGTGTAGAAACACTTGTTGCTCGAATAAGATTATTAGCGCCTTTGTCCTTTTCCTATTTCAGTTTATTTTCTGTATGGCAGCACTCTTTCTTACTTTTTCTTCTCTGTCCAAAAGTTTTTTATCTTAAAAAAGTTACCTCGCACTCGTGTGTATCTTTCTCTCTCTCTCTCTTTCTTCGGCTCAGGTGAGTGACAAGTAACTCAACCTTCGTGTTCACCCGCCGAAGATGAACTGGCGCTATGTAGGGCTCTGCCACGCCGCTTAAACTTCTCCTTTTATAGTTTCCGAACGCCTACTAGCTCCCTCACAGCCCCCCCTCCTTCCCCCGTACTCTCAGTCCCATACTCCAGTCAGCAAGTCCGGTTGCCTCACAGGCTTCTGATTGGTCGACCACTCGTGACGTAGTGTAGCCTGATTGGCCAAACTAGTAGGAGTAGGAGGAAAAGGAGGGGTTAGAGGAAAAGTGGGGGGTGGGTGATGGGGTTAAAGGGAGAAGGAGGAATAAAAACTCATGGTACAAAATACACCGTATGTGAGACAAGGATAAGAAAAAGGGGAAAACCATAGTGAATGAATGTGCATAAAAGTAATATTAAAAAAACATGAATGGCAAAAAAAAAAAAAAAAAAAAAGAGATACTAAATAAGAAAAAAATAAGAAATATTCTAAGACTGGAACTGGCTAAAAAAAAACACATAGGGTATAGTAATAATATGACTTACCATAAAAATAAGATTAAAATAAAAATAAAAAATAATGATCTTAAAGCATTTTCACATCTGTACCGAAAGCAAAGCATACAACTGAAAACAATTATTATTATTATTATTATTATTATTATTATTATTATTATTATTAAGCTACAACCCTATTTGGAAGAGCAGGATGCTATAAATCCAAGGGCTCCAACAGGGAAAAATAGCCCCGTGAGGAAAGGAAATAAGGAAATAAATAAATTACTGGAGAGGTAATGAACAATATAAAATATTTCAAGAACGGTAATAACATTAAAATAGATATTTCATATATAAAGTATAAAAACTTTAAATAACAAGAGCAAGATATATAAGACAGAAAAGTTACAGATGGTAATTTTCAACTTCTTCTTCTTCTTTGTCTGCATCTTTTCCCACTTCTATGTGGGGTCGATGTTTCTGGCCAGCGTTCTCCATCTACCTCTGTCCCCACACTTCATCACCAGTTAATCCCTGATCGAAGGTCATCCTTGATACAGTCCATCCACCTTCGCTTTGGTCTCCCTCTCCTTCTCGTTCCCTGCACCACCATTTCCATCACTCTCCTCCCAATATACTGATCATCTCTTCTCATGACATGACCATACCACCTCAGTCTACTTTCTTG
>NC_090730.1:168666528-168676528 GCF_036898095.1 Palaemon carinicauda
AATACTGTTTAACAAAGAGAGATATCAGCCCACATGATATACAATTATTTACGTGTTTTTTTCCTTAACATATTTCATGAACGAAAGGTAATAAGTGTCAGATAGCTCTTTTAAACTTAAATCTTCTGCCTACACTAACAGTAATTAGGCAATTCAACTTTCATAATGTACATTGATGTGTAAAAAAAAAAAAAAAATCGTGTAGGAATATTTTTGTTACTTTTTCGAAAATTTGATAGTACTGTACATTTTTCAGTCGTGTTAGTGAATTTATTCTAATAAATAAAGTATCATAGTAAAAACTGTTCTGTAAATGCCTAATCTTAATTTAGGTTCAACACCAAAATCTAGAGCATTTAAACATAGAGTTAGTCCGTCTTGCCCAAGGAAGTATATCGGTCAGTATTTGGAGGTAAGTGGGAAAAGAAAAACTTTAGAATACACTTTCTGCTGTGTCTTTCGAAAACGTCACTTTCTATTGTGTCTTTCAACAACGTCACTTACTGCTGTCTTTCAAAAGCGTCACTTTCTTCTGTCTTTCAACAACATAATTTTCTGCAACGTAACTTTCCGTTTTCTTTCAACATCACTTTCTACTGCGTGTTTTAACGTCACTTTTGGCTGTCTTTCAAAAGTGTCACTCTCTGCTATCTTTCAACAACATAATTTTCTACAACGTAACTTTCTGCTGTCTTTTCTACAACGTAACTTTCTGCTGTGTCTTTCAACAACGTCACTTTCTGCTGTCTTTTAACAACATAATTTTCTACAACGTATCTTTCTGTTGTGTCTTTCAACAACATCACTTTATGCTGTCATTCGAAAGCGTCACTTTGTGTTCTCTTTCAACAACATAATTTTCTACAACGGAACTTTCTGCTGTCTTTCAACTACGTTACTCTCTTATGTGTCTTCCAACAACGTCACTTTCTGCTGCGTGTTTCAACGCCACTTTCTGCTGTCTTTCAACAGCATAATTTTCTACGTCACTTTCTACTGTGTCTTTCAACTACGTTACTCTCTGCTGTGTCTTTCAACTACGTTACTTTCTGCTATGACTTTCAACAGCATAATTTTCTACAACGTAACTTTCTGCTGTGTCTTCCAACAACGTCACTTTCTGCTGTGTCTTTCAACAACGTCACTTTCTGCCGTGTCTTTCAACGATGTCCGCTACAAACTGTATTAGACTCAGACGTTAAAAGATGCGCGCCTTATTTCGCTTTGCACTTCACCGTCTTTTGTTGAGGGCAGACCTATGATCTTTCTCTGCTTTGAGGACGGCTTTGTAGCCTCAGGAGGAAGAGACAGACTACTTATTCCAACATTTTTCATCTGTTTTGCATGAAAAATTGTGCTTGCAAAAGTATATGGATGGAAATTCTAAGACCATGTCAAAACTATTAGGTTTTTGTTACCTATGATATAACAGTTTTTTTCACATATGATATAACAGTTTTTCCACGAAGGACTTGGTAATATAAAGTAATGTGTGTTGGCTCAGGCTTTGGAGAGAAAACAAGAACATGGATTTTTTTTTTTTTTTTTTTTTTTTTTTTAAAGGAAGGAAGTCCCAATTGGAGGTGATGCCGTGATTTTTAGGGGCCACATCAGGCCCTTTGGAACTCTCTCAGTTTTGGGGATCCACTCCAGCCCACTTGCAACTATTTGGGGTACACACCTGTCCCCTTAATCATGAAAGCTCACTCCAGGCCCCTTGCAACTGCATGGGGGATCCACACAAAACCACTTGCAATTCTTCAGTATCTTTATAACTGAATAAGCTGCTGTCAAGCAAAAGCCAGTGCCAGGCACCCTTGAAATTAAAAACAATAACAAATTGCATCCTTGATGACAACTACAAGTAGCAACAAACAGGGAAAACAGTTCCGCAGAATCATTTGAGTTTTGAGGCAATCAGATGACGCAGTTTAAGAGAGGTTAGTTAGTGAGAGTAGAAAAGGAAAACTGAGAGGACCCTATAATTTCCAGTTTTATTTAAAGAGTGGAAAAAAATGATTTTATTTTGCTTTTTTAACCCTCAATTTATCCGGAACTTATTGATATGTTACTGCCTATTTAATTTGAATATCTTTTGGCATACATCTTTATTGATATGCAGAGTAATAATTATTGATTTACAGATTAATAATTATGATATCATCTAAATAAACCAGAACATTACGGCCATTCAAAGGAGGCAACACTGCCATCAATACTCTAGAAAAATGACTAGAAAATTAAAATGAAATACTTGATTGTTGGCTATACATTCCGCTTACATTTACTATCTTCCTGAATGGGTATTTGATAGTATCCAGAATTTAAATCGATAGATATTCTAAAAATATCATGAAATATTTAAGAACAACTTCTTAGAATACTGTATGTGTGCCACCTCTCGTCCGATTTCTTTCTGTTCCCTTGCCAGATGTATCGTATTCCACTCTCTCTCTCTCTCTCTCTCTCTCTCTCTCTCTCTCTCTCTCTCTCTCTCTCTCTCTCTCTCTCTCTCTCTCTCTCCCAGCCGTATTTTCCTTCGAATCTTCCGTATTTTTATTGTTGCACCACTTTCCAAAGATGGAAAATTGGCGCAGGGAGAAATGATGAGCATCTATTCCACTTTCGAGAGACTCTTTAAAAGTTGACGACAAATTACAACGCTAGTTTGTATCAAAAGCGCGCCACTTATTTGGATGAAGTTTGTATCTCTCTCTCTCTCTCTCTCTCTCTCTCTCTCTCTCTCTCTCTCTCTCTCTCTCTCTTTTAAGCTGTAGTCATCAGAGCTTATCTCATGAAGTGTCACACACAGACACACTATATATATATATATATATATATATATATATATATATATATATACATATATATATATATATATATATATATATATATATATATATATATATGTATATATATATATATATATATACATATATATATATATATATATATATATATATATATGTATATATATATATATATATACTGTATATATATATATATATATATATATATATATATATATATATATATAATGTATATATATCCGCAGTATAATAAAGACCAAGTCTCTCTCTCTCTCTCTCTCTCTCTCTCTCTCTATATATATATATATATATATATATACATATATATATATATATACACATATATATATATGTGTGTGTGTATGTGCGCGCGTGTGTGTATATATGTATATATATATATATATTTAAATTTATATAAATATATAGATATATATATAAAATATATATACAGTATATATATATATATATATATATATATATATATATATATATATATATGTATAATTCTTTTCGGTCACGCTCAGCTTTCCCAGTCCGTCGGGTAGGGTGAGAGGTAGTAGTCATACCCTGGTGAGAGGGGGTGCGTGCGTTTGCATATCTACCTAAATATTTGGCCGTCATTTTTGACGGGTTGCGTTCACTAGTATATATATAGTATATAAAGGGGATGAAGGTTTACCAAAGCAAAGAGTCAAACTTGACTCCCATGGAACTAGTGACATTAAAGAACTTTGAATAATCAACTATAGTCAATTTTTTTTAGTGAGGCAAATTTGCACCGACTCGCAGGGGTGCCCTTTTAGCTCGGGAATCGTTTCCTAATAGCTGATTGGTCAGAAGTATTTTCGTCCGAATACTTCCAACCAATCAGCTATCAGGAAACTTTCCGAGCTAAAAGGACACCCCCTGTGAGTCGGTGCAAATCTGCCTCACTAAAAAAATTTACTATTGTTTATAAGATGATTTTCTTAAAATATCTCATAAAAATATAACGTTGGTGTCTTTAAATCTGACGTCTTTTATGGTAAGACAACAAAATCAAGTCTGCTCTCTGGAAACCGCAGATTATATTGACCTTCACATGTTCTTTGAAATTCAATATAGTCTTTTTTGAGTTGAAGATACTTGGACGTCCCTTGAGATTTAATTTAACCGGCTCAAAATATAGATAAAAACACAATTTTTTTTGCTGGAGGAAGTTTCTACGTATGAGACATCGCACAAGAAAAACTTTATTTTTTTTTTAGATTTTATTTTCAAATATTTATGGCCAATAGACTCTTATATATCTAGGTCAGCCGTTATGCTTAAAACAAAGTTAGACTCCCCTCAACGAATTTTGCATTTAAAGTCCGCTCATGAATGGCAGAGGCAAGGGACAGTGACATTGCCCTATCGAGCAGAACAATGCCCTAAAGACTCACCATATATACATATGATCAGCGCCCAAGCCCCCTCTCCACCCAAGCTAGGACTAAGGAGGATCAGACAATGGCTGCTGATGACTCAGCAGATAGACCTATAGGCTCCCCCAAACCCCCCAATCCTTATCTCACAAGGATGGTGTGAGATTGCTGCGACTAACAGGACAATGCCTAAAGACTCACTATATTACATATGACCAGCGTCCAAGCCCCCTCTCCACCCAAGCTAGGACCAAGAAGTGCCAGGCAACGGCTGCTGATGACTCAGCAGATAGACCTATAGGCTCCCCCAAACCCCCCTTCCTTAGTTCACAAGGATGGTGAGATTGCAGCGACTAACAGAACAATGCCTAAAGACTGACCATATATACATATGATCAGCGTGCAAGCCCCCTCTCCACCCAAGCTAGGACCAAGGAGTGCCAGGCAATGGCTGCTGATGACTCAGCAGATAGACCTATAGGCTCCCCCAAACCAACCATCCTTAGCTCACAAGGATGGTGAGGTTGCAGCGACCAAAGAAACTAACGAGTATGAGCGGGACTCGAACCCCAGTCTGCCAATCACCAAGCATGGACGTTACCACCAGGTCACCGCAACCCTTGATCATGTCGTTGATATTAATTCTTTTTAAGACCCGAAGCAGTTGTTTTGTTACTTGCGCCAAAGACAAAATGAAAAGAATAGCAATTATTGTCAATTAGTTTTGGAGTTTCCACTTTTGTATAAAAAATTTTCACCATCATGACCTATATATTAAAGTGTGATTCCATCAGCCAACGTAGTCCAGAAGAAGAGTCACAAAGTGATTCAAAGCACGTGTCGACACCAAATAATAAATGGAGAAACTTGAATGCATCTTTTTTTTTATTCTGGAAACTATCTGGAGGATAGTTTGTCCGGAGAGGAGCTATCTTCGAGTTTTGAACGCCACCCAGACATTATATATATTCATTATATATATATATATATATATATATATATATATATATATATATATATATATATATAAAGTAGATATATTGTATCACTAACACTCGTAATTTTAATCAGTTTGAATATCAACCACAATGGTGTTTGAATTTCCAGTGGATATACATTCCCAAAGGTGGAATTCTATATTAAATACCATTGTGGTTGATATATGTGTATATATATATATATATGTATATATATATATATTTATATACATATATATATATATATATATATATATATATATATATATTTATATACATATATATATATGATTATATATATTTATATGTATATGATTATATATATATATATATATATATATATATATATATATATATATATATATATATATATATATTCGTATATATATGTATATATATGATTTTATATATATACGTATATATATGTATATAATATATATATATATATATATATATATATATATATATATATATATATATATATATAATGTGTGTGTGCGTGCGTGTGTATATATGCATATACACGTGTGTAAATAGATATATAAATAAAATAAGTTAGGGACGTGTGGTTCAAGAGACTAAAACTGACAGCAAAACTCATTAAATTTAACAAAGCTAATAATGTCCAACGAGGGACGAACCATTTTGTTGAGAATTCTCTTAATATAGAAACATTCTTCTATGCGCCTCGAAAGCATTGAGAATGACCTTGCTATATCAACCTATATAAGTAGTAATGATAAAATATTGTTTTTAAGTAAATATCAATGCAGTTTAACGCAAATATGTCTGTTTAAAGAGTTTAAATGGACAATTGAGGGAAATAATATCGAAGCTTATTTAAAAATTTTTAGTTTAAATGGACAATAGAGGGAAATAATATCGAATATTATTTAAAATTTTTTAGTTTAAATGGACAATAGAGGGAAATAATATCGAAGATTATTTAAATTTTTTTTAGTTTAAATGGACAATAAAGGGAAATAATATCGAAGCTTATTTAAATTTGTTTAGTTTAAATGGACAATTGAGGGAAATAATATCGAAGCTTAAATAAAATTTTTAATCTTGCATTAAATTCTCCAGTAGGATGATTGAAATGAAAGATTATAAAGACACTTCTTTTATAATTCATGTAATGTTTATCTTTATATATGACTGAAGCAGATTATTTTTTTATTAATAACATGAAATTATATCAGTAATGGCCAGGATTAAAAATTAAACCATAAGAGAGATTACTCAAGTGCCATATGTGGATGAGATCATGATGAGGGGTAGATGGAGATGGTTTGGGCATGCTCTTCGCACTCCCCAAGAACGATTAGTTCACCAAACGTTCAGCTGGGCTCCACAAGGCACTAGAAGAGTTGGAAGACCCAGGCCTACATGGCTGAGGACTATGAAGCAAGAAGTGGGAGATGATGAATGGAGAAGTATTGATTAAAGGCTGAAGATAGAGACGACTGGCGAAATCTAACCGCGGCCCTTTGCGTCAATAGCCCTAGGAGGAGATGATGAATCACCACAGATGGTCCAGTGCATATTATTATTATTATTATTATTATTATTATTATTATTATCATTATTATTATTACTTGCTAAGCTGTAACCCTAGTTGGAAATGCAGAATGCTATAAGCCCAGGGCCCCAACAGGGAAAATAGCCCAGTAAGAAAAGGAAACCAAAAGACAAAAATAATAAAATATTCGAAGATCCGCAACAAAATCAAAATAAATATTTCATGTAGTAACTATAAAAACTTTAACAAAACAAGTGGAAGAGAAATTAGATAGAATAGTATGCTCAAGCAAGAGAACTCTAACCCAAGACAGTGGAAGACCATGGTAAAGAGGCTATGGCACTACACAAATCCAGTAACTATTTCAATTTAAATAAATCATCGCGAAATAAGTTAAAATCCTTAATCTTCCGAAAACTTATTTTTGTAAAATAGGTAGCTCCTACCAGTTGTAGTATCAATACAAAGGGCAGAATGCTGGCTAAATAAGTCTCTCTCTCTCTCTCTCTCTCTCTCTCTCTCTCTCTCTCTCTCTCGAAGTATCATAGCAATGATGTTGATTGACATCAATATAATATATATATATATATATTTATATATATATATATATATATATATATATATATATATATATATTCCTTTCCGGTCACGCTAAGCGGCATTGCCAGACGTATAACTACTCGGTCTCACCCCGTCCCTCTGGTGCACTTTTGAACCACACTTGCTAGTCAGTCTCCCCTATGTAATAAAGAGCAAGTATCTGGCTACATATATAAATATACGCATATATTTCTCTCCAGTCACGCTCAGCGGCATTGCCAGGCGCATAACTACTCGGTCTCTCCCCGTCCTCTGGTGCACTTTTAAACCACACTTGCTAGTCAGTCTCCCCTTTATAATAAAGAGCACGTATCTGGCTACATATATAAATATTCACATATATTTCTTTCCAGTCACGCTCAGCGGCATTGCCAGGCGCATAACTACTCGGTCTCTCCCCGTCCCTCGGGTAGAGGGGACAGTGAGTAGACATACCCCGGAGAGAGGGTATTCAACCGTCATTTTTGACGGGTCACGTACCCAAGAGAGAAGGTATTTAACCGGTATTTTTGACGGGTCACGTACACCAGTTGTGTATAAAAATTAACTTAGCATTCAAAAGGCTTAAACAAAATAATAACCTTCATAGAAGTGGAATAAGTATAACACTTTATAATAAATAACAATGACCCTTGACTTGATGGTATGAAGGGATAGCCCTTAATAATACAAAGACGCATTGAAATTGGTTAGAGAAAATGCGCGAGAGAGAGAGAGAGAGAGAGAGAGAGAGAGAGAGAGAGAGAGAGAGAGAGAGGGGGGGGGGGCAGTCAGTTCGTGTACCTATCATCACGTCTCCCTTAAAACATACCTGAAGATGTGGACTAATTGTAATAAATGAAAAAAAAAAAAAGATACCTGCTTCTTTTTGTTTTATCGAAATTTGGTAGTTCTTTGAAGCATGGGGTAAATATTGCGTTGCCTGATCTGTTTTGGAAATAGATTGAATAACGACAAGAAATTTTCTATCGCAATCTACTGCCCTGAAGTTTGCCTTCAAGTTTCCTGTTATTGAGTAAAGACGGTTAGGTATCAAGATATTTGTATATTTACATACTCATACACCACTCGACCGCCTGCGTGGCCAGACTCATTACACACACACACACACACACACACATATATATATATATATATATATGTATATATATATATATATATATATATATATATATATATACAGTATATATATATATATATATATGTATATATATATTTATATATATACTGTATATATATAAATATATATATAAATATATATATATATTATACTGTATATATATATATATATATATATTGTGTGTATATATATATATATATATACATATATATATATATATATACATATATATATTTATATTTATGTATGTATATATATATTTATATATATACTGTATATATATAAATATATATACATATATATATATATATATATATATACTGTATATATATATATATATATATATATATATATATATATATATATATATATATATACTGTATATATATATATATATATATATATATATATATATATATATCAACAAATGAAGCCGTTTCTAGTCCATTGCAGGACAAAGGCTTCAGACGTGTCAATTCATGTTTGGGGTTTGGCCAGTTTTCATCACCACGCTGGCCACTGTGGATTAGTGAGGGGGGATATTTTCGTCTAATCACTCACAGCAAACCAGCCTAGTATGGGTGGCCCTGACTAGCACAGCTTTGCTGACCATGGCAATACGCAAACTCTTTCACCAAATTACCGTATCCCTACTCAGAAAGGGATATATATATATATATATATATATATATATATATATATATATATATATATACACACATATATATATATGTGTGTGTAAATATATATATATTTATATATATAGTATACACACACATATATATATGTGTAAATATATAAAGAAAGTCTCTCTCTCTCTCTCTCTCTCTCTCTCTCTCTCTCAGACTATGCTTATATTGTACTCTTAAACCACACTGGCTAGTCAATTTCCCCTATATAATAATAAAAAGCAAGTGTCTGGCTATATATATATATATATATATATATATATATATATATATATATATATAATACACACATATATATGTGTGTAAATATATATATATATATATATATATATATATATATACATATATATGTGTGTAAATATATATATATATATATATATATATATATATATGTATGTATATATATATACATATATATATATATATATATATATATATATATATATATATATACAGTATATATGATCACCCCAATTCCATTTCCACATAAAATAGGCCTAGGCATAGCCAGCTAATGACTACTGATTACTCAGCTGGTAGATAAACATATTGTATTAACCTGGCTCACTAAAGGTAAAGTTGCACACTACTGAAAACTATCATGCTTCGAGTGGGACTCAAACTCCCGACCTACGAATTGTGAGTCAGAGCTATTTACAAAAGAAAACAAAGTCTACAAAGCCGAATGTGAAAATGACTGAAGTATAAATTAGCACTTATTTTTTAATTGCTAAATTATTTCTAAGTTGGTTTTATACTTAGTTTTGAGTTTATCATGTAAAGAGGCTAGTATATTCAGCATTTATTAGAAGTGCAATAAATAACGTATCTATGTTTTTGCTAAAATCCACTAATTTTGTAGTCATGCTGGGACTT
>NC_090730.1:168681528-168686234 GCF_036898095.1 Palaemon carinicauda
AAAGTATATTTCTCTCATGGAGTGAATATAATTATTGAATATTGGTGTCGAAACTCATTGGCTTTATATATTACCGAATATATTAAATGTTGTTATCGAAACTCAATGACCTTATTTGACTTATCTTCCTCATTGGATGGATGAACAACTTATGAGAAAGATGTGAAAATATCACCGTAGTTTAACGAGGTTAAATGGGTCGCCATATTCGAAGAGTTTCTTATGACGAAAGACGAATAAGTTTGTTAATTTTTCGCCTTCAATCCTCAATCGCTCGTCTTGAGAGGGATAGGTTGTCCTTCGTTATGAGGAGGCGAGTAGGAAGGAAAAGAGACTTTTAAGTCATATTAATGTCTTCCAAGGATATCTCTTCAGATGTCTTTGGAGGGTATTTTCCCTCTTTACATTTCATTAGTGGCAATGATTTTGCACTATTAAATCATCCATCAATGTGGGACAAATGAAGATTTCCTGTATATATTACCCCATATATCTTACATTATCTTTTTCCCCAAAAAAGGATATTATTTTTGCGTTCTGTTAAACTTACAATAGGGCCTACCATAACTTAATATCGTAGGAATATATATCTTAACTAGAGGGGGCACTCAGTAGAGTGCAGACTTCCGCCGCGGAAGCTTAGTTCTCGACCTTGACCTTGACCTTGACCTTCACATGCAGTAATTGGCGTGGATTTTCATACACCCAAACATAAACCACTTTTGAAGTATCTGTGACAAGGATGTCCAAACTTATGGCTGATTACGTGACATGGACGATTTGCTCGTCCATGACCTTGACCTTTGACCTTCCAAAATATAATCCTTACCAGCTCTTTACACAAAACTTTAAAATCTCTGCAAGTTTCATTACTTTACGAATAAAATTGTGGCCATATGGTTGATGATCGAAATTTGATCTTTTGCTTGATCTTGACCATGGACTTGACCTTGACCTTTAACCTTAACTCTATTGATTGGCGTGGATTTTCATACACTCAAATATGGACCACGTTTGAAGTATCTGTGACAACGATGTCCAAACTTATGGCTGATTACGTGAATTGGACATTTTGCTTGACATTGACCTTGACCTTCCAAAATTTAATTATTCCCAGCTCTTTACGTAAGTTAATCCCTGCAAGTTTCATTACTCTACGATTATAATTGTGGCCAGGAAGCTGTTCCCTAACAAACACACACACACAAACAAACACACAAACAGTGGGTAAAACATAACCTTCTTCCAACTTCGTTGGCGGAGGTAACAAAATGGCCTCCTTTAATATGCAATGGTTCACGTGCTAGACTTCAAGCTTCCAATGTCGTAAGCATATACAGCTTTAACTAAGTATTAAGCTTATTTATATGTAGCAGGCGTCCCTTGCATAAACCGAGAAATTAAAAATGTTCCTATTTTTCTAGCCAGGAAGAAACGAACGACTCAATATGAGAAATCTATTTCTGTCAAGCCGAGGAGTGTTTTGATCCACAGCTGAGGAGCAAGGACATGAATGAAATCCTTTGCTTTCAATTAAAAAAAGAATCCATAACGAACAGACTCCTAGAAAAAATAGTCCCCGGAAATTCTCATCATATTTCGGACTAGACCGATAACCCACTCGGTTATTAGCAATACCTGTGGTTGTATAGGTTGATTACCTGGCTACAGGAAGTAAGACTCTCTCTCTCTCTCTCTCTCTCTCTCTCTCTCTCTCTCTCTCTCTTTAACAGCTGAAGATCTAGCTGAAAAAGGCTGTAAAATTATTATTATTATTATTATTATTATTAGTAGTAGTAGTAGTAGTAGTAGTAGTAGTAGTAGTAGTAGTAGTAGTATTATTATTATTATCTTGACCTTTCCTGTGGGATTCGAACCCATATTTAAGAAGTTAAGTGAAGCAGCCTTAAACCACATATCAATAAGGCTAGATTATTGTTAATAATATTATTATTGTAAGACAAGTAGCAACCTTAATTTGAAAGGCAAAATTTTGCTGGTCAGCAACTTTAGTTGGAAAAGTAGAATTCTACAAGCCATCAATCTTTGTTAGAGAAGTAGAATTCCACAGACCATCAACCTTTGTTGGAAAAGTAGAATTCCGCAAACCAACAATCTTTGTTGGAAAAGTAGAATTCTACAGGTCAGCCCTTTGAGTGTTGGAAAAGTAGAATTCTACAAGCCATCAATCTTTGTTGGAGAACTAGAATTCTACTGGCCGGCCACTTGAATGTTGGAAAATAGAATTCTACAAGCCATCAATCTTTGTTGGAAAAGTAGAATTCCGCAAGCCAACAATCTTTGTTGGAAAAGTAGAATTCTACAGGTCAGCCCTTTGAGTGTTGGAAAAGTAGAATTCTACAGGTCAGCCCTTTGAGTGTTGGAAAAGTAGAATTCTACAAGCCATCAATCTTTGTTGGAAAACTAGAATTTCTACTGGCCGGCCACTTGAATGTTGGAAAATAGAATTCTACAAGCCATCAATCTTTGTTGGAAAAGTAGAATTCTACAAGCCATCAATCTTTGTTGGAAAAGTAGAATTCTACAAGCCATCAATCTTTGTTGGAAAAGTAGAATTCTACAAGCCATCAATCTTTGTTGGAAAAGTAGAATTCTACAAGCCATCAATCTTTGTTGGAAAAGTAGAATTCTACTTGCCGGCCACTTGAATGTTGGAAAAGTAGAATCCTACAAACCCCCAATCTTTGTCCAGCCAATTGAGTGTTGGAAAAGTAGAATTCTACAAGCCACCAATCTTTGTTAGAGAAGTAGAATTCTACAAGCCAGCCACCTTAGTCGGAGAAGCAGAGTTTTACCAGTCAGCAACCCCCCCCTCCCTCCCCACAGATCATGCTGATCTAGAAACAAAGGTCAAGGTCAACGTCATACTTAGAGGTTAAAGGTCAGCACATCTGGCTCGTATGAGCTAGGAAACGTTATTCCAGAAGGCGTGATGAGAACCCCTTTACTTTGTCTGCTTTAATCACCATAAATTCTCTATGGAAATAGTCTGATTATTAGTTACGTTAATCCATTCATATCCTATAGTCAATTTCTTTTAATGAGGCGCATTTGCACCGACTCGCAGCGGTGCCCTTTTAGCTCGGAAAAGTTTCCTGATCGCTGATTGGTTAGAATTATCTTGTCCAACCAATCGGCGATCAGGAAACTTTTCCTAGCTTAAAGGGCACTGCTGCTAGTCGGTGCAAATCTGCCTTGCTAAAAAGAATTGACTATAGGTTAAGCGCTTTTAGCCTAAGTAAATTATTTTGTTATTTTGGAGCCTAAAGAAAAGTTTGTTTTTTCAAAGCCAAAGAAAAGTATTTTGTTGTTTCAGAGCCAAAAGAAAAGTATTTTGTTATTTCAAAGCCAAAAGAAAAATATTTTGTTATTTCAAAGACAAAAGAAAAGTATTTGGTTGTTTCAGAGCAAAGCTATTTTGTTGTTTCGATGCCAAATCAAAGCTATTTTGTTGTTTTTAAGCCAGAACAAGTATTTTGTGGTTTCGAAGCTAAATCAAAGCTATTTTGTTGTTTCGATGCCAAATCAAAGCTATTTTGTTGTTTTTAAGCCAGAACAAGTATTTTGTGGTTTCGAAGCTAAATCAAAGCTATTTTGTTGTTTCGATGCCAAATCAAAGCTATTTTGTTGTTTTTAAGCCAGAACAAGTATTTTGTGGTTTCGAAGCTAAATCAAAGCTATTTTGTTGTTTCGATGCCAAATCAAAGCTATTTTGTTGTTTTTAAGCCAGAACAAGTATTTTGTGGTTTCGAAGCTAAATCAAAGCTATTTTGTTGTTTCGATGCCAAATCAAAGCTATTTTGTTGTTTTTAAGCCAGAACAAGTATTTTGTGGTTTCGAAGCTAAATCAAGCTATTTTGTTGTTTCGATGCCAAATCAAAACTATTTTGTTGTTTTTAAGCCAGAACAAGTATTTTGTGGTTTCGAAGCTAAATCAAAGCTATTTTGTTGTTTCAAAGCCCCAAAAAAAGTATTTTTGTTGTTTCGAAGTCAAAAAGAGTATTTTGTGGTTTCAAAGCCAAAGCAAAGCTATTTTGTTGTTTCAAAGCCAACAATAAAGTTTTTTTTTGTTTCGAGGCCAAAGCAAAGCTACTTTGTTATTTGAAGCCAAAGAAAAATATTTTGTTGTTTCAAAGCCAAAAGGGAAGCTGTATACCAGATGGTAATATGATATTCGTAAACCTAATTGCCACAGAAATATTTTAAACTAAAGAACACCATAGGAAAATACCAAACTATATTGGTTTCCCTAATAACAACATAATCGTTTGATTTTTACTACGGTTCTATGATGAATGTTAGGTATTTTACCTTCATGAGGTTAATTCTTTCCCAACATATTAGTAAATATGATTTATAACTAATTATCTCTGCCAACGAAGTTCGAAGGAGGTTTTTTTTACCCCCTGTTTGTGTGTGTATTTGTTTGTTTGTGAACAGCTTCCTGACCACAATTTTAATCGTAGAGTAATTAAAATTGTAGGGATTAACTGTTATGTAAAAAACTGGGAATTATTAAATTCTGTAAGGTCAAGATCATGGTCAAGCAAAACGTCTAATTCACGTAATAGGCCATTAGTTAAGATATCGTTGTCACAGACACTTCAAACTTGGTTCATATTTGAATGTATGAAAATCTACGTCAATTAATAGATATTAAGATCAAAGGTCAAGGTCAAGTCCAT
>NC_090730.1:168686734-168864234 GCF_036898095.1 Palaemon carinicauda
CACCACCATGCATTGCAAGGCAAATCATGGAGAGAGAGAGAGAGAGAGAGAGAGAGAGAGAGAGAGAGAGAGAGAGAGAGAGAGAGAGAGAGAGAGAGAGAGAGAGAGGTTGGTAACAGTTATATTTAAACATAAATAGTATTTCTCATAAACATGTTTATTTGGAGAGAGAGAGAGAGGAGAGAGAGAGAGAGAGAGAGAGAGAGAGAGATGACAGTAACAGCTATATTTAAACATAAATAGTATTTCTCATAAGCATGTTTATTTGTTTCTTCGTATAATGTAAACCAATATCAGGAATGTACATTTGCAATATTTAACCCTAAAAATAAACCAACAGACATAAACAAAATTATGCTTAAAGGAGTTTTTCCTAATGCTGTTATTGGAAACAGGTATTAGAAATTTGATTTACGTCGTGAAGAGAAGATGAAAAATAACTCGAGCAATTTGGACACGTGTCTGGTTCAGAAACGCAATTCACGTTATTGATCAAGTTGGGAATGTGAATGTTAATCAAAGTCTAAATAAAGAAGAAGCTAGAGGGACTCTCAGAAGAGGCAGCGTATTTCTCGACCTATTGCTCAACCTTGATCTTGACCTTTGACCTTAACATGTATTAATTGGCGTGGATTTTCATACTCTCAAATAGGAACCAAGTTTGAAGTCTCTGTGACAATGATATCCAAACTTATGGCTGATTACGTGAATTGGACATTTTGCTTGACCGTGACCTTGACCTTTGACCTTGACCTACCAAAATTTAACCTTATCCAGCCTTTTACATAACAGTTAATCCCTACAAGTTTCATTACTTCACTATTGAAATTGTGGCCAGGAAACTGTTCACAAACTAACAAACAAACACACACAAACAGGGGCGAAAACATAACCTCCTTCCAGCTTCGTTGGAGGAGGTAAAAATATAAGGAAATAAGTTGTATTCCCACAGGTTTTGTTTTGACAGATAAGGGGGAAAAGATTACGGTGAATATATGCATATTGATGACAGAAGATAACTAACACAGAATTGCATGCATTTGAAATTATAAGAATTCTGCTTCCCAATTAGGAAAGCACGAATGCAAACCAGCGACTTTCTTATGTACAAGTGCAATTACAACTTTTATAAATGTAAAAAACATTGTACTTTATCTCACAAACATGTTATTTTCAAGTCTCTTTATATCACGGACCTTACCCCTTCAGTTTAAAACAATAAAACAAACATTCCTTAACGATACATAGAAATATATTGTTAGCATAATTACAACTAATTATATATATATATATATATATATATATATATATATATATATATATATATATATATATATATATATATATATATATATTGCTTATGGTAAGAGGGTTTGCGTATCGCCGTGATCAGCAAAGCTGTAGCTTACTGATCAGGGCCACCTATACTTGAATTGATATGTATGAGGCCTTTATCCTGTAGTGGGCTACAAACGGCTGCATTATATATATATATATATATATATATATATATATATATATATATATATATATATATATATATATATATATATATATATATATACACGCATCATCATCATCATCTCCTCCTGTTGCACCTATGGACGCAAAGGACCTCAGTTAGATTTCGTCAGTCCTCTCTATCTTGAGCTTTTAAATCAATATTTTATCCTCCAGTACTATAAAAATTAAAATTCAGGACTTATGTCCACTGCTAGACTACCATAGCCATTGAAAAGTAACACCTTACAATTTTTCAGTGAATAAAGGAAAGAGACTAGGTTTCCTACTTCATTCCATGAATATTTTTGTTGATTTATCTTTCTCAGTGGTTGTTAAGTCAGTAAAACTCTCTTGGAGATTGAAGGTTACAAATATATCCAATTTAATGAGCTCAATGAGACACCTATTCTTAGTATCAGCCCTGACACTTATTTTGCAAAATTGAGAATATATTTTCAACATAACCCGTTGAATACACTCAGTATGTAAGATTATTTGATTTGAAATTTTCTAGCATCCTGACATCTAAGGTCATTGGCGCCGATATCATTTATTATAAATAAGTAAAATATTATTCAATTAAAACCATAAAAGCGAAGATGTCATTACAAAATTTAAAATAACTTTCAGAAGACCTGCTTCTAAAATATATATAAATGTATGAAAGGACAGACATGGTTGGAAGGTCACTGGTTCAGAAGAAGGCAACCATTTGACAAGGGAACCATTTTGTAGTCTGACAGGATTGACTGTAAAATACGCCAATGTAATTTTATAATAATGACATTCACACAACCAAATGCAGAACAAATGGTGCACACTAGGCCCATTGATTCAATACATAGCACGTCACACTCTCCAGTATCTGTATTTCTGTATTTGTATTTTACCTCCGCTTTGTTTATTTATGTCTTCATATTTATTACAAGTATTTTTCATGATGAACTTCAGTTGAATATGATAACTTTTGCCTTATTTCGTGTTTTTTTCCTTAAGGATGTTGGTGTTTTTGTCCTAGTGTTTTAGGATCCTTGAATTAGGATATGAACTTTCTACTTGACTTTAGGATCCTTGAATTAGGATACGAACTTTCTACTTGATGTAAACATTTCGTCAGTTAAGTAAGGGGAAATGTCACTTCGTCATATATCACGTCGTTTTTCTGACATAAATATTTATTATTTTGCACTTGCAATAAATGTTTATACGAGTTATTGAGATCAGGTGAGATGTTGTGTTATAGGTGTTGAATAACTAGAGAAAACTTATGCTAACATTGTGGGGTTCACCATTCCCAATCCTAACTTAGTGCTGGTTTACTCTGTGGCCTACTCTTTTTTTATTGTGGTTTAGTATGTGGCTTACCTGGCTTGCTAAGTTAGGTTGGGTAAGGTCAGGTTAGGCCACATACTAAACCGACACCCTTTACTTATAGTACAAGCTGCCAATGCATTACAGCAGCATTAGATCACCATTAGAATGTGACTATCTCCAATTATTATCATATTCGATTTGACTATTTCTGCATTAATCTCCGATGGTATTTTGACACACTTCACGTCTCGTAAGGTAAATGGGTATTATTTTACTATAGTTCCAACTCTTTCTATAATAATTATAGTATTATAGATGCATTTTGCATAAGAAATTGTTAAACTTTGTCTCTGAACACTTTTTGGGGAAATTCACCATATGCGAGATATGAATGGTTATAGAATTCCTATCCTCGAAAAATTTCGAAGTGTTTTGTTTACTTTATCACAAACACAGTTTGCAGTTTGTGCTGTGATGCGAATTTGTTTTTGTTTGGAACTGCATTGTGGTTCTGATGCGAATTTTTCCCTCTTAAAATTGCATTGTGGGTAGTTACATCGTATGTCTAGGAGTCACGTGACCTGGTGAAAATCTGACAGCTGTCAGCCATATTTGCTTGTCATTTGGTTGAAGTCTCTCATAGAATTAAGCTATGTCTCTGTGTTTGTCTTGCAATTTTGATTATTTTCGATTAATTCATGATTTTTATGAAAATGAAACACGGTGCATTGAATTTTTAAGAGAACATGGAGTGCTACCTGCAGCAGTACAGTGTTTAAATTGTGGAAAACCCTGTCAATTCAGAAACGATAAAAACGTTTGGCGCTGTACGGGTTATGTTTTAGACAAAAGACACAAAAAGAGAAAATATTGTAATTTTACTGTAAGTGATCGGAAAGGCACATTTTTAGATAAAGTTAAATTGCCAGTATGGAAGTTGATGATTTTTCTTTGCCAATTTTTGAGTGAATTTTGGAAACATCGCCCAATTATTAAGTATTTAAATATTTCATCAAAGACCAGTGTTGATTGGAGAAGTTTTTGTAGTGAGGTGAGTCAGTTTTGGTACAATAATCAGGAGCCCATTGGTGGTGTTGATGTTGAAGTGGAAATTGATGAAACACTAATTACTCATAGTAAATACCATAAAGGTCGCCCTCATACCCAGTGTTGGTTGTTTGGTGGTATAGAGAGAACATCAAAAAAATTCTTTGTTGAGGCATTAATTGATCCTGGTGCTGACAATCTGAAAAGTGAAACTTTAATTCCTTTAATTAATCGCTACATTAAACCAGGCTCTATTATTTACAGTGATTCGTGGCGAGGTTATAATAAAATCAGTGAGTGGATACACTCATTTTCAAGTAAACCACTCAGAAATTTTGTTGATCCCAACAATCCTAATATTCACACTCAAAATATTGAACGCTTGTGGCGTGATATTAAGGAGTGGATTAAAAGGCCTGGTATTAAAAAAGACTATTTGAAACCATACCTTGCTAGGTATTTATTTATTAAGCATTACCAGGATTCAGTTTTGCACCAATTTTTACTTGAAGCTGCTAAACTGTATCCACCTTTAAGTGACACTCACCCACCATCACCACCTAGGGAATCCTTTTCTGATGACGACGACGACGACACTGTAGATGAGCCACAACCTTCTTGTTCTGGATATAAACCATCAAAACGTTTGTGTCCATCCAATTAAGGTAAATTTTTAATTGTATTTCAATTAGTATTGTAACATAATATACTTCCCAAGTTAGGTTAGGTTAGGTTGGTTTGATCTGGTTAGGTCATTTAAACACTATCCGGGGAGGTACAGGGGCGCAGAGCACCCCGGTCAGGGCTCTGTGTCCTAGGTTAGGTTAGGTTAGGTTAGGTTTGTTTGATCTGTAGGTGCTCCTAATTCATTAATTCATATGCTGTTTTGTATCCATAGTGATTTACCCCACCCAAAACCCCGTGTTCCCAAAGGGTCCCCAACCTTGTTGGATGTAGTAGGGGGGTATAAGCTACTAACTGAAAAACAACTTATTTCCCCGAACTATTACTATCGTAACCATTCACAACACATTAAAACACACACGAAAATATATAATTACTCTACAAAAATGTAGTTGGAACTACTGTAAAAATTTACCGCTAAGGATATTGTGGTTTAAGGAGGGTTTGTAGCCCCCGGTAGATAAGAATGTCTCCCAGGCTAGGTTAGATGGGAACCTTAGTTAAGGTGGTATTCTTGTAATTTTTCCCCTTTTAAAATATGAATTTTCAGTTATAACTTAGAATTTTAAAGTAAAATGTGAAAAATGAGTTTCCCCCAATTATTTGCATCGGAACAGTTTGAATTAGGTATAAATACACCTGGAGCAGTTCTTATTTTCTTCATTATGAACATTGGTTGGCAGAGATGGCAGTGCCACAGGGCCAAACCCTGTAGAGTTCGTGTCCCCGACTTAGTGTCATTCTGTTTACCAGCTCTCCTCCTCTCCTGATTTGTCCCCCATTGAGATCATTGTCCTTTGCGAAAGGATCAGTAAAGGACATAGCCCTTTGGGCAGAATTGTAGACTATGCTAGAGAAGGGCGCTTTCTGAGAGTCTTCAGGCTTTTACAGTATAGACTTGCTTCTAGAGAAGGCGTCTCGACGCTGGTGACTGGTTATTAATCTCATGGCTCTGAACGAGTTTGTAAAACGGATTCCATTCAAGATGGAGATTGCAGACATGGTCAAACAGGTAGTAAGATAGGTTTTATTACAGTTACGGACAAGAAAAGATTTCTTGCTAAAAAAAAGGCTTTTATGTATAGAAAATGCCTATTTTGCTGCCATCTGTGTATTGTGGTTAACAGAACAGAGATTAGTCAAATCTAGAGCCCAAACAAACATGGTACAGTATATCTAGTGATGCAAATAGATACCCTTCGAGGAAAAAACTAACCATCGCAGGACAGAATTTTAAGATTCGAGGAGGCGGCACAACCATTCCTTCAGTGAGACTCGCTGCCAGCTCACCTGTGGTAGTGCTTGTTAGGAAACCTAGCCTCATTAGGCCGTCTGGTACCGAAGAGTCACCTCGACCAGCGCTTACTTCAATGGCAATTAAAGACTTATTGGCGTCAGGACATGAACCTTCCTGGAATGTTTCTTTCCAGTGGGGACAGAGCAGACGACAGACCGTAGTTGGAGTCTCCTTCCCCGGATTTGAAGCCTTCCCCGGATTTGATGCTTTTCACCGATGCATCAAAGGAACTGTGAGTGGCTCACCTGCTACAACATATGGCCTTCAGATTGTGGTTTGAGTCAGATCAGCCTACCCATGTAAACCTCCTAGAGTTGAGTGACATTTATTACTCTAAAACACTTAAAACAGCTCCTTTCAGGCCACTCCGTATTTGTTGATGAGTAACAAGAAAACTGTAGTGGCCTACCGAAACAAACAAGGAGGTACTATTTCATGGCAACTTTGCCAACTAGCTGTAGAAATCCTGTGATGGACAGAGGACAATGCGATCCCCCAGTCAGCCATGTTCGTACTAGGCAAAAAACGAATTTTGAGCGAAGCGAAAAATCTATTTTTGGGTGAGATAGCCATGGCGTCCTGATGGAAGGTTCCTTTTTGGTAGCTTCCTTGGGTATATAACTACTAAATATTCTCAGAGAATTTAACCACAGGTTATCACAGAATTCTAACTTCTGGAGCGAGTATCCTAAAGGTTTCCCTTTAAGACATCGTATATCAACAGGGGACGCACGTATTAACGCGCCACATAGCTATCTACACCCCACATAGAGTTAACACTTCGATGTGTAGGGGCGGAGAATAGCTGGGGAGCCGTTCCACAGCTAATCTCATTCGTGGCTACTATTGGTACTCGAGACGTAAACAAACGGGCGCCATTGCTAAATGACGTCACGTCCGTCCTCATCCTGAAGCCAGTTGCTTGCCGATCACCATGATACAGCAGAGCAGGGTGGGACCTGAAAAACTGGACGAAGTAGCAGGGAGGGTCCATCAGGACGCCATGGCTATCTCACCCAAAAATAGATTTTTCGCTTCGCTCAAAATCCGTTTTTTGGGCTCAAGCCATGGCGTCCTGATGGAAGAATACCAGAGAATCGATGTATCGTGGTAGATTTTCCCCTTTTAGTGTAAGTGCCGAGGGCTTTGAACAGGTTAGCATAGTAATCTTAATAGAAGAACCATAGGGAAGAGAACTTCCTGCCCCCCTGGCAGTGAAGTCCCCACGGGCCATGCTGAAGATCAAAGTGGTCATCGAAGGGCTACTCACCTTGCTGGGAGAACATGAAGAACTTGGAGACAAGACTGAATGGTTGGCATTCATATAGGAACATTCTCAAGGGCAGACAAGTGGTGGTTAGGCACTGTATGTTAATAGAGAATCGTCTGGTCTCTAAGATATGAAGTAAGTAAGTATTCGTGTAGGAATATTACATTGCACAGGTGAGTATATAATAAGGGTTGAAACCTTAGTAATCTTCATCGAATATAAGAGGAAGGGGATAATAAAACTATGACAGTCTTGTATTTCATAGTATAAGTAGGAGCGGATTGAGACGCACAAGTAATAAAATAGAAATTTTATTTCACAATTGCAGAATATATTAATGAAATGCAATAAATATGTAAAAGTAATTTACAACAAATTATAATGTACATAGTAATGAAAGACTTGCTCTTGAATCTGAAAGAGAATTTCAAAATTATTAGTAGGCACTCGTTCCAGAGGAACGTCAGTCTTTGAATTAAAACACATCATGCTCTAGGCATGCGGCACTCGTGTGACGACTATGACATTTCACCTGGGAGAAGAACAGTATATGAAAAAACACTAAGTGTCTTTGAAATCACTACGTATCACGCGAGGGTCAACATAGGCACCCGAGGAGTTAAGAGTCCCAAGTAACTCACTGTTCTATGCAGAGTTAGGTGCAGGTTTCATAACACTAGCTGCGGCTACCACAAAATGTTTGACTTCATGCACTTGTTTCGCATAATGTTTGAAGAAAACACGCGAGGATTTCCAGCCTGTGAAACTCTTAAGGCTTTCGAAATCCATACTCTGAAAGAAATTCAGAGACGATGCAACTTTTCTAGGATCGTGACCAGCGGTTGTACTGTCAGGATCCGCTCTGCGAATGAAGTAGGTGATTTTCGCTCTTAGTTGTTTCAGTTACAGGTCGCTGCCCGATGTTTCTCCTTTGAAGAGTTGGCCTCCACCAAAGTCCGAAGTTCTACGAAGATAGACCTTGAGGCTCTCTACTGGACATAGAGAGGCATCTTCTTTCAGGGGGCATATTCTCCAAGGGCCCCATCTTTTGGTGGGTAATTCGTTTTTGGCGAGAAACGTCGGATCCGGGAAGAGGGTGAGGTCACCTGAATCTGTAAACAGGATGTGGCCCTCGTCCCTTGATAATGCCACTATTTCGCTGACTCGGGCTCCTGAGGCAAGAGCAAAAAGAAAGAACTTTTTGAGTCAGATCCTTGAGAGGGCACGAATCATTGTCCAAGTTGGAGGCAAAATGGAGCACCTTGTCCAGAGACCAGGAGATCGGTTTTGGTGGGGGTGCTGGGCGTAGACGAGCGCATGCTTTCGGCAGTTTATTGAAGATGTCGTTGGACAGATCAATCTGGAAGGCATACATCAGTGGTCTAGTCAAGGCCGATTTGCAAGTAGAAATCGTGTTGGCTGCCAAGCCCTGTCCATGAAGGTGAATAAAGAAGGACATGCAAAAATCAATGGTGATTTCCGTAGGATTTTTTGCCTTGACGAATGAGACCCATTTTCTCCAGGATGATTCGTATTGCCGTCGTGTGGATTCGGTCTTGTATTCCTCGAGGAAATCTAGACTTTTCTTCGAGATCCCAAACCTTTTCTTCGCGGCTAGGGAGAGAAAATCATGAGATGAAGGTCCTTGATTTTCGATGATGAAGCGAAGACAGTCGACTTCTGTACTTGCTGGGAGAGAACTGGGCCCGGGAGAGGGATCAGCGTGGGCTGCAGCTCCAGGACCAGGGGGTACCAATTGCTCCGGGGCCACTTGGGAGCCACTAGGGCCGCTGTCCCTTTGAAGGTTCTCAGCTTGGAGAGGACTTTCAGCAGAAGGTTGGTGGGAGGGAACAGGTAGATCTTGGACCATCTGTTCCAGTCCAGTGACATGGCGTCCACTGCTTCTGCCTTGGGGTCCTCGTACGGGGCCACATATCGAGGAAGTTGATTGTTGTCGCTCGTTGCGAAGAGATCGATCTGAAGTTCTGGGACTTGGTGAGAGATGAAGGAGAATGATCTTGCGTCTAGTGACCATTCCGACTCTATCGGGCTTGTCCGGGATAGAGCGTCCGCCGTCACGTTGCGGAATCCTTGTAGGTGAACTGCAGACAGGTGCCATTTCTTCTTCTCTGCCAGACGGAAGATTGTCAGAAGCACCTGATTTATCTGGGGCGATCTTGAGCCTTGGCGATTGAGACATCGAACTACCACCGAGTTGTCTAGGGTTAGACGAATATGGATCGAGGGAGGCGGGGAGAGTTTCTTCAGCGTTAGAAGGACCGCCATGGCCTCCAAGATGTTGATGTGAAACGTCTTGAATAGGGGAGACCATGTGCCTTGAGCCTGTTTTTGGTGGGAGTGACCTCCCCAACCCTCCAGCGAAGCGTCCGTGTGGATGAGTGATGGAGGTGGGTGTTGAAGAGGGATGGACCTTTTCAGGGCCTTTGCTTCCGACCACGGCTTGAGGAGCAGCCGAAGTCTGTTTGGGAGCAGTCTCTTGAGGTCTCTTCGAGCGATGGATGCAGAACGTCTCCAGACTCCCGCGGCATCCTTTAGCTGTGCATGTAGCACTGGGTTTGTCACTGAGGCGAACTGTAGAGAGCCTAGAACTCGTTCCTGCTGACGTCTTGAGATCCGTTTGGATTTCAGCAGTCGCTTGACAGACCCTGCTATTTCCTTCCTTTTCTACTGGGGGATGGAAAGGCGGTGTGACTGAAGGTTCCACTGGATTCCTAACCATTGGAACTTCTGAGCTGGAGAGAGGCGAGATTTCTTCGCGTTTATCTTGAATCCCAGGTGTTCTAGGAACTGGGTGACTTTGCTGCAGGATCATCTTAAACAATCCTCGGGCGATGGAGCCCAGACTAGCCAGTCGTCGAGGTAGGCCATCACCTGGACGTCTCGGAGGCGGAGCTGTTGTACGATGGCGTCCGCCAGCTTTGTGAAGATCCGAGGGGCCACGTTGAGGCCGAAGGGCATGGCCCTGAAGGCGTAGCTTTTCCTTTGGAGTCGAAATCCTAGGTAGGAGGAAGCGTGGTGGTTCATTGGAACGTGCCAGTAGGCATCCGCCAGGTCTATGGAGACCGTGTAAGAACCTCGAGGCAGAAGGGTCCTTATCTGTTGAAGAGTCAGCATCTTGAACTTGTTGTTCGCTATGAACTTGTTGAGGGGGGATAAGTCTAGAATGACTCTGAGCTTGTCGGAGTCCTTCTTGGGGACGCAAAACAGTCTCCCTTGGAACCTGGTTGACTTTACCCTCCTTATCACCTTCTTGTTCAAGAGATCTAGGACATATTCTTTCAGAAGGGGGGTTGATTGTTGGAAGAATTGCTGGAAGGTTGGGGGTGGTTGAGTCCAACTCCAGCCTAGACCCTTCTTGACGATGCTGTGTGCCCAGGGATCGAAGGTCCAACAATCCTGGAATTGGCGGAGTCTTCCTCCCACCGGAAGCACTTCATTGCTTCTGGTGTCCCGAGGGTTTACTGCCTCGGCCGCTAGCTCCCCTTCCTCCTCTGCCTCTGGAGGGACGGCGAGATGCGTCTCTGCCTGCACCTCTGCTTGAGCCTCTACCTTTGGGACGAAAGGTAGTCGTCTGTTGCTCGAAGGCAGGGGTGAAAACCGGTGACTGGGACAAGACCGGTTGGGTGACCAGCTGAAAGGTCTGCTGTGGCTGAGCAGCCACTTGGGGAGTAGCGGGTCCCGGAAACTGCCGTCTCTGTTGACGTTGCTGGGGTTTTGGCTTGGAGGATTTCCTCTTAGGTTGAGGACCGTCGTCCTGAGAGGATTTCCTCTTCTTCGACATGCCCCACTTGTGGAGAAGGTTCCTGTTCTCCGTGGCGGCCTTGTCGGTGATCTCTTTCACAAGATCAGAGGGAAAGGTGCTTACCCCAGATGTTGGAGGAAATCAGCCTCCGGGGTTCGTGTCTCATTGTGGCACTTGAGAACACGAATTCACGACAGGCTCTCCGAGCCTTCATGAAGCTGTACAAGTCCTTAACTACAGTCGCCAGATGCGTTTTGGCGAGCACCATGTAGTGGTCGGGGACTCTAGTGTCACCGGCCATGACGTCAAGCTGTACCTGGAGGGACATGGATGCGGTGAGCCTTTCCTTCGTGTCTTGTTCCCGACGAAGGAGATGGTCATTAAGTTTCGGGAGGTCTTCATTAAACTGACGTCCAGCAACGTCAGGATCTAGTTTTCCCACCACGAAGGTATGCTGGATATCCTTCCAGTGTCGAACATCAGGGGGAGTAACCAGGGAGAAGGGTCTGCACTCCTCCAGTGCAGGGCAAGGTTTCCCTTCTTCTACTGCCTTGTGTACCGCAGCGAAGGCCTTTTCCATGAAGGGGAGGATCGCACCATCAGGTGCAACGTAGGTAGGGTGCTTCTTGCTCAGCGCCGGAAGCTTTGAGCAGGTAAAACCCCTACTTTTAAAAGCGTTGGCCAGCATAGCCTGGGCCTTCGGGAGATCGAACACTATCACCTCCTTAGGTTCGGTCTCTTCTTTAGAGGCAGGTTCGGATCGAAGCCGGACGTAACAGTCCGGATAAGCCTCAAAACTCGGGAAGAACTCCACTTCTTCCAGGGCAACCGAGCCGACCTTCTCACTGACGAAGATCCTGCCCGTTGCGATAGGCATATGCTCAGCATACCTCCAGGGGTTGGCGTGCGAGCATGCCGGGAGGTCCTTAACCGAAATCCTTTTCGGCTCCTTGGAACTTCCCATGGTCCTGATGTATTCGTGAGTCTCACGGAGTTTCTTGTCCATAAGAGCTTCAAGCATACGGAACATCTCCTGGGCGCTGGTTGGGATGGGGTCCGGGGTGGCGGAGGTAGACGGGAGTGATACTTACGTCGGTGTAGGAGTTGGGGCGGTGGTGGAAGGCGGAGCGACCTCTTGCTCCGACTCGGCGTATTCCACTCGGTCCTCCTCATAGTCCAATTCTTCGGCCATGAGGTTCCTCTCCGTTGTCTCCGACACCTCCGACATACGCTCCGCGTTGTCGGTATCCAGGCGACACTCGTGCATGGACTAGGCCATAACAACATCGGGTTCCACCGTGATCTGGACGGTGGGGATCTGATCCTTGGGGACCACAGAGTCTGGGGATGCCTTTGGGAACAGTAAGGCCCTCAAGTCTTCAGTGGCAAGGTACGGTCCAGTGGCGTTCTTCTGGAAGCCACGCACCCATTTGCGTAGCTTCTCTCGAGAAGCGTCCCTAACCTCCGCTGAGGGAGGGTTATTGAACGCCTCAACCAGGCGTTCCTGGCAGATCGTACAGTTCTGCGGGTCCCAGAACTTCAGATCACCTCTCTTGTTGGCACAAGGGGCGTGAGTCCTACACGCCGTGTGCCCATAAAAGTGTGGGCGCTTCACTCCACAGAAGCAGTGGTCGCACTTCACGTGCTCCTCCTATAAGAGAAAGAGAACATGAGTATGGGGGAGTCATAAGAATGGCTTCTATTCTAAAGTTAAATATTAAATGATTAATCTTTAACATAATAATAAGTGGTATAAACAATGTGATGTTCAGAGAATGGGCGGAAAAGAAGGAGATAGACACATACTCCGTGTAACCCGCCCGGCTGGTTACCGTAACCTTATCCATAGGCAATCTGTTGTGACCGAGGGCACAGGACAGAATTCAACATAGAATGCCAGGAAGGCAGTGGGAATTCTAGTGGGAATTGTCAAGGATATAAAACTGGGACTGAGGCCACTCAGACCCTAGAATTGGGAACATAGAAGATCCCATAGGGTAACGGTTTCCGGCAACCAGCTGTGCTAAGGTACACACAGCATGCTGGAAATCTGTGATATGCAAGAAGACAGCATGGTTACTAATAGAACGGTAAGATAATACCTATCTATTTATGTAATCAAACCATCTGGTTGCGATGTAGAGCTATCAGCATGAGATGATAGCTAGGAGAAGGGGTGCAAGTCGCTTTGACGCCTCCGGAAGGCTCCGGCAGACCGGCGGCACGCCGGGGGCCGCTCCAGCAGAGTTTCTGGCATTAGGTTAGACAAATATATAAGTCAGGGGTAATACCAGGATGGCGGCCGCCGGCATAGCGGCGGCACACCGGCGGGGAGCGGCGGCTCCGGCAGCCGAAGGTTACCGGCTTGGTGACAGGGACAAGGATGGGTTATAGCAGAACTGGACTGCTGGAAGTGGATGCCGGCACTCCGGGGGCCGGACCGGTGGACGGACGACCGAAGCTATGAGGTAAGAGGGAAGGCCATCGACTGGACGCCGACGGGAGGCGGCAGTCCCCCGGCACACGGAGGACTGACGGCCCAGAGGGCAAGGGATATGTCACCAAGGTTGGGAGGTGGGTATCACCGACAGGGGAGGCGGCAAGGGACCGGCACCAGGATAGAGAAAGAGACAGAAGGAGGGATGTAGGGGTACGGCCACGGACCCCAAGACATCCCACCTGAGTGGGTGTACCCATGAGAGAGGCTAGCCCTATCACCCAGAAGCAGGGGCCGCAGAGGGCCGGGAGCCAGGGTAGCCCAAGGGAGGGCTAGGGAACACCCAAGAGGGGGGAGAACCCGTGTGGACAAAACGCATCAAGTGGCTAACCCCATAGGACACTATGAAGGGTATATGTACCAGAGCGGACTGCACACAGGAGCTCAAGGTAGCCCTATCACTCCACCCTAAGGAGGAGTTGTAGGACAGGGGACAGATGGGTATAGACTAACCTAAGTATAGGCTAGTCCATACAAGAGATAGGTGGGGAGGGGAGAAGAAGAAGGGTCTTCTATGGAGGAGGCTCTGTACCAAAGCGGCCACCAAGGAAGGGAGGACGCTCCCTAGCCTAAGGTAAGGCAGCCTGTCTGAGAACGGTGCATGGGTATCGTTTCAGCAAGGCACAGAACTAACTCCCCCCAAGCCTAACCTAGAGCAGGGATGTTACACCCTGAACTAGGAAGGATGGAAGACGTATCGCTATTGCAGGAAAGGTCGGAGACCTAGCCCCAGCAATAGAGGAAGGACGTGCCGTTCCTCACTCTCGGACGCAACCCTAAGGGTGGATCATTCCCTTAGGGAGGACAGAGAAGCGATATATACTCTGATATGAGCTTGATCCCCTTACGTGGTAGGGGGAGCAAGACTACACAGAGGGGATGCCCTAAGGCAGGGGATGAAGGAAGCATATAGGGGTCCTACTTGTAGGTTAGGTTAGAAAGGCACACTATCTAACCTATCCCCTATATGGTCCCTGAAGGCGAAAACACTTGCATCACAGTCAATAGTATTGTAAAATAATGCCACTATCTTCATAATTAAACCTAGGATCACTGAAATATATCATGCATGAACACTGATGTTAGGTGCTCTGGCCTAGGGGCTAGACTAGCGAACTGGTATGGGGTCAGATGATGACTGATAACAAGGCGTCAAAACACGATATATAAAGTTCCTAGCTATGAAGACTAAATAACTAATAGTATCGATTAGTTAATGAGGCCGGAAAACGCTGTTGAGGCTAGCTAAATAAGGCATGCAAAACAACAGCGACGCCATAAACTGGTGGGTCCGGTCGAGGCACAGCTCTGCCACAAAACATAAAATATCTCGAAAAGTAAAAGTTACATTACGGTCAGAGCTTATTTAAACAATACTGGAACCTTGTACTCAACTTTCCAGAAGAAGGCGAGGCCGAGGGTAGAGACATGGCTAAGATGCAAGTCGATAAAGTACGCACAGGGAAAAATCCGACTAGTAAGGCAAGCTACTAAGCGAAGGATGAGGACGGACGTGACGTCATTTAGCAATGGCGCCCGTTTGTTTACGTCTCGAGTACCAAAAGTAGCCACGAACGAGATTAGCTGTGGAACGGCTCCCCAGCTATTCTCCGCCCCTACACATCGAAGTGTTAACTCTATGTGGGGTGTAGATAGCTATGTGGCGCGTTAATACATGCGTCCCCTGTTGATATACGATGTCTTAAAGGGAAACCTTTAGGATACTCGCTCCAGAAGTTAGAATTCTGTGATAACCTGTGGTTAAATTCTCTGGGAATATTTAGTAGTTATATACCCAAGGAAGTTACCAAAAAGGAACCTTCCATCAGGACGCCATGACTTGAGCCCAAAAAGAACAATTTGGCAGACAATCTGAGCAGGAAGACACTGATACACTATGGATCCGAGTGGTCTTTGAATCCTCAGATAGTGAACAAAGGAATGTCTTTATGAGGTTCATCAGTAGTAGACCTCTTTGCAACGTCCTTCAACCAAAAGCTTTCGGTGTATTGCTCACCGGTAGCAGACCCACAGGCAGCATTCTTGGATGTCTTCCAACCTCCACAGGACAAACTTGACGTTTACCCGTTCCCCACAGGTTTTGCCGCTTGCGGAATGTCAGCAGCAGGGTAAGATCCATAACCAACCTATCAATGGATCTGATAGCTACGCTATGGCCGCAGGCAGAATCGTACTTGAACTTTCTACTGTTGCTGGTGGAGATTCCGATCGAGTTTCCCGACCTGTTCCCTCAACCTTGTGTACAGAAACAGTATTTCACAAATCATTCAGATCCCTACGACTTCACATCTGGAGGTTATCCAGCATCTTATTGCTCAAGAAGTCATAAACTCTAGTCTACCTGGCTAATTAGCGGTCTTTTGTTAGTGTCGTGGAAGGGAACGTCTCTCCTTTTGGACCTATTACTGTATCCTTTAAATGCCAAACTTTTGCTCTGCCAAGGAAAAACTCTGCTCGGTGTTGGCCATAAAAGGTTATCGATTGGCCTTGCGTCAGGTCTTTAGATTGAAAGGTGATATTTCATCTTAATCATATTTGTTTATGCTCATATGGAGCTTTGAGGAAGCTTGCCCCCAGACGGAAGTTAGACCATCTCTTTGGGATGTCACCGAAGTTATGTCTTTCCTGAACCGTTAAATTGAGCCTCTGACAGAGACTTGACTCTTAATTCAGTACTTTTGTTCACCCTGGTCACTGCTAAAAGGGTTAGCGAGCTACATGGTCTTTCCCACAAAATCACCCATTTGGCATTCGATCAATTAAGTGTTTGATCCTAGTTTTGGAACGAATTATGTTTGAACAGTTAGTGTTCGCCAAGGTTTTGGAACGAATATGTTTAATCCTTTGAGTACCATTGTAAAAGTTTTTACTGAAATACTAATTTTATTATATACTTACTCACCACAGTACAGTACTCTATTGTAAGAATGCTTCCAAATTTATGAAATTACTTTGTTTACATATGTACTGTACTGTACTTTATATGATGTGGAATCCTTCTTGCCTAGTATTGGTTTTTTACATGCAGTGCATTAATGTTTCCTGGTTTAGCTACTGTATTGTGAATTTACTGAACAGCATTGTATGTGCAAATATAATTTCAAATTGGAGTAAACATTTTGGTAAATACAGTATACGGTACTGTATGATGTGAACTAACCATCCCATTTAGACAGTAAGGGGCCTGTCTAATAGGTAGATAATATATCCTTAGTTCAGCAGATATGATATACTGTATAGCTCACTGTAAAAGATCTGCATTATTGACTGTCTTAAAATATTTAAATCTAATTGATGAAATTGGATTAGGATTTTATTAGAGGTTTATAATTATCCTAAATAAATGCAGAGGAGTAGTATATATTTTAATTTCAAACGATTAACTATGAACAGAATGAAAATGCAGACGAGATTTGATAGCTAATAATTTCTTCAATCTGAAACAATTTTGTCTATGATTAGTCAACTTTCTTCTCATTGAGAACTAGTTGGATTGGGAAAACTGCTTTTTGTTCTTCAGTAAAGAATTGAACATTTCTCAGTGATAAAATGCCCTGCTCCTTGAAATAATGTTTATACAGTACTTGCTTAAACTTTTTATTGAAAATTGTACATTCCTTGTGGGCACTGTAACATTCATTTGAGTATTTTAAATGTAATTGAAATTGTTTCCATTTCTTAGCAATGCTTCTATTTTCATAACAGCTTTCAGAAGTTATTGATGTACAGTACAGTAAGTTGAGCAAAATTCATAGCAACTGCAAGTCAATATTGGAGCCTGGCTGAGCACCTGAAGAGCTAAACCAGCCATTCTTTCAAAATCAAACACTTTTTCATGTATGAAAACTTTATTGAATTTCTCTTAAACTATAAATACTATTAAGCTACAATACATTCTGCATTATATCACTGCATAGCTCTGACAGCCTTAGCTGTCAATATCATTCAATTAGGGTAGACATTTATTCAGGTAGGATGCTCCTACATGCGAGATATGTGATTCTGAAAATGCTTTACAGAAAACAAATCAACAAAAATATGAGGGTTGATATGTGTAGTCAACCTCCATTTATCTGCAAAGAAGTGTTGTAAATGTAGTATTTTCAACACAAATTAGCTATTTGGATTAATTATAGGTAAAAGAAAGTCATGAGAGTTAAGGATAGAATATTACAAAACGGCTGTCAATTCATAGATATACAGTACATGTATAAATATTCCAACATTAACCTGTTGTTTACCTGAAGTAAGATTTCAGTTTAGTACTTTAAACCTGTGAGTGATGTGCCTATTCTTCTAACTACTGCTCTGCCACAACCTTTAAAAACAGTCTTGAATTCCATACCATATCCAATGCATTTGTTAATAACTATACAGTACTGTAGTTTAGTGTAATGTAACAGTGTAAGGGAGTACAAAGTAAGCGGACTTAAGTTTACTTTGAACGTTGTATAAGATATAAACACAATTGTAACCAAAATTACAAGGTATAGGAAAATAACAGTTCCCTATAAATTCAGGGTTAAAGGTTTAATATATATATTATGTTTCCTTGTATAGGATATCCTCATCTGCAGTTTTCTGGATATGAGTGTTCATTCTATATATCAGTACATTTTTATCCACTTACACTGTTACCACTACATTGATAGTAACAATAAACATGTAAAGTACAAGCCTTTATTGAGTTAATGAAGTTCAACCCTATCTGTTCATAAATGCATTGGATTATACAGTTGTCAGAAAAAAGGGTATTCACTCAAGGTCCATTATGGGCTTAGAGGCACTTCAGTGCTGTATTTTGAGGACTTGAAGGATAGGTGGTGTATGACACTGTATGAAGTTACAACAAGTCTTTGGTACACGTGCTACGTTTTAGAACTGAAGTGCATTCATCCCACGAAGTTACAGTAATACCTTGCTTTACATCATTAATTGGTTCCATGAGACCCAATGCAAGTCGATTTTTGACATAGGTCAGATTTTCCCCTTATAAATAAACTTGTACATTTCTTTTATATGTACTCAACGTGAAAAATTACTTTTACGACCTTCCGTCATTTTACAAAAATCAGAGATCTGCATTAATAAGCTTCCATGTGAAGCACAGAACTGTACAGTAAAGTACTTCATCTTTATTGTACGACTTGGAAACTGACGTATGGATGGGTAAAACGCCATAAAGTGGATTTTTTTATATTGATACTCTAGGATGAGAGACGTAAAGACAAACTTACATAGATGAAACCGATATAAAGAGGGGTATTACTGTAATTTTATGATTTCAGGAATTTATTAAGAAGAAAGAAATAATTTGGAGTAATTAAAGAAAGCATAATTACTGAAATTGTACAAAGGTTGAATTAAGATACAGGGAAGTTAGTATAGTGGATAACTAACTGGCAGAGTATAGGATATCCTAAATGTATTATTTCTTCATAGGGAACATCAAACACTTAAAACTTTTGTTACTTTCAGCATGTAACTTGATATAATATTTCTACCAAGTGAAATATAATTTTTTTCCATGATACAGAAAGTAGATACAGTACAAGGTAACTTTTATAGGCAAGGGAAAAGGTTGATGCCTGTTGATACGTATGAATCATATACTTTGGTCTAACTTTTGTGGTAATTTCTTTTGTCATTTGAGAATCTAAAATATTATATTCCATTTGTTATATATATTAAATTAAAATCTCCAAATTAATAAATACAACCACACTTGTAATGAGATAGGAAAGCAAGATGATAATTTTATAAATCAAATTCGTAATTTACTCTTGACTGGCCATAAAATCAATAAATCCAGTACTGTATTGAGGGAAAGAACTCAAATTTATAATCCTGTATTTCACATTATCACGCAGTATATTGTACATACACTCAGGAATATGTACATGAATATAAATTCTTAAGACTACTTTTAAACATTACATTATGATGCATATACACACCACACATCAAATAATTATTTAAACAACTGCACCATAAATACATACTGCACAGTATGATAAATATGTTTTTCAATCATTTGCTAAATATTAAATTTTAAGTGATTTTCATTATCCTTATGCATACAACCCTGTATTTTACATCATGTATTATTTATTTTTTACAGGTGGAGAAGGATTAAAGAACCATTCTGAACTGACGTAAGCTACCATTTGGATACCATGGGCAGTTGCCAATTAAAGGAGTGAATTATGGCAGAGAAGTGAAAAACTTTATCACCCACTGAGGTTCTCGTTATTTTGCCTGAACAGGAAGCCTGACTGCATAGTTTAGAAGAGGTCTTCATAGAGGACTCATTTAAACGGTGAGATTATTTTTTCTTGTTTTTTTTCTTGTGTATACCCTGTGCACATTATATTTTACACTGTATAGGCTGGATAATGTATTTGGACTAAAAGATTCAGATGTCCTTTATTAAAAGGTAAGCTATTGACTTCATAATTATGCATTGAATCTATTTACTGAAATAATGTTCATGAAAGTAGATCACTTAGAATAATCAGAAAATACATGTTACTCGAAGGGGTTAATAGGAGAGGGCAAGAAAGACAAAATCAACACACCTCCTAAAGTATCGATCCCTTTTTTTCTGATGGTGGTTTTGCATTTCATTTTTTCAGCATTTTATCTTGTCAGGTCATTACTTATAAAGTGAGTGAATCGTATTCTATGAACTTTTGTATATCCGTGGAGAGAATTCTGCGCTTATGGTACAATGGCATACTTTACGAATTGCTATGTGAACTTTTGTTTATCCGTAGAGAGAATTTTGCACTTACTTTTACATTAGTATACTTTACGATATACTTAACCAGATGTGCATCAAATACCAGTGGATAAATCCTCCTAGCCTTCATAAATTCAAATCTGTTCTCATGCAAAAAAAAAATAGAATGAAGGACTTAGTGGGAATATGTCCGGCATTATTAATGATATCAATTATTGCTCATATAGCTCCCAAAGTTTGCTAAATCAAAACATAAGAATACTGTCATCATTTCCAAATTGGGTCAATGTCTTTGGCTCTGAGACGTAAATCATTTAACACTGTGACAAGGTTTAAACTTTTACCTTAATATTTGTAGGGTAGAGCAAGCTGTCATAATTCTTATCATATAATGCAAGTGTTATCAGTATTTGAATGGGTCCTTTACCCCAAATCTCCATTGAAATTAGCAGTCATTGGAATAATATTCAGCAAACACCAAACACCAACAGACAGACAAAATACTAGGTTTAGTATTTTTGTAGGAACACAAAATTAAGAATTAATGGATTATTTTCTAACTTTTAACCCACATTTAACTTGGATGGGTATCTCCAACCTCATTAGTTGGGATCATTTGAAATCTTAAAATATTTTATTTTGATTGTTTTATTTAGTTTGTTTCCTTTCCTCACTGGGCTATTTTTCCTTGTTGGAGCCCTTGGGCTTATAGCATCTTGCTTTTCCAAGTACTTTTATAGCTAGCTTATAATAATAATTATAATACCTAATCAGAATGCCTAGCAGTGAGTGAAGCAATGTATTTTGTCTATATCCAAGGTAGCTTACTGTCATTTGGTAAATGTGTATACCTTAGAGGAAATTTAAAGTAGTCTATTTTTCTGGTAAACTGGTAAGATAAGTAACATGTAAGATACAAGTATGTATGGCAAGAGACGTTAACAGGGAAATGGCGTAAGAAGTTAAATTTGCCATTAATGCGTCCTACGAAAGTATATTATTTTTGTGGGAAATAAGTTGTATTAATTTTGTTTTCATGTTTTACTCTAAATATATCTTGGATCTAAACAGCACATACCAGTAATCACCTGCATCCTGCATTCGGAGGTAGAAAGCAACATCGGTATATTTGAGAAAGGCTTTCATTGTACTCCTCTAAACATGAAAAGGAACCTAAAATATCTCTCAAGGCTCAGTCATTACCAAAGTCCATCTCATCAATAAATTTTCGAATTAATGAACAGAAATTAACAACACAATATCTCTTGATTACCCTGTCTCCTCCTGATGATTTTGTTAGAGTTGAAGGCTACAGGTGTAAAAGGTAAAAAACTTTGATATGGTCTTAAAAAATCTATCCATGAACTAAAAGTTAAGGCAATTCACACATTATTACAACTTACTGTAATTAAATAAACTTATCTTGAGTGATAAAATGAAAAAAGAATTCTAAAAGAAATATTTATACTGAGAGCCACATGAATCATATATAATTCTTACAATTAACACTAAACAGAACATCTTAGTAATAAGTTTGACTCCTATTCTACCTGTGAGTTAAGAACTTTTGTGCACCTCAATAGATTTTTCTATCACATCATGCAATACACTGCTCCTGTACTGTACTGCACTGCACTACACATTTTCCATGTTACAATATCATACTGTTCAATCACTGTAACATGTAGCATATGCAAGCGTTTAACATTAGTTTCAACCCTGAAGTAATAATTCTTGAACACTCGTATGGGAAGATTTCTCTGTACCACAAGCTACTGTTGTTAACACAAACCAAAAACATGATTCTAATAAAATTTTCTAAATGCATAGATCATTCATGCAAGTACACCAACATTTATAAATTGTTATCAGAGGTAGAGACTACAGGCTTCCTAAACAGTAATGGTTTACAACAGTGACCCTATTAGGAATTAGGAGCAAGACAACAATGACATGTGGAAATAATTCACTTAAGGAGCTTCTTAGAACCATGATCAGTTTGTCTTTCAATGGACACTTTACATCTACCAAAAAGACTCGACCATAATGTGAAAATTAATTGTTCTGGATCTCAAATATTTTCATATTGTTTTGGGAATAGTTTCTACAAAAAGCCCAAGAGGTAAAATATTACTTATAGTGAAAAATAATGGAGGTAGAAGGTAAAATACTTTAGAAAGATATATAAATAAACAAAAATATTAAATACTGTATATAAATGCCTGTACTTAGTGGAAAGTTGAAATATCATGAAATGCAGTGTCATAAATGTGTCGTTCTTTTTGCACTTCATACTATTACAGTATTACCTTTACTGTAATACAGTACATGGTTTCACAGGCAGAAAAATATACAGTACAGTACTGACTAAATGGGATGTGATGTTGAAGGATTTTAGAATTTGGCTATAAGTTTGAAAAAATCTATTTTAGAATTTGTCGGTAAAAAGAAGTCTAATATGAATAGACTTCTTTTATAATGAATAAATACAGAGGTGGTATTTATAAAAGAAGCATTGCAAGCAAGGGAAGAAGGAAAGGCTGCTTGTCAGTTGCCAAGGAGTTATGTCTTGATTTATGCTCAAAATGTCTGATCATTATAAAATAATTTCATATGTGATAAGTTATAACTTATCACCTAGGTCCCTTTACTGTATGTTAAAACTTCACGTATGATATGAAGTACCTATACCTTCTTCACTTCTTATCAGTAGTGTTTGTTTCACTTAGTACTGTATACTCATCATTTACATAGCCCAATTTATGGTTCTTCATGAATCCTAGACACTGCATTTGTGATTCAAAAGACGACCCTCTGCTGACTGGCAGCATGCACATGTACATTTATGGCTCTTGATACCAGTAGGGTAAGAAGATAGTTTTTCAAGTGTTGCCCTTGTGGTTAGCTACCTTTCATAGATATGGCTGTTTTTTTTATTTCTATGACTTTTCTAAATATTTGTAGAGATAAACTCCATTATTTTCTCATTAGCACCTTCACAGTAGAGGTTTAAGGGATGAATTGACAATTTCAAGTAGAAAAATTGAATTGTCTTTTTTTTTTTGGTTCATTGCAAATAGTGTTTTGCCTTGCTCAAACTCTCCCAGTGGCCTTAACTTTACAAAGTATTATAGCTACTTAACACATGTTTAATGTTAATGCTTCCATCATGGAGCTGAATTTTATAACATTTAAGCAAAAGTTGGAATCATGAACTTTATGTACAGATACAACAGTACAGTAGTCTTAAGATGGATGTTAACCACTGTCAATAATGCAGGTTTGAACCAGCTGGTGTGGCAGATATGAGTGACCAATATTTGAATACACACCTGGGATCTGTTGCTCGCCAAACTCACTTCAGTCACACCCAGGGTTTAATGTGATATAGAACATCAAAAGGGGATATAAAATTTTCATTTCTCACCTTTGATTTGGATTTGAGATTCATCAGTGACCAGGCCATTCAATATCTGTGCTACCACAGAGATTATTAGCCAATAATATTGATGTTTTCAGGGATTAGACATCCAGCAGAGGATTTTTCCTTGGCATTAGACATTCTCGCATAGCAAGAGCAACATAAATTATAGAACACTGCTTTCATTAACATGTTCTTTCTCTCAAAAGGATTACTATGGGAGTGTTTATCCTTCATAAGGGATTTTACAAACAAGACTTCGTACGGAAAGCTGTGTTGTCAACATGATATATGTTGCACCATAGGTTGTTTTACTAGGATGGCCATGATTACTGACTGCGAGGTTCACTAGATTACTAAATTGGACCAGGACATCATCAGTTCTAGGATTCTTAGCAGTGGCTGTGGTCTGATAGTAGGATCAGCATTACTTACTTGGGAAAAATTGGCTGATAAATCAAATAAGCAGAGTGCAAGGGCCACTGTAATGTCTTTTTTTTTCCTGGGAAAAAGAAAATGCACCTGGAAACGAATAAAGCTGGAGTAAGGAACTGCGACTGACCTCAAGAGTCAAAACTATGTTTCTACTTGTGGTCTTTTGTGAATTAAGATTCTTTGAACTCTGACAGGACTTGGAGTCGATTCATGAACAGTTTAGGATTCTCACATAATTGGGTTATGTAACTGACAGGTTTATATTGAAGAAAGAAATAATAATTGAAAAAATATTTTATAATTTGATTGATTTTATACTAAAAATTATCCAGGTTTGATATTGTATTTTTATACTGTATAAAAGTACACTGTAGAGCAAAGGTAATCTATGCAAACACAACTGAGTCATTCATAAAAACTGGAATATTGCCTTGTAGCTGAGGTAGAATAATGGCAATCTATACTAAAGAAAAACATACTACAGTATAAATCAAGGGTAGGAAAATATATTTAATAAATAGTAGTAGTAGTTGTAGCTTCTTGACAATCAAAATTCATTGTTATTTAAATTAATAAATCACAAAGTCTACAATATTAATTGACTGAGAATTCCTAAGCTATTTTCATACTACAAGAAATAATTGTTTGATAGATTTTAAATGCCTTTCAATTCCATTTATCAATGATTTGTGCAGTTTACAGTTTTGAACAGAATTCACCGGGTCATAACACAATTTTCCCAATTTAGGAAGAGTTACTGCCAGAAGAAAATGTATTAATCTTGATATTGTACAGTATAACAAAACTTAGCATAGAGCTGCATATTTATGGCAATCTTACAGAGTGGAAAGTAGATAACCTTTGGAAGATACATAAAATTACATACATTTTTTTCTATCCCAAGGTCATCAAAATTCATATTAACCATATACATTGTCTGACAAACGACCCTGACATCGTGTTGCAGTTGTTAAAAAAAAAAGTTTAGAGGGCACGTTTTAACGTTTTTCTTTGCAAAGATAAAGACACGCACTTAAACCTTGAGGGACAGAGATTTATATGGACATTTAAGTTATAGGTATACCAACCTACACATCAAGTTTTCAACATGGCTTAATGCTGTACAGTTCTTATAAATCTTTGCATATACAGTATTTCAGACATTTTTTTTTTTAAGTTTCAGATATATCAATATTCAATATTTTACAAAATATGTTTTAATTTGTCATATAACTATAATAATAACTTCTAAAAGATCTGTGCTTTCCCCAAAGCCTGTTAGTGCAACTAACATTGTGAAACAGATATAAAAATGTACCTTTTCAAGCGGAATATTTGGTTTATGAAAGGAACATATATATTCACAAACTATTTCTAATGGAAAATTATGCTGGTAAACACTGACAATGAATGTGTAGCCATAAGTGTTTCTCATATATACGCTAGTTCATCTAACATGAAAAAATAAGCTACAAACTAGGCATGCAAATTCTGTTTCACAAAGGCAGCTTCACAGGGACATCTACATATTACAAACTTGGACCGAGCAACAGTTCTAATATGTCAGATGACTAAAACAATGCTCTTGTATTAGGAACACAACCTGATATATTCTAAAATGGACTGCCTGTTAGATTTTAGAAAAAAAAATCTTACTGAATTTTGATTATTGAATGTGCCAAAATGGGGTAAAAATAATTTTTTTTGATTACAGTAAGATTCAGACTCAATGTGCAGTAGACATTCTCAGTATTACAGCTTAGTAATGACACACTATTTGTTGTAATATACAATTGTTCAATAGAGCGTTATGTAAAACAAATGGTAAATAGATTGGCCCTTGGCATAAAATTAATATAAGCAAATTAAGAATACTGTATAATTCAGAAAGTATTTTCAAATGAGTGCAGAATAACCCAGAAGTCTTCTGGCTGTAATTTATAAATGGACGTGAGGAAGACCGTAAATATTTTCAAGCTAAGCAATCATGACAAAATGACTCTTCCCATGGCTGAAGAAAGAAAATGCATGATCATCTACAAGATAGTTAGTTATTAGTATCTTTCTATTTTTCTGAGAGTTATGAGTTGTTATTGTTATCATTTTTATTTTTACATAGATTAATCAGACAAGTTGGATTTTTACGTGGCTGGCTCCCAAATTTTATCATAAACAGTAAAATTATCATTTATATTGTTACAGGCTATAGCATCTAAAAATAGTTACACATACTGTGAAGCTTCAGCTAGTGTAAAATATATCCTTGAAGCTTGCCACTAATCTGGGTAGTAAGATTATTTTTTTTTTAAACATAACTATAAATTGAAAAAAAAAAAGTTATGGCAAAGTTTCCTAAATTGAATGTTTTCCAAACTACTTTTTTTCAATCATTCACTTGAACATTCAACTATTAATGTTGACTGGAATTTTCTGCATACAGGGATTGGATCCTGGTGGTTATTAATTAGATATTGTTTAATGTGACTTGACAAAACTTTGAGATTTTATGGAGTTATGATTCGTTTGACAAAGTTAGCAATACATGAGTATTATTCATATTCCAATTGGTAATTATTAAACCTTTTTATAGTATAAGATACAATTGTGTTTCTATGTGACCAATGTAATATATAAGGTCTCTTGAGATAATTCAAAAGGTAATCCTTCACTAAATTAAAGATCTATTTTGAAGTAAAATCTCAGTTGCTGAGATTTAATAGTAAAAATACTATTCTGTTATGCCAAATCTGAAATTTTTAAATCATAAACATGAACTTGGATAAGAATTCAGGGAAGAACATGTACATAGAAGTGTGAAATGAGTACCATAGGGACAATTATTAGCACACTCAATTAGAATAATTTAATTTTCAACTAAAACATAAGGGACATAATTTTCTAATATTTTTATCCCCTTGAATTATCAGTCATGTTAAAATGTTTGGCCTCGGCAAGGAATAGTAAATTTACGTTTACGATTCAAGCATTCATATTCAGTAAAACAAAAGTAATGTAGATTAATTTCACCACTAATCTATCACTCTTACATATTTGTGGTCTTTTAATGTCCCAGATTATACTGCAGTCATTGTCTAATGGACAGAAGAGCTGCAGTAGCCCTTTGCATTCACCTGGATCCATGGGTTTAGAAGTTTAAATTTTTGGTGTCTGCTGTAGGCTACAGAAAACATCTTATAAGAGTTCCTTCAGAAAATCATTTTAACCATCATTCCTTGAAAGATCATGAATATCTGAATTATTCCATCCCCTTTCACACATTTCATCACTCTTACTTAACTAATTGATTAGGTGATATGTGATTTAATCTTCACCAGTAACAAGGTCTTTTTGGCTCCCTGTAAAAAATGGATTGTTTGAGTATCTATTCTTTCTTTTGTAAGAGATCATCATCATTGCATAAGTTTGAACATATATTTTCATTTCAGTGTTGGTAATTTTAGTTAACGGTATGTAATTATATGACGAAAGGTTAGCCTGTTAGGAACCGTCGTGTGGTTAGGCTCCATCCACGCGACCAACCAATGTTCAGTGAACTTTGTTTTTCATCGAACAAAGTTCGGTAAAGGTCTTTATGTGAGCGTCCAAACAATGACAGTAACTTCGTACATTAGGTAATGACGTGTCTCCAGTTTTAACTACTAATGAGCAAAGCTCTTGTTACTTTGGTAATAATGAAAAAAACCTGTACAGAACTTTACTTGCTGCTTCTAGGCTTCTGACGTTACCTTTAACAAAGTTCGTCAAGCAAAGTTTGTCCATATGGACGAAGTCTTATGTGGTTTTCTGAAGCTGATTCTTGTTAAGTTTTTATAACTTTTAATATTTGTACATTACTTTATTGTAGTACCTAGGTTAAATTTTCAAGGAGCAAGTCTGTTTTTCTATGCTCTCTTGGACTTTTCTTTGGTGTATTTCATTTGTTGGTTCCATGTGTATTTATTCTGAAATACCATTTCTTATTTTACCTTTGAAGGTGCTAAAGCAAACTTGTATGGAATTACCAGATAACCCTTGTCATATATAGATGTCAAACCTGGAAAAGTATCCTCTAAGTGTGGTATAGTATTTGTGTGATGATTAGATTTACAGTTGACTAAACTTTGGCAAATAAGATATGCTAGGAGTCGTGCCACAGATTTATCTTATTCCTTTGCTTTGGAGGCTTCAGTTAGATTTCTTGAATTGCTGAAATATTCATGTTCAAATTTTGAGAGCAGTTCATCAGATTATGTTGCAGTGTAACAACCAGGTGTGCTCTCAGAGCTTACCATCCCCCTTTTTTCTGTTTTCTGTTTCTTCAAGACTAGTCAGCAAGCTTTATGCTTTTGAGAAAGCTTCCTATGCTAAAGGATTGAACTTAATTTTATTGTTCTTTCTAGTTCCCTATGTGAAGAAACAATTTTCAGGTAACTCGAACCATTTCATGGCTTTCTTTGCCATCCCTTCTCTGGCTTACCATGCAAAAGACTTGAGAATATCTACTGTGCTAAGTTGAATTGTTGGCCTTTATCTACAAAAGACTCCAAGAAAGATGCATCTTTATGGTTTTCCTTCACAGGCCATTTCAGGAACCTCATTGCTAAAATTAAAATCTTGCAATGGCTTGAAGAAAGTCATCCTTTTAGTTCGTGCAACTATGTGATGGATGACCAAGCTATGCCGTTAAAAATTCTTTTTCACAAAGTGCTAATTTCAGTCAGTGATGCATTGCATCTAAATGGCAGAACAATAAGTCCAGTATCAGCAATGGAACAGGTAATAGTTATTTCTGTCGAAGTCTTAAAGAATTCTCCATCTTAATTATCAAAATCTTGCACAAATGGTAAGTGATTATCATTTATTGGACCAAAAGGATTGCATACTTCAAACATCTTGCATTACACCATCAGGATCTCATTCATACATAAATTGCTCCTTATTGCACTCTTAGCCCTATTCCTTGCTGATATGGTGAATACGGTGAACAAGTGCAGAACTACCCCACTCCTCCTCATTGTTAAACAAAGAGACTGCAGTGACTGGGACATTCAAAAGGCCTTGAATGTGGGTATGATTGATGGATTTGCATGGTAAAAATTTGTGCAGTAAATTTATCTTCTTAGGATGAAGGGTATAACTGTTTTCTCCAACATGTTTTAATACTGTGCTCTTTATATGATTGCAAATAAAACCTAGGTACTCAAAAGTAAATAATGAATCATCTATTTAGCCTGAGAAATACAAGTAATAGTGGAGTCATGGCATACATTCAACATAAATAAATTGTACATCAGATTCTGAGCATAATTTATCAGAAGATATTGAACTCATTTAATATACCTGAAGCTCCAGATCACAAGGTTTCTGCAAGTAGGAATTTTTTTTGCCAGAACTACAAAGTATTTTGTCAGAGACACTTACACATTTAACTACATTACCTTTGTCATCAACTTCTCACTTCTCAGAAACAAATATTCAGTTTTAATAGTTGTGATTGCCAAAACCCAATAGACTATTTACCTGTTTTTAATATCTACAATCTAACAAGTGTTCTAAAGTTTATGTAATTAACTTTCTAATGTATCTGTAAAATAGCTAGATTACTTAGTTCTTCAACATGGCCAAGGATCTACTCCAGACCTTTTCCCATCATACTTGCTAATAGTTATACCTATGGAATTTCAGAGAATCTTTTCTTGTTCTTTTTATACTTAAAAGTCCCTACTTAGGTTCAACTACTATCACCGATCTCATTTTTACTTTGGTAATTACTGTATATAAGTTTACATATTTTTGTTGATACACTTACTTTCTTGGTTTTTAAGCGCTCCCGTGGATTCTTTTCTCAAAAATTTAAATTTTTCTTCAATATTTTCCAACAATATACTATACTATACATCTTTTAATTTATCGTGATTGTATAATCTTGAGATACAGTATACACTATTGCCTCCATGCTACCCTGTGCTATTTACTTTTTCTCAGTTGCTTATCTGCCCAACTCGCCTTGTAACTATTTCCAATTTCGCTGTTAATTTAGTTTGCATCTACAATCATTCTATTTATTTCTCTATCCACTCCCCATGCTAGGTCTTAGATTATTAAATTCTACCCTCATTTATTTCAGAATAACAACTCTACATTTTATGGCCAGCTAGTAATGGATTCTGAGCTTGTGTAATGTAGGAAGACTTTTAACCTGCTTTACTCGGTACATTATTCCAGTCTCTTTGGACAATGCAAGAGGTCACGTAAGTATTTCCTAGCTATCATTTGATCTGTTTCCAGTGTTCAGGATTATTTAAAAGTATGAAGGTTGCTTATGAGTGGCAGAGGCTTGAACTCCCAACCTATGGATTGTTTTTCAAGGATATTTTCAATTTTCTATCTTTTGATAATTAGGTTGCGTTGATTTTAGGTAGTCGAACCCAACCGCTTGAGTTAAAACACACTAATTTCATAAGGCTGTTCTGAAATGTGTGTCTTAACTATTCAATGTATTAATTTCATTAATTACAGTTTTTATATTTTGATAAATAGAAAATTATAGATTGACATCCTTATTATCACTTACAAATTTTTATGTTAGCTCTTTCCTTGTACATGATTGAATGAAACATCGAGTGCTCTCTCTCAACTCTGTTGCATCTTACTGAACTCTTATTGGATCCAGCTCCCCATATATATCCCTTTGTATTATTTTCTGGGCTTACCTCAGGTCTTTTTTCCAGCCACTTCCATATCCACTGGGGGTATTTTTTAGCAGTAATGTCCAAGGATAAAAAAAAAAAAATCCACTACCTCCCACACATGGGAAATATGTATTTTATAAAGCAGAATAAAATGAATCTGCTGAAAATATTTTTATGCAAAATATAAAAAAAAATACAAATATAGATTTTCAGCCAAGTTAAATATTAGTGTGCCTTGCTAAGACAATATATTATGAGAACGTCTAAAGTTTGAAATGGACACATCCCTAACACGACAAATAAATCTAAAGCTACTGTTCCAGTGCATTCAAATGTCTAAAAATTACCTGGCATAGAATTGTGCATATTTCTTATTCTAAAGACAGGAAACATGGGTGTTTTGGAGATGAGTCCATTTTTTTGGCAATAAATAACATTAAAATGTACTTTTATACCTGTTTCAAAAGATTAATTTTGATGCATCTCGGTTACTTATTTAAAAATGTAACTATTGGTGATGAATCTTACATCATATCTTTGTGTGCTGTTATGTGGTGCAGCAATTGGCACATCATTGACTTCAGATGGTAAAAAAATATTTACTGTCAAAGAAATATTTCACTGTTACAATAATGCAATGTACATGAGGAAATTAACATTGGAAGATCCATTGCAAATGGTACGGTATACAAATATTTTACATTATGAGGTCCAGAGCCATGACCTAGTATGAGGGAAATTAGGGCAAGCCCCAACATTACACTTACAGACAACTACAGAAGGCCTCATCTATAGTATACCTAGGATTCCAGGGAACTCCAAGACACAAAATACAACTCCATGAGGGATATTTAGCTCAACACTTCTGACCTTAAGGAGTATAACTTTGTCCCAAATGTGTTTAAAATTAATTCTTCATTCAAAAACCTACTTCCTTCAATAACAAAAGTAGTCTTCATCTGACTTGCATCACCATAATGACTTTTTTTTTTTCAAGACAAACATGATTTCATCATCAATACTTCTAACGCAGTTAAATATTTTTTATAGTTTTACTGTCAAATACTCTTGAAATATAAGAAAATATTTTGAAGTTTCTTAAAATACATACCTATATTGTATGTATACTTAATGTGCCACAAATTGAGGAATTAGACCATTTCAAATAGTTGTAAACTAATGGTGAAGTATCAGTGGTGGTAGGGGTTACTTGGTGATGATAAGCTATCTGACAGTGAAGGAACCATGTAGCTTTTCTTTATTCCACTATCAAGTGTGATTACCCTTTCTCAGGGAAAAATATTTGCTTTGCATAATCAGCCAGAAAACTTATTTGGATTCTCGGTATGTTCTTACAGGAATATTAATCCATCATTTTATCCATACTTGAGAAGAGTTAGACAGTCAAATGTCCTTCGGGCAATAGATCAATGTTCAGTATTCATACCACCTAAGGGTAAGCAGACCATCCAGTTCTTATTGTGCATAGCTCCCTCTCTTTCTTATTTCCCTAACACACAATTGAAACTACTTTCTACATTTTTGTTTTGAAATCATGAGCGCACTCTTGACACCATCTCCTACTTAGAATACATAGTACTGTATTAACTTCATATCTACACTTTTTCCGCTGCATCAATGAGATACTTTTGTAAAAGTACTCTACTTTTTCCTATATATTCTTGCTAGGAACCCAAATTTGCCTCGCGTTGACTTTCAATTGATGCTTCTCCATTCCATCCTTTGGTATTTGTATCAATGAGTTTGGGCCATATGGCCAGGTGTTGGGGAATGGGATTTGATCTGCTGATTACACCTGCATATTGCAGTTAAAGTATCTATTATTTTGTTGAGTTGATTATCCCAAGCAGATTCTTGAACCCAATCAAATTTGGGTAATGCACAAATTCTGTTTTTAACAATTTATGGTGTAGTAAACAGCCTTGTCAATCAGTATACTTATTATATAAAGAAAATTGTGGCTAAAGTTACATGGTAACTGGGAATTAATGAAAGGATATCTGAATTTAGTTCTAAACCCCTACCCAGAAAGATGTTGGATGAGGCTATCATGAATTATAGCTTGTTATAGGCAAAAAAATAATACAACCTAAAATCATGGGCAAAAAAATAATAAACCTAAAGATCTAACTATCTTTGATTCAATCTATGGATACAAAATTGTACCAATGTGAATCAACAGAATATTTTTCAAAATTGCCAAGAAGTAGACACTTTAAATTTGTAGCAAGACATTGTTAAAATGAACAAGCAAAAGTACAAGAAATGTAATAGAAGACTGTCTTTTAATCTTAATCACAGATAAAATAACAGAATTATGGTACACCTACTAGTGCCCAAGATTGTAGAGGACTGCTTCTGGTCATTCTAGCATTATGATGGTTGAGATTGTTCAGTATGCAGCTAATACTACAATTATTGTAATTATTACCTCCTCACAAATGCAAAATTCCTGGTATCTTTAACAAAGGTCTACGAAAAGTATAAATAATTTACTGGTAGTCGATAGGGACCAAGCTGAACTCCAGCAGATTTACTATCTTATCATCTATTAAGCTTGTGCTCCAAGATTCACTCAACATGATGAATTTGTATCAGAATGATTCTGAATATTTCCTACTTATTTTTCATCAGAATTATACAATATAATGTTTCCAGAAAGCATCTGCAGCCTGTATATCTGTAGAGCTGATGGTATTAGTGGCATCTTATTTAGAGATTTAATTCTACAATTACTTGAATGATCTTTTTGTCTGGGTTTCAGTAACCGTGCTTACTTATAATGCCTTCTGCTATACCTGCTCCCACTTCCTTTCTTCCATCTTACTGTCTAACGTCTTAACTTTTTCTTCATACTGCCACTGTGAGGTTTTCTCCTGTTGTACATGGACTGCCAGGTTTTCTGATATGTACTACATTTAGGTTTTAATTGAAGTTCTACTGTTTATATTATCATAATTTGGTTTAACAATCACCACTGGGTTATCATCTACATTATACTTATGGGCCTTGCCCAAAGGTATTCAGTATATTTGAAACTGAGTTTACAGTATATGTAGAATTTTTTTAACCATATTTTCAAGGAATTTATCAGTATTAAAGAAACAAAATCTAAGATTTAAAAGTAAAGAAGAAACCTTATTTCAAATAGTCTCTCCCTAATGGTACAATTAGGATAATAAGGCAAAGCCTTAGCGAGTGTGCACATGGTTTCATCCTTTTCAGGTAGTTCAATTTCAACAGGTAACTAATACCCCCACTGAAAACTTTACATCAAAATGGAATGGCCTATTTTCCTGTTTCCATTAGATAAAGCATCTATAAATTAATAGGATTTGTATTCATTGTTAATGAATATCGCAATGTATACATAATGATGCCAAAGAAACTTGTCCATAAGCTTGTTACTATCCATGAAGATAATATTCATGGAAGGCATTATTTTGATGATAATTTGGAATATAAACAACAATCTAATAAGACATGCAACATTGACAAATTTTGCAATTTCCCTCATAAAGAGCATATTTGTACTAAGCTACATTGGTATGATATTCATAAATATTTAGATACTGTATTACCAATCATAATAAATATAATCAGCATTCATATCTTATAATTTTCTCAATTATGTTATAAAATTTGTCAATGAGGGCAATTAAGCTTAATGTATTTATTATAAGAATCCAATAAATACACCCTGTAGTACAAATTGTTAATACCCTGACACACACAATATCTACAACCTTACCATCTATGCATCAAATAATTTAGCGGCCGGCAACATGTTACCGCTGACATTAATGGATTGATGACTTTTTTTTTTTTCATCCATCTTATACAATAAAAAAAAAATATGTCGACTCATGACTTGAAATTTGGCATAATTTGCAGCAGCTTAAGATAATGATTCATCAATAGATGTTAGTTTTGATTCTCTTGTTCATTCCACGAAAGTAATTGTGTTGTTACTGTCAAGTAATCACAAAGATAATCCAATATCTAACTTTGTGCATTGCCTAAAGTTAGAAAAAATAAAGGCAATGTGAAAAAAATATGAATTAGTTTCAACTGTACATTCAGTAAGACTACTGTAATGTTTTTGATACTTCAGTTTTACTGGCTATGCCAAAATTCTGACATGCCCATTGTATACAGTGTACTGTATGTCAATCAGACATTAGCACCCACCCCATAGATAGGAGGCTGATGGCTAACGACAGAACCCAATACTCGGACACGAGTGGGCGCCGACGACGACTGTATGTCTTATCTTTTAAAACTTGTTTTCCCCATATCAAACACAATTTGACTTGATTACATAGGTGGGAAATATGTTTGCAGACTTAATTCATCATCTAATGTAATGACATTAATTTACACACCATCCAAATGTACAATCAATAAATGTGAATTTTCCACTCAATTGTCAACAGAGCAATGATAATTTCTTGAATGCTACTTTTTTCCAACATTTTACTTTTGATTAAAAATACACTAGACCTTAATACTATGTAAACATGTTATGAAATTAAAAACATTCTGTATGGTTATAGAAAATAAACTCAAGACACTGCAAAAAGTAAATATTTATAATTTAATAATACAATGTAAGATCTGGGCATTGTTAATCCCATTTTTGTGTGCTTTCAACATATACCATACGGCTATTTCAAAGAATGTCAATTCACTGGGTAGAAGTCTTTTTTTCACAAGAGAAATAGGTTTTTGGTCTATTTTCCACGTGTGATAATCTCATAACAAAGGTTTAAAATGTTATTACCCTTACTTCTATATTCCCTGCTATGATTAAATTATTTTTTTATTAACTTTCTGCAATATTTTGGCATGATGTTCAAGTAAAAACATTAATATTAAAGTTGTTGATCATTATTGAAAAAGTTATTCCCGCAAATTAAGATGTGTGAATTACCATATCTCTTTGTTCTTCTTTCAGGAACTTCAGAAATACTTTAGGCCAAAAGAATTTGTCCCTTTAAAAGAAGTAGGAGGATCTCTGAAAGCCTCATCAAACTTTAAACATTGTAGATTTGCACTATGATAAATTGGTATACTCCAGAATATTTACAAATTAGCAACTTTTTAGTTATTTTTGTTACAATTATGATAAACTTATTTAATGCTCAACTCTTATAGAGCCGGTACTGGACTTAGATTTTTGAATTTATTTTTATAGTAATCAACCTTGTTACTACAGTTGGTTTAGATCAACAGCAGACCAGTTTGAGTGCCTCCACTCGTGCTGAACCACACATAGGCATGAGGGGACTAATAATCAAACTTGTATCCTCCACACCTTAGTTGGTCGAGGATAATCATTTCTTATAAAAGTGTATTGTTGTATATTCATGTTGCATTGTTACTTGGGTGTCCTATATTAGTAATCAGCTCGAGTGTTACCTCAAAATGATTTTAAGACTAATTGATTGAATGTTATGAATCCTATTTTTTATGCAACAATAACCAAGAGTTTGAGAAAAATTTAAGAAGTGGACTTCATCTTTCCAACACTAATTGAAAGACATTTTAGTGAATGTTAGATTACACTAAAAGTTTATATAAAGAATTGTATTTATTCATTTAAAACTAACAGTTAATCTCTGAAATGTACTTTGCATGGCCCACTATATATTTTTAATGTGAACTGAATTTTCCAGAAATCATGAGGGACCAAACCTTGTGTATTGGCAATTCCTATAAACTTTGTTGTGTAAGAAGCTTGTGTTAAATCAGTGCAACTGAAGAGCACAACCTTATTTCATTGTCAGATGACCAAAATTCTTGATTAAGAGCTTTGCTGTGTACTAAAATGTTTTAATTTTTTATTTCAGAAATTTTTATTTACTATGAAGAGTTAAAGCCTGGAAACTGCACAACAATGGTAGCATGACATATGAAGTGAAGAATAATATTCAAGCATGTACAGTAAGTTTTAATCTTCTTATAAGTTGTACAAAAATATGGTTTTGGTTTAAGAGGCTACAGCAGCATCCGGTAGTTAATAGTTGGTTAAAAATTAGAGCCTGCAGCATTGTGTGTTCAACATGAAACAGTAAAACTTAGTTTTGATCTTAATTCTTTGTTTTACATATCTTTTAATGTTACATTCCTGTGGTGTGACTATGTACGTATAGGGCCTTTAAAATCTTTTAAGAGCAACTGACTGTAAAGTAGTCAATTGTGGGATACTGATACTTTTGCATAATTTGCTCATGTTAGTTATTTTTCAAGATTTTAACAGTAGTAATTTCGGTTTGAAAATATCTTGGTAGTCTTTTAACAAGTGAATATGTACAAGAGAGTAAGGGGCATCCATATGGGAAAATATTACCGGACAATGATGGGTAGCAGTAGCAAGAATAAATAGAAATGACGTCAAAAGCACGAAAAGACGACATTGATCTTGCAACAAACTATGTAAACAAAGTTAGTTACATTAGCCCCATGGTCCCTTGACTTGTTCATTAGGCTAGATCTACCTACACACAGGTACTAGACTCTGTCGCACTTTCGGCTTGAGAGTTTTTGGTCATTTCCAATCCAGAGCAGTACAAAATTGTCATGGTGAGCATCAAAAATATAGAAAACTGCCCAGCATTATTGAAATTGCAACACGGGAATAACTGCAAGGGGAACCCATGTACAGTAACTACAAATCAGACATAAGATAAATTACAAAAGGGTGTATCCAAATGCATTATAAAATTGTTTTAGTAATAGTAAAACCATTAAAACCATAGATAAAATTGTCTGCGACAGAACCCTGAATATTAACAGCTAGATGTCATGCGTCGAACATGTTACTTCTGGAAGTATGCATGCTAATGTCACAGTTCCTTGCCCGAACTATTAACATGGCAGACAAGTTGTTTGCCCAAAGTGGTTTAGCTTCTGAAGTTATTGGTGATCCTTATCATTCCCTTTTGTGCTCTGGCAATAATCTTTAGGTAGTAGATACTCACTAAAAATGTAATATGGCAATCCAGCTGTCATAAATAAATAAATAAATAAAAGGTATCATATTTCTTTGTTAACAATCTCTCTAGTTTTTTTATAATGCTGTTCATGTACACATGTTGGTTTGCTAGTAGGAGTAGGAAGTAAAATTTATACTCTCTAGTACTCTTAACTTTATTTGCTCTTATCATTTGTTCTTACATGAATATAAACCATCGTCCTTTAATAGGTGTGATTTCAGCAAAAATGGAATAGCTGTTTAAGCTTTTAACGAGGTGGTGGTTGTTGCTGGTGAGTGGAGGGTAAGCCTCGGCCACCAATAGTCGATCAAGCTCTTGTATTTGAATTTGGCTACAAGCCAGTATGGACATATTTCCTGCTGCCTCATCGGGCTGTTTTAACTTTTTGCTTTTTCTTGCAGTTTTTGTGTACAAACGTATGAAGAATCTACACGCACATGCCTTGGAATACCCTTGGAATACCAGACAAATCTGGCAGGCTAATGTCTAAACTGGTTGTGGATCATCATTGTCTTCATACTTTATGCATGGGGCATGACTGTTTGTAGTCTTTCCCTTTGTGACAAGTGTATGTTGTGGCCCCCTCTTCACTGGGTGGAGGTTGGCAAGAGAAAGCGGAAGGCTAGAGGGAATTTTTGGCTTTGGACGAAGCAATACCCAAGCTGTTGCCGAAGAAAATTCTTCATTTGTTCTGCTTCTTGAAATGATTTTCCTAATTTGGGTTCCTCTAGGTTTGGGTCTTCTGGAGGAATCTGAAGGAGGGAAGAGATACTGGCTTGTGCTTGGGGCTTGCTTCAGGGAAAGCAGAAGTATCATCTTCCCTTAGTGAAGGCAAGTAATACTACTTCGCTTTTACTTTCTAAGTTTGCCTTCTGTTTTGACAACACACTCGTGGAAGTTGTGCATTTCCAGGAAATTTTCGTGGGGAAGCTTCTGAAGGTGTTGGCCGACATCAATATCTTGAAGCTTAACCCTTGCTGTGCACTCCTCGTCTGCTCCTCCTCTTGCGGAGGAGTTAGACATCACGACTATTGGTGGGTCCTCACTTGCTGTTTGGGGAGGAACCTGTGTCCTTTCCTGCCAAAGTATCTTAGTTTGTATGAGGGAAGAAGAAATGTTATTGCTTCTTTCTCTACCCCCTCCCAGCATTCCTGAAACTTTGGATGCTGCTCCTACAAAGAAGTTGCCACCAAAGAAGACCATTCTGCCAAAGTCAAGTGAAACTTTAACCAACCCCTCTTAGCGTACGCACGAGAGGGGTGGTCTGTTGGTCTGTTACCTAGCGCTGACCTAGCTTGGGAAGTTGTGCCATACAGAACTGAACACGTGCATTGTCAGTAAAGCTGTGCTGCCCACTTACTCTACTGCAGGTTCGAGGGATACTACAAGGTCTCTTCCTAAGAACATGACAGCCCTGAAGGAGGTCAATTGTGTTGGAACTTATGATCGATTTCTTCCCCATAGGATAGACCAACTCTTCAATCACATGACCAGCGTGAACGTTAAGTTAATAATAGACCGTCAAGTCAGAGACACCTTTGTACTAGGATTGGTCACATTGATATGTCTCCAAGTACTCCATCTCCATCCACACACACTATCACATGGTTGGTCTCCACTTGACTGGACACCTCACGCTTATTCCTCTAGTGATCGTCACCGAGCACCCGTCTCCGACTTCGTCTCAATATTCCAAGTCTATGTATTTATCAGTTGCCACGTGCTCCATCTCCACTTGTGTTATCACAACATGGTTTGTCTCCACTTGACCGGACACCTCGCACGTAATCCTCTAGTTATATTTACAGAGCATCTGTCTCCTGCTTCGTCCCAACACTTCAAGTCTAAGTATCGATATCAGTCTCCACGTGCTCGACCTCTACTCGCACCATCACCACATGGGTTGTCTCCCCTTGACTGGACACCTCTCACTTATTCCTCTAGTGATCGTCACAGAGCACCTGTCTCCTGCTTTGTCCCAACATTCCAAGTCTGTGTATCTACATCTTGCAACATTCAGATATCTTCGCACACCAAAACGTTCCAACATGTCCACGTTATAGGGATTAAGGTAGATGACTTCCCAGGACACTGCTCTGACTGCTTGTACAAGCACCAAGATGCCAAATGGCATTTGTGTGATCATAGGTAATTCCTCGCTGACCAGTGACAGGAATTCACACAACGTGCCTGCATAGTGCTCGGTGCCAGATTCTGAGGGCACGAGAGGTATTGGCACCGAGGCCTTTGATTGTCAAGCTGTTGTCTCTTCTTCCTCAGAGCACTGCCCGAGTTCTTGCTTGGTCCAATACGTGGGTATCCCATAGAGGAAAAGGATTCTACTGAAGTACAGTTGGACAGGAATTCCGGGCACATCCCACTCGAGGAAATACACCCTGTCACACCCTAACTGCACTGCAAGTAACGAAACAGTTAGTATAAGGATAGATGGTAAAGGTGGTGCTTACAAGAAATGACCAGCAGAAAGCGTGTGACAAGGTGTTCCAAGAATTCCTGTGTCCTTCTGTAAATGTCAACACCTCCTTTGTAAGAGTGTGTCCCATGACATAGTCCACCCAATGTCACAGCTCAGCTCCAGTGGAAGCAGAGAAATCCTGAAACTCTCTACTTTCGGCAACGTCCTAGCATACGTTCATGAGTACTGTGACCTTGGGGAGGACGCATGGCTCCTATCAAGGGAGCGACGATATTCATTAATTGGTGATTTGGCACCCCTTAAAGGTTGAAGTCTGCCTGCCGCAGCTCACAGGGGCTGCTTTAGATTGGGCCAATTTCCAGATCTCTGCTCCATGAAATCCCATACGCTCCAGCTGATCAAGGGAGATCCTGCTGCACACACACTTGGTAATGACAGACCCTTCTATAATCATCCATCCAGCAGGGATCCCAGTGGATGGACTCGAGCAAGACACGAGTCCGCTGTCATGGCCAGCCTCCAAGCAACCTCCTGGCCAGGTGTGATCGCCTTTTACTCCACAACCCAAGATTTAGCAGATCCTGAGACGGGGAGGAAATCATGCCTTTCTTGATCCTGTGTGGTACCATGGCTGTGACCTTGGCACTTCAGTCATTAAACCAAGGCCCTGAAGAAAATGAATGCTGTCACCAAGCAAAGCAAGTGGGGCAAGAGGAGGCACTATCACTAAAGACTGCACAGTAGATCTAGTTTGTAGTAGTGCTGTTCCTGCAAAGTAGAGGTCATGATAGGAAAGTGGGAGGTGAGCTAGGCCTCTTATCCATCCATAAGTTACCTTTCAAGAGCCTAGGCCCTTCAAAAGCAAGGAGAAATCATCAAACCCTGTTGCACCCTTACAGTAGGGTCTCCAGAAGACTCCTGCAACTTTCAGAGGAAGAACTACGCCTCTAGTGCTCTCCTCCAATAAAGTTGGAGGAGATGCTCTGCCATTTCACTCAAAATGTGGCCAGTTCAGGGAGGGGACGCTGAAATTAGCATTCCCCTTCTTACATCTATTCTTGTGGTAGCGACACAGAGGAGAAAGTGGGGTGGTGGAGTCCTCCAGGATGAAGTTCCAGACCTACCATCCAGAATCTGTGAAAACTCGTCCTAGCAGCAGATGTGAACAAGATGAAAAAGTACATGGTCGAAGATGTACAAAAGATTGTTATTTGGGCTATTCCAGTCAGCTCTTTCTGATGGAGAAGTGAACTGGGGGCTTAAGACCAGTCATTAATCTCTCTCCATTGAACGTTTGTTATCCGGACACCTTCTAAGAACTGTATGGTCCGCCATCAGGAAAGAAGACTTCATGATTTCTGCGGACTTGAAGAATACATTCTTTTAAATACCCATCCATAGGTCTTGTAGAAAGTAACTCGGCCTCATCCTCAGGGGAGTAGTGTACAAGTTTAAAGCCCTGTGCTTCGGACTCTCTACTGCTCCCATCCTGCAAGTGTGGCTTCCTAAGTTTTCACGCTGATCTGTACTTGGGTACACACAAATTGGGTTCATCTGCCAAGATCTCAACAATTGGCTAATTCTGTCCCCCAGAGAGACAAGTTATGTTAATATTAAAAATAAGATTTCTTGCCTTTTGCCACAATCTGGGGATTGTGGTCTCAATCAGGAAAAGTTGTCTCGTGTCCAAGTAGAGGATGGAGTACAGTACTTGGGTATGCTGAGACACTGTAGCAGCAAAAGTCTTCTTGTCGGACGATCATATTAGCAGACTTGAGAGATAATTCAATAGTTTCAGGACAAACAGGAGGTTCCAGCTCAACAGTGGCAAGGTCTTCCAGAACATCTTTCATCATTGGAGAAGCTTAATCCTCATGGGTGCCTTCACCAGCAATAGGTCCAGTGGTGTTTTGAAGTGTCATTGGTCAACAACCAGTGATCCCCCTTACTGTCTGGTTCAAGTGGAACAATAAGTACTTGATGGTTTAGCTTAGTAGCTGAGCAACACAAACCTCGTCAGAAACTTCAATCGACTCCTTGCCCCCCAAAAATGCTGCTGTTCACACACACCCGAGGAACCTGACTGCCTCCTGGATATGGTCCACAGAAGAAAAACAACTGCATACCAATCTGCTGGAAAATAAAAGCAGCACTGCTAGCATTGCAAGCTTTCCAACAGGGCTTGATATGGCACTTGGTAGCATTGAGAGACAACTCTTATGTCAACAAACAAAGGGGTACTGTTTATTAGGCACTTTGCAAGTTTGCAGAGCACGGTAAAGCTATCGGTGAGGTTCATTCCAGGCAAGAGAAATATTCTAGCAGACACACCCAGCTGCCATGGGCAAGTTGTAAGATTGGAATGTTCCTTTCATCCCTGTGTGGCATAAGGGCTTCTTGCTCTTTTGAGTTTCACCATCAATCGAACTATTCACCACTTGGTTGAACAACAAACTACCAGTATTCTGCTCTCCAGAGCCATCGGTGTCATTCAAGGTCTCTTTCCAGTACCCCTGGAACAACATAGACGTGCACTCCAATACAGGTTTCTGCATATGGTGATTAATCAACACTTAGTCTCAGGATGACCTCGGTGGCTCAAATGGCCACTCACTAAATGGTATCCAGATCTACTAATGCTCCTTGTTGAGGTACAGTTGGACACAGGAATTCCTCTGAAATCACATTACTATTAAAGGACTCGGGTTGGTATAGTTGGAATAATGCAAATTATTTCAAAAATTCTGATTTTCTTTGAATTTTAAGTCTAAAACTGTTACTGAAAACAGTTACAGATGAAATGTGTTAGACAACAAATATTGAAAACAGTTAGAGATGAAATGTGTTAGACAACAAATATGGATATGCATAAGTGTGTATTTATTTTATTGAAGGTTTTTTTTCCAGACTTGAAGCTCTTCAAGTACTCTACAGCAATTTAATATGATACAAAACTGAAATGAGTTATATGTGCTATTTTTAGATAATGCTCTATGAAACACATTCTGTGGCACTCAATAATCGTGGGAGGTTCCATTTTCAATTGACATTCAAATATTTAATATGTAATTCTGAAATTGAGGAATCATTTGGTGTTACTAATTTAGGTGAGTGCTTTAATACTAATATGAGATTAATCTGATGAATTATCAGGTCCATGGAGTCATAAAAAGGGCTACTTGTTCATGGTAGTGGAACTCATATGTTGAGCTATAGATTTAGATCTGTGTATGTTTTAGTCTTGAGAGTGGGTCAACACATTGTTTTATTTTCCACATCATTGTGACATACTGTAGCTGTGAATGTCACTGACAAATGAATCAATAAAATGTTAACAAGATATTTCTTCATTTTTCTTCTGAATATTTAGTCTATTTAACCCTTTTGTAACAAATTAGAGAACACTAATTGATATTCAAAATAATATATTTCCTTTGGCATTTTAAAGATCAAAATAAAATTCAGATTTAAACAAAAATGGTAAAAACATGAAAATGTTCGAGTATTTGGACTTTAATGAATGAGATTGCTGATAGATTTTACAATAACAGCTAACAATCAGCTGGTCAGAATTCCTGTGTATGTTATGACACAGGAAAATGTATTTAACTTTTAACTGTAAGTATATCTAATGGGTTTGATGTGTACACTGATTTTAGATTTGTAAATACCGTATGTGCAACTTTTTTTTTTTTTTATAAATTTTGCACACTCGGTGGCAAAAGATTGTTAGTTAAACATTGTATGGTAAAAGGTTACCATATTTTTACATTGTATCAAGTTATCCAGTTAAACTGTACAGTACTCAGTCTCTAGTACTTGTATGTAGTATACTACAACCACCTTGATTTGTAAAATGTTATTTTTATAATAAAATAAATTTTTGAATATACTTACCCGGTGATTATATAAGCTGCAACTCTGTTGCTCGACAGAAAACTCTACGTAAAAAATCCGCCAGCGATCGCTATGCAGGTAGGGGGTGTACTTCAACAGCGCCATCTGTCGTGCAGGTACTCAGTACTCAATGTAAACACAGAACTCAATTTTCTCCTCGGTCCACTGGGTCTCTATTGGGGAGGAAGGGAGGGTCCTTAATATATAATCACCGGGTAAGTATATTCAAAAATTTATTTTATTATAAAAATAACATTTTTCAATATTAAACTTAGCCGGTGATTATATAAACTGAATCACACCCAGGGGGGTGGGTAGAGACCAGCAATAATTGTTTACATTATTATGAGCTAAGGATTTTTTATTTCATTTTAGCAGTTATTCAAAATAACAAACATAAAATAAATAAGTACCTGGTAAGGAAGTCGACTTAAACAATTACTCTGCCTTTTTAAGTACGTCTTCCTTACGGAGCCTCGCGATCCTCTTAGGATGCTGAGCGACCCCTAGGAGCTGAAGTATCAAGGGTTGCAACCCATACAACAGGACCTCATCAAAACCTCTAATCTAGGCGCTTCTCAAGAAATGACTTTGACCACCCGCCAAATCAAGTAGGATGCGAAAGGCTTCTTAGCCTTCCGGACAACCCAAAAACAATAATAAAACATTTCAAGAGAAAGATTAAAAAGGTTATGGAATTAGGGAATTGTAGTGGTTGAGCCCTCACCCACTACTGCACTCGTTGCTACGAATGGTCCCAGAGTGTAGCAGTTCTCGTAAAGAGACTGGACATTCTTAAGATAAAAAAGACGCGAACACTGACTTGCTTTTCCAATAGGATGCGTCGATTATACTTTGCAGAGATCTATTTTGTTTAAAGGCCACGGAAGTTGCGACAGCTCTAACTTCGTGTGTCCTTACCTTCAGCAAAGCTTGGTCTTCCTCATTCAGATGGGAATGAGCTTCTCGTATTAACAGTCTGATAAAATAGGATAAAGTATTCTTTGACATAGGCAAAGATGGTTTCTTAACTGAACACCATAAAGCTTCAGACGGGCCTCGTAAAGGTTTAGTTCGTTTTAAATAGAACTTAAGAGCTCTTACAGGGCATAAGACTCTTTCTAGTTCATTTCCAACCATACGATAAGTTTGGAATATCGAACGATATTGGCCAAGGCAGAGAAGGCAGCTCGTTTTTGGCTAGAAAACCAAGTTGTAGAACATGTAGCCGTTTCAGATGAGAATCCGATGTTCTTGCTGAAGGCATGAATCTCACTGACTCTTTTAGCTGTGGCTAAGCATACCAGGAAAAGAGTCTTTAAGGTGAGATCTTTCAGGGAGGCTGATTGTAGCGGTTCGAACCTGTCTGACATAAGGAATCTTAGTACCACGTCTAAATTCCAACCAGGTGTAACCAAACGACGCTCCTTCGTGGTCTCAAAAGACTTAAGGAGGTCCTGTAGATCTTTATTGTTGGAAAGATCTAAGCCTCTGTGACGGAAGACTGATGCCAACATGCTTCTGTAACCCTTGATAGTGGGAGCTGAAAGAGATCGTTCTTTCCTCAGATATAAGAGGAAGTCAGCTATTTGAGTTACAGAGGTACTGGTCGAGGAAACGGATACTGACTTGCACCAGTTTCGGAAGATTTCCCACTTCGATTGGTAGACTCTAAGGATGGATGTTCTCCTTGCTCTAGCAATCGCTCTGGCTGCCTCCTTCGAAAAGCCTCTAGCTCTCGAGAGTCTTTCGATAGTCTGAAGGCAGTCAGACAAAGAGCGTGGAGGCCTTGGTGTACCTTCTTTACGTGTGGCTGACGTAGAAGGTCCACCCTTAGGGGAAGTGTTCTGGGAACGTCTACTAGCCATCGAAGTACCTCGGTGAACCATTCTCTCGCGGGCCAGAGGGAAGCAACTAGCGTCAACCTTGTCCCTTCGTGAGAGGCGAACTTCTGCAGTACCTTGTTGACAATCTTGAATGGAGGGAATGCATATAGATCTAGATGTGACCAATCTAGGATAAAGGCATCTATATGAACTGCTACTGGGTCCGGGATTGGTGAGCAAAATATTGGGAGCCTCTTGGTCATCGAGGTTGCGAAGAGATCTATGGTTGGCTGGCCTCAGGTGGCCCAAAGTCTCTTGCATTCATCCTTGTGGAGGGTCCATTCTGTTGGAATTATTTGTCCCTTCCGACTGAGACAATCTGCCATGACATTCAAGTTGCCTTGGATGAACCTCGTTACTAGTGATATGTCTAGACCTTTTGACCAGGTGAGGAGGTCCCTTGCGATCTCGTACAACGTCAGAGAGTAGGTCCCTCCTTGCTTGGAGATGTACGCCAAAGCCGTGGTGTTGTCCGAGTTCACCTCCACCACTTTGCCTTGAAGGAGAGACCTGAAGCTTTTCCAGGCCAGACGTACTGCCAGTAGCTCCTTGCAGTTGAAATGCATTGTCCTTTGACTCGAGTTCCATAATCCCGAGCATTCCCGACCGTCTAATGTCGCACCCCAGCCTACGTCCGATGCGTCCGAGAAGAGAACGTGGTTGGGAGTCTGAACAGACAGGGGAAGACCCTCTCTAAGGTTGATATAGTCCTTTCACCAAGTCAGACAAGACTTTTATCTTTTCGGAAACCGGGATCGAGACCGCTTCTAGCGTCTTGTCCTTTTCCAGTGAAAAGCTAGATGGTATAGAAGAGGACGGAGGTGTAGTCTTCCTAGTGACACAAATTGATCCACGGATGACAGCGTCCCTACCAGACTCATCCACAGCCTGACTGAGCAGCGTTCCTTCTTCAGCATCTTCTGGATGGATAGCAGGGCTGGGGGCTGATCGTCTTGTTCAGCAACGTCCTCATCAGAGGGTTCCTCATCCGAAACTGATGAGGAAACGGCAACGGAGTGGGCAATGTCTGACTCGCTGAATCCCGTCGCACTGGTGGATGCGTGACGGAGCCGGACGCAATATCATGGAACTGCTGCACAGTCTGTGAACTGTCAACAACCATGGGTGCGCGAGGAAGTACAGCGTCAACCGAAACTGTCTAGACCGTCTGGGTTGTGCAGTCAACACCCTACCGGGTTGCTGAGGTTGACGCACTGCGTCACAACAAGTCACCTCTGCTGGTTGTTGAACGTCCTGAACGTCAACAACCACCTCCGAGCGTCGCTTAACGTCAACGTGCGGCTGGCAACCCACACTAGGTCGCATCGGTGGAGGAACCACCTCAACTGGCAGACGCGAGTAGGTTACCTCAGCGTCAACAGGGCGCACAACCGACCGGTTGGAAGGTTGTTGGCCAGAAGGAGGAACCACCTCAACTGGCAGACGCGAGTAAGTTACCTCAGCGTCAACAGGGCGCACAACCGACCGGTTGGAAGGTTGTTGGCCAGAAGGTTCTTCTCCGCATTTAAGTCCTCTATCAAGGACGCAAGCTTGGACTGCATGTCTTGCAGCAAAGCCCATTTAGGGTCTACGGGAGCAGGTGTGGCAACAGACGGGGTTAGCGACTGAGGCGGAACCGTTTACCATCCCTGAAAGCCTTGTTATGTGTGACATAATAGTACAGCAAAACTTCAAAGGCTCGACAAAAGTTGAGAAGTTGACCTGTAAACAACTTGGAGCGTCTCCTGGCTAGGCGCCAGGGAGAGTCTACCAGAATTGAGAAGTCTATCTGGGCAGAGGCATGAACTCCCAAGCCGAGAACTTCTCTCGTGTCATATCACTCTCTCGCTCTATAAACCAGTTTAAAAGAAGGGAAATCAAAGGCTGTATCCCCCAAACTCCTCCTGGTGAAAAAACCAGTCGCCTAGCCAACGTAACGCTCTCTAGGAGAGCGAGAGGGCACTAGCTTAAAAACAACGGCTTCGAAGTAGCTAGGCCTAGTGAGAGTTCTGACGTTTAGGCGAACGAGGAGCAGCAGTTACAAGATCCGGACGAAGATCCTTAAAAAAAAATCATCATGATTTAATTAAAGTCCATAGGAGGCTAAGCAGCTTAAGGCTCCTTTCCATCTGACAGAGTCCTCAAGGGAATATCAGTAGGAGGGAGAACAGCAACTTCCTCATCTACAGGAACCTTGTCCGATAAAAGCTGAGTCTCTCACTGGTGCATTAGTAGCGGACCAGAACGCAACGTCATGTAACTGCTTGACAGTCTGTGAACTGTCAACAACTGAACTGTCAACCACAACAGGTGCTTGAGGACGTACAGGGCTTGAGGACGTACAGTGTCCACTCGAGACTGCTTTGACTGTCTAGACTGAGCAGTCAAAACAACTCTAGAATGCGGAGGTTGACGCACCGCGTCAAAACAAAACAACTTAGACTGTTGTTGTACCTCGCGAACGTCAACGGAAGGTTCCGTGCGTCGCTGAACGTCAACATGCGGCTGGCAGGGTACACTGGAACGCATGGGTGGCGGGACTCTCTCAGCTGGAGTGCGGCAGAAGGTCGCCTCAGCGTCCACAGGACGCACAACCGTGGTTGGTTGTTGGCTAGAGGTTGGTGCAGTGTCAACCTTCTCCGCACGAAAGTCCTGCATCAATGACGTTAACTGAGACTGCATGGTCTGCAGCAAAGACCACTTAGGGTCTACAGGAGCAGGTGCGGCAACAGACGGTGTGACTGCCTGATGCGGTACCGCTTTGCCTCTCTTAGGAGGTGAGCAGTCGTCGGAAGACTGCAGCGAGTCCGAACTGACCCAGTGGCTACAACTGGGCCGTTGGACTTGCGCAGAAGGGACCGACTTGCGCTTAATAGGCCGCAAGACCTTGGTCCATGGTTTCTTACGAGAAACCTCTTCCGCAGACGAGGAATAAATGGGCTCTCTCGTCTTTGTGTGGGTGGGGCGATCTTGGGTAGATACGCCCGAAACCACGGAGGGAAACGTCTGTTCATTGATCAAGGCCTCTCGAACCCATAAGTCGTTCGACATTACTTCTCCCCTGGGCTTGGGAGCTTGCAAGAGGTCCCGGACTAGGTGAACGACAGGCACAAACAGACGAACCCTCGGACGCAACACTGTAACACTTTGCGCGTATCACTTTATCGATTTTCTGTTTTGCACTTATTTCACTGAAATCGAAACTTTTACTGATTTCTACCTGAAACACGCAATTCTACCCTTCATTAAAAGGTAGTAATTGCGAAATCAGTCGTATAATGCAGCTCATTAATACCAGCAAAAAACAGAAAACATATATTAAGATAAAAAATTCAGTGGCTGGGAAAGAGACTAAACACTAGTTCATATAAACTACGTTTTCAATCTCTCACCGCACATAGCCTGGGGACGAGAATAAAAACCTAAAAACGTTTTACCTTCCTCCCCGTACAGAGACTAGGGACGAGAGTAACACGAGAACAACGTTACCCGCTTGAATGGAACGTTTTCTCTCTTCTCTCTCCCTCCGTCTCTATCTCTCTCTCTCTTTCTCTCTTGATTTCGCACCTAAGAGAAGAGCCCAATTATATATCGTCAAAAAAACATGTTATTTGACTAAAGGAAAAAACTGAAAGGTTTTCCAAATAAAAAGTTCCTTTAAATTAGAATTTAAAACATTTAAGCTAAGAAAGAATGAACAAAACGTCAGAATCGATTTACTCTTACTGCAAAGTGAAACCGTGATACACTCTCTCTCTATCGTAACGATAGAGCGCATGTTGAACGTCCTGAACGTCAACAACTGCGTAGCCTAAAAAACTAAACGTTAGTTCATCTTTGAAAACAGTACGAAGATTATCAAAGAAATTCTTTCATAAAACATTACATTTAAAAAGTTTTAAATTCTTTAAAGGCTAAATACGATATAACGGGCTCAACGTTGATTAACTTCGGTTCCAAGTTAGGACCGCCTACTATCAGGAAAGGTCGCATATAAACAAAACATTAAAATTTATTTTTATATGTTTATAATAAATGGAAAGTTAATCGAAGAGGCCTAATAAAGGCGGAGAGATATAAAATATATAGATCTATAACGTGATAAGAAAAATTACTAAAAACCTAAACACACTTCCGTCTAAGGGAAGGGTCGGCCATTTAAAAGTGAAAGAAAGTCCATACTCTCTTTGTCACCATAATTAAATCTATCCAAAACGAGTTCAAGTTTTGAGATGAAGATAAAACACCTGCATAGCGAAAGCTCAAAACTAGAATAGTGTACTTCACCAAATAGTTGTGAAAACAAATCCAGTTAGTAACAGCGAATTAGTAGGTCTTGCCGGTAGCCCGACAGAGAGAAAATTGAGTTCTGTGTTTACATTGAGTACTGAGTACCTGCACGACAGATGGCGCTGTTGAAGTACACCCCCTACCTGCATAGCGATCGCTGGCGGATTTTTTACGTAGAGTTTTCTGTCGAGCAACAGAGTTGCAGCTTATATAATCACCGGCTAAGTTTAATATTGAAAAATATCCTTTTTGAGATTCTAGTAACACTAAAGAGTTTCGGTCAATATTTACAACCCTCATGATAAAAAACACTGAAGTATAATGGAAAAGTAACATATTTTTCAATTCTTACTTCTTGGTGTGTTTAAAGGCCTTTGTATATGGAGTAACATTTCTCAAAAAAAAAACAATTTAACTCTCGAACATCATCTGCTAAGACAAGTATGGTTCTTTACTGTACTACAAAGAACATACCTCAAATTTAACATATAACAGTGCAGCCAGTAAAGACTGGGGTTATGAAGGTTATCACTGGGGAAACCCTAGCCAAAAATCTATTTCATAGTTTCTAGGTAAACTAAATTAGCACTAGAATTCTTATCCCAAGTCTATTAAGTGCTTAATTCATTTGTACACACAATTTCTTTGGCACTCAGAAAACTCAGAAGTCCTGTAGTATTGTAGTATATGTAAGCATTCAGATGGATTAATAAATTAACCTATTTTAAAATAAACCTAACATTGCTTGTACACATTTCAAAGTTGACTAAAAATTAGCTTTAAAATTTGTGCAATAAATAAAATCCAAATTAATTTATATATCTAAATAAACATACTGCAATAAATCATAAGTCATGCAGGGTATATAAAAAAAAGAGGAGCCTGGAATGTACATATTAAATTATCAATGTGGGTTTTTAATACAAAAATGTTGAAAAATATTTTATGGAAGTTTGCTCTCATGCTTTCTATGTTGCTTAAAACAAGACTTTCATCTAGAAATATCAAACCATACTTTATATATCCTGTGTTCTGAAATACTGTTCCCTTCCAATACTAATAACTATTACACCTCTGGCCTTTGACAGGCTTAATTCTTGAACACATCCCACATTAAGATTATGAAAGTACTCAATTAGCCTACCAAAAAAATTAAACCATAATCTAATTACTCCTTACATCAGACCAAACCAATATTTTGCAAAGTTCCCTGAGGATAAATATAGTAGCTGCATAAAGACAATCATAAACTCGTTGACTCTGAATGAAAACTCCTTTATATGTTATAAATATTAACCAACTTTTTTACTTTTCTTCCAAACAGAAAATGCTGTTGCGACATGCATACCATACAGCATTAATATTTCTAGGCGACCGATTTTAATTTCTGGCAAATTTCTTATACCCATGCCAATGTCAAATTAAACTAGCTCATTACTTTAACCAATGCTGAAGGCTGCATGTTCCTAAAGATGATTAATCATTGCCTGAATAGTGTTTACTTGGTATTAGTGAAGGAACACAAGTCTAGTTTGCAACGGAATCTTAACCCTGGATAGGTACGGTCCTCGGACACCCCTTTAAGGGTATACTCGGACGCGAACGACCCCGACGCCAAAAAAAATTCTTGAAAAATCAGTTTTTGCAGTAACCTCCTTTTTTCTTTTGCCAAAAAAAACTTCAATGAATGCTTAAAACAACTGTAAAGATAGATACTACTCATCTGCAGAAAAACTATTTATTATAAATATTTTAAAAAATTAAGTAGAAAAAAAAAAAGACCTGACATAAAAATTCATAAAAAAAAAGTTTATACATATATACACAAATCCTTTTAGGAATTGATTCTTGAATGTTTAGGACACATCTTGATGTATTTTGGATGAAGTCAGACCCATGGAGGTGAAGATCTGAAATGAGAAAAAAAGGGTAACTTTTTTTGGCCAAAAAAAATTGTCCAAATTTCATGAATTTTTTTGGGTACCCAAATGAAATAGGAAGTGGCTAATTTTTTTAGGGAATAAACATATGTTATCCTAAAATAGAAATATGTAAAAAAATCTTCATTATTTTTTAAATTACATTTATATCAGGGGCCATATCTAAAGGTAATTTTTTGAGTACTTGGAAATTTCGTAAACAAATACATATATTTAATATATAATATGATATTTATGCAGGTACAAATATACCAAAATATCACAAATTCTATAAGGAACAAGAATATATATAGATAGGGCAGCTTACGCTTCGGATATGTCCACAAAATGGCCGCCAACCACACTGACTCAGACTCCCTAATCTGCCACTTGAAATGTAGGAAGGGTATGTCAATTTCGGTGTTATTTACTAATCTAATTATTATTGGATATGCATAAAAATTGTATGGTGGGTTGCTGGATAATTGTCGATTATTTTACGACTATAAAATAAAAATTCTGACCCAAAAAATTTTTTTTGAAGGGAAATAAAATCGAAAAAAAAAATGTAAAACAATATTTTAGCTAAAAAAATTTGATGATATTCAATCAAAAAAAAAGTAAACAAAATTTTCCGACAAATAAACATCTAGAGGAATCATTACTCTGTGATAGTTCCTTAGTACGTAGTAATTTTGAAAGAATTGGGAAAAAACGAAAAAATGGCAATCACCGGAAAATCGAACACATACCTATATATAGCCTACGCCATATCTGGCTAAAAAAAAAGATAGGCATGGGTAGCCAGATCATCTAGAAACACTTTCCAACACTATAAAAATATAAGTTTTGCGACACTACTTGCCAATTCCTTACGGTAACATGACTAAGCAAAAAAATGCAAAACAAATAAAAAGGGGCACTCGTGGAAAAATGGCCATTCTAATATACGGCATTTCAGAAAAAAAAAATTTCAGCCACGTGCTAGGCAAACCATCAAGGCATATTTTCCGACAAATAAACATATAAATGAAATATTACTCTGTGATAGTTCCTTAGTACGTAGTAATTTTGAAAGAAATGGGAAAAAACGAAAAAATGGCAATCACAGGAAAATCGAACACATACTTATATATACGCCATATCTGGCTAAAAAAAAAATAGGCATGGGTAGCCAGATCATCTAGAAACACTTTCCAACACTATAAAAATATAAGTTTTGCGACACTACTTGCCAATTCCTTACGGTAACATGACTAAGCAAAAAAATGCAAAACAAATAAAATGGGGCACTCGCGGAAAAATGCCCAACATTCTAATATACGGCATCTCAGATAAAAAAAAAGACATGCACGTGTTAGCCCAACCATCAAGGCACACTTTCTAACACATAAACATGAAAAAAAAATCAATAATATACGGCAATTCCTTACTACGTAGTAAATTTTTACAAATATTGAAAAAAAAACAGAAATTGGCAACCGCAGTTAAATACCCAATATACCAATAACTACGTCGTATCTGACAAAAACAAAATCACGCATGGGTAGCCAGATCATCTAGACACACTTTCCAACATTAAAAAAGCAAAAGTTTTACGACACTATTTCGCAATATCTTACGGAAAAATGACTTGGCAAAAAAATTAAAAAAAATTAAAAAGGGACACTCGCGGTAAAATGCCCGACATTCTAATATACGACATCTCAGATAAAAAAAAAGACATGCACGTGTTAGCCCAACCATCAAGGCACACTTTCTAACACATAAACATGAAAAAAAAATGAATAATATACGGCAATTCCTTACTACGTAGTAATTTTTACAAATATTGAAAAAAAAACAGAAATTGGTAACCGCAGTTAAATACCCAATATACCAATAACTACGTCGTATCTGACAAAAACAAAGTCATGCATGGGTAGCCAGATCATCTAGACACACTTTCCAACACTAAACAAGCAAAAGTTTTACGACACTATTTGGCAATATCTTACGGAAAAATGACTTGGCAAAAAAATGAAAAAAAATGAAAAAGGGGCACTCGCGGTAAAATGGTCCTCGTGGTGATGAACGACATTTTAACTAAAAAAAAAAACATGCACATGGTAGCCAAACAATCCACCAAGACTTTCCACAACTGATAACCTATACAAGTTGCACCATTCTACGACAATTTCATAATACGTAATAACTTTGATAATTATGCAAACTACCTCAGAAGGGTAAACTCGGACGCGAACGACCCCGACGCGTCTCAGAAATCGGGGAAGGAGTACAGCTACAGCAATGCACATCTGGACACTACTAGAGCGTGTAGGGGAGACACCTCCTGCAGGTCGATCACCCACAAATTCAGTCACAGGGGTGAGTCACGTGAGAAAAACCTGTTTTTTTTTGACGCTCGGGGTCGCAAACGACCCACCGTACCTATCCAGGGTTAAGAGCTGTTCGTGGACTTCAGTTCATTCAAGCTCCCGCTGATGCTTTTGTAAGCCATTCCCAGGAAAAATTAAGGAGTTAAGAATTCTATAAGTTAAAAATTCCAACCACTACTTTTCATCTTTACCTTTTAATAAGAAAATATAAAAGTGTCTTATTTAGAGGTATGGAATTCCTGAAGACAAAGATAACATGACCATTCTCCTTCTGGTGGTTCTGACAACGGTGGGTCAAGACAATAAAGATGATATCCTCGATCACAGTCATCACAGAATAACAGCTGATCCTAAAATAGACAAGTGAAGATTAAATTAAAATCAGGAAAGCGGTAATACATATTTTCATCCCTTAAAATGTGACGTTAAAAAGACCATATGTATTTAACTACAAATCAGTACATTTAACATAAATTTACCAGTCTGCTATCAAGAAACTTACAATTATTATAACAAGTACAGAAGTCACTAAGGTCGCTATCAAGAAACTTACAATTATTATAACAAGTACAGAAGTCACTAAGGTCACATTTATTATGTACCAGTAAAGCTAAGAGAACTCTAAAGGGATTAAAGCCACAAATACACTCTCTATGGATACCCATTATTGTTTTTTGTAAAATAAGTAGAGCTCTCAATGTAAAATTTATAAGCTTGTCTATTAAATTTCATTTAATACATAAATTATGAGTTTCATCAGATACTATATAAACCATCATATATTTTACTTGGGAGGAAGCCGCCTGTTCACGTAGAACAAAAGGAAAATATAACTCAAAGAGATTGGTAAAATCAGCAATCCAATATGCTAAAAAAAACTTTTTAGAACTATATCCACTACATGCAAGTACATTGCGAGTTGCTAAAGGCTAGTCCCTACATTACCAGTGTATAAAATATTGTCAAAATCAGCTTTGTCGTACTTAGAAAACTAGCTTTACATAGCCTTGCCTCGCAAGGACTTTTTACTGAAATCATTAAGCAATAGGCAAATGCATGGTGAGCAATGTTAATTTTGTGGGTAGATAGCAATCACAAGTGTAGATGACATCATCATAGATGAGGACACCGTAAGCAAACCATTCAAGTGCCAATGCCTCATTGTCGAGGAACTGCATGGGCACCTGATTAGGTAATTCATTGCCTGACAACTCTGCCCTTTATCTGGTGTGTGGCAAAAGTCAAAAGGTTTCCCTACATGTGTCTACTGCTTGCCTTGGACTGTTTGATCTGGTAAGACTGTAAAAATGAGAGAATTATGAGCTAATTTGAGTGTCCACTGTACATTTGCCCTTGTGGACAGGACTCTACTTGACTCAACCTGGAATGTCACACGTCAATGGGTAGCCCAACATTTACCATAAAAGTATTAGGGTTATATACAATACCTTACTAATGCAGTCATTGTAATAAAAAAATAAAAAGTCAATGGAAAAACAACTGTTGGGAAATTCTAATCGGTTGCCTTACATATTTATAAAATATGTAGGTCAATCTGTAGAATACAGTGGAGAAGGTTCTATATAGGTAATAAATATACACTATATTTATTTAAGAAAAAGAAAAAAAGATATATGTCAAGTCTAAAAAATCAGAAATTTTGAATCTGAAACAACCATTAAAACTTAATGAGGTAGTTATAACTACCAGCAGGTGGTAAAGAACTGGCTACCTGTTAGTTATCAAGACTTGACACTTTTAACCCTAGGCCTGGGACTTAGGGAAAGGGAAGTGTAACTTAAAGGATTTGGATTTATATCGAGAAAATACAAATTATTGTGATTTGTTCACACACAAATACAAACCATTGTTTTTAATAAAAGACTGATCCTTAGAAAGGTGAAGTCCATAGGAACCAAATTACTGGCTAGTTTAACAACCAGAAATTGTCAAGAGCATCTGGTCCTTAGAGAAGCAATGGTGATGACTCCTGCAAACTTCCTAACAATGTGTATAAGGATGCTACATTGCGTTAGGTTGAGCCTGTACCAAGAATAAATAGTATTCAGTTACAGGAGAACTTATATCCTTGCACAGGATGTGTTCATGTTTGACTGTATCTATTGATGATACGAGAAATAGGATTGAATACATTCTATCAAGGAGGAGATATTTCTTAACAGATCCTGTTTGTTAAGATAGGGTACTAAGTTATGAAGCGCAAATGCATCTAACATCCAGTCCTGCCTATCAGTTGTGGTGACTGCTGCACTCATAAGAGAGGGATGAAAAAAGAAAAACGCCAGTCATTCTACCTTGCACAGCAATGTGAAGACTCGCATGACCTTTTGGGGAGCAATGCAGTTCAAAACACAAATTCTTGAGCTTATGAACCACTCCGTTCAGGAAGAAGCGGAGGTGATATTGAGAGAAATGAAGAATAGGCACTTAGGGATACACATCCTTCAGATCCACTGATGCATGAAGTGTCCCTTCTCTGATGGAAACCAGAACGGTTCATACTATTTCTATCATGAACCTGGCCAGGAGAGAGATGATGTTGCCCTTTTCTGATGGAAGCCAGAACAGTTCATACTATTTCCATGAAGAACAAGGGGAGAGATGTTGGAGACTTGTATCCAGTTCTAGTTGGCTTCTCCACCAAGAAGAGTTAACTAGTACTCAGAAACCAAAACATCAGTCCTGAATAACTTTGAACACATCCTTCTCCACTGCTTTCACCTCAGCTGCCAAGGCTGCTTTCACCCAGAGCTTTTGGTAATTTTGGAGGAAATTCTGGAATGCTATGGGTGTGTAAGTAAGGGCAGTTGAAGGACTTTGAAGAGTAAGAGGTATCCATCCTGAAGATATTCTACCCAACTAATATATGAGCAAGTGGCTGCTACATTACCGCATGATATATGACAAAACATCCCCCACCTGCGGCTGTTGGAGGAGGTAACTGCCAACCTCAGTGGCCCCTTCCTCCACCCTTTTTACCTCTACTGCCATTCCTGAAATAGCCAGGCTGGGCACAAGAAGGCAAAGCACTATCCGAGCCTTAACTAAATGGAAGAAGTAACTGGAGGTCCTGATCAGTCTTTAGTCTCACTGCAGCTGCCTTCACAGGGACTTTACCACTGAAGGTAACTGTACAAAGGAGGGAGTCATCGCTAGTTTTTAATCACTTCTCCACTGCTGCCTCAACTTCTCTCTGAGATAGACATAGCATCGAGGTGTTCCTCAGCACTGACGTCACCTCCTATCCAACTTGCCTGGTAAATTGAAATATGACTGGATCTCTACTCTTAAGGACCCAGTTGGCCTATTCGTTGGCAGACTGGCATGTTATTCAAGTCACTGCCTTCTCACCTTACAGAACCAAATTCCTATCATTCACCAATGCCTAAGAATTTGACAAATTCTGGGGAGTGGTAAAGTAGGTGATTGCACCAAGAAATTGATCGATTCTATGGCAGCAGATTCAAGAGCTGAAAATACAGTCTTTGGTCTCGAGCCTCTCCACAGGAACTGCCATCATTTAGTCACAAAACATAGGATCAATGGGATGAGGAGACAGGTCTCGCACCTTTGGGCATGTAGAATCTCCTTTTTCTAGAAAGTGCAGGAGGCAGGATCCGGCTCAAATGGCTAGACGAGCAAATTCTAACCATAGCAACTCAAGTCAAGTTCTTGCTCTTTTAGAGGCACCAAAACACCAATCAATGACCAACTGTCACAGAAGCCAAGGTAGCTCCTCCAAATTCATTGCACTATGGAACCAGCGCAAGAACATGGAAAAATGGACACTGCCTCTGAATTATCCACTGCTGCCAATAACTTGTGAGGTAGCAAGAGAACATTATACGTAATGTTATTGGCCGAAGTCAAAAGTACTAGTTTTGAAGGTGGGTGGGGCTTCCCTTCACCACCTGTCGGTAATTATATCTATCTCGTCAAGCTTTGGATAATGGTTTGTATTCATTTAGGAACAAATGGTGAAAAAAATACCTTGAGATATTGGTAAATGTTGAATTATACACAATATATCAAGTTCATGAAAAATCCCAATGAAAATTTCTAATAAGAAAGAAATGCAAATCTTGGAATAAGTGAATAATTGGATAGCTACACATGGTTAACTGCAACACAAAGTTTGCAGTCTGGATATATAGACCAGCTAATAAAAATAGCATGTAAGATATAGAAATATCACTTGTCACTAACTGAAATTAAAGAAATGGAAAAGGGCAAAGAATCAGCTATGGAATAACAGGATAATGAATAAGAACAGAGCAATTAAGAAGTGGGAAAGAGGCAGGTGACTGATAGGCACCATAGATTACAGGAGGCCCATGGCAGTCTGATTCCACTCACCTTCTGTCTGGTAGACTAAACAACTAAATCTAGGTACATGAACTGGGCATATAGATATAGTTGATGAGTTGTGATGAAACAACCTATTATCAGAAATATTAAACAAAAAAATTGCCTTCTATGGACAAGAACAAATTGGAAAAGTGGCAGAATAGACTTATACAGTTCTCCTTTAACACTGGCAAATGTGATTATTTGTGGGAAGACCATAAATTTACTAGTCATAATTTTGGGTATTTTAAGATTCATAGTGATATAACGGCACATATAGAAAAGCATTCACAATTAAATTCATATAAAAGCATATATAAAAACAAATATTGGACAGCACCTTAACTGAAACAACATGGAGCCATTATAACACACGCTTGACCATTCACTTATATTACAGTATCATTCTTCTCAGCCAAGGGGCGATGTGCCAAAGGCTAGGAAGGCACCAGCATGCGACTGCTCTGAGTTATATACCTAAATGCATCTGCCACCAGATATTACATATGCATCTAAGTTTGTTTGAGCCGGGTTGTGAATGAACTAAAAAAAATAAGTATAGTTGCTTTAGTTTGTATTTGTAATTGATGAGTAATATTTAATGATGGGGAGTTTGTCTTTTCTTATGGTTAATTTAAGGAGAATAAAGCAATAACCAAATTAATTTGGCAATTTTCAATCCTCAACGATGCTTTGTTAAAAATATTGGGATTAGCTAATCCCCATAATTAATCCTTGGATTAAAGAAAGTGCCTGATTATCCATTGCAAATTTTTTTTATGGTGCATCCAATATCTCATGAATTCAAGATTATGTTCATCATATTCTCATGTTAATCACTTGTTTATCATGAATGCAATTAAAATGACATTCTATACAATCAATGCTTCAAAGAACATAAATACAGCACCAGACACAAACTCCGATTTTTCTACTTTTCATCAACTTTTGCTCATTGCTTTCTGCATAGAACTTCAACATTTGTCTTTCTGTTTATTTAGGTCATAAATAGATTTTGTTCCAACACCAAACTCCTCGTAACATGCTATATGCTTACACCGCTTTCAAGTTTTATTCACAATTTAATTTTTCTATTTTACAAACCTTCAGTATTACACATTTGTCCATTTTAACTGAAATCTGTTATAACAAGGGTTGAGTGCAATAGACCTTTATTTATGTTTTGCAAAGTATCTTTAGATAAGGGCCAATCCCTTCATTAAATGAAGTGGTTAAAAAATTTACAAACCTGTATTCAAATTCTAATAAAAAAAAATATACTTTATATGTATATAATAGATTTTGTATGACATGGTAAACAATTGCAAAAAAGTTATGCAAAAAAAAAAATTAAATTGATACCATAATGATTTTATCAATCTACAGTTTAATAATAGTGATAACTCGCCTACACAATATTTGTAGATTACAAGGGAGAGAAAAAATGGAAAGAACATTTAAAATACTGAAAAAGATCTTGAGAAACAGCACTCAAGTGGTGAGACCTAGACTTACCGTAGTGACCGCGCTTCCATTGTATAGGCAAAAAGATTTTTTGGTTTCCAAAAAAAGTTGATTACTCAACTGCTAAAATAGCATTAGATTTTAAATGATAACAGTGTTGCCAAATAACTGTGCTCTTCTTGAAGTAATATTTACTTAACCTCAAAAAGAAATAAAAAAGTCACCAAAAGGAAAAATGGAAAACTATATTTTAAAAATAGAATCTATAATATGCAACCCAGAAATTATTACGTTCATCATGACCAAGATACCAGAATAACAACTGAGTGGAATAGTGGTACCCAGATATAATTCACACCAGCTTCTTAACAACTACTAGCAACAATGGGTGCGTCTTGTGATTTTGTAAACTTCCCTATGTGCAGCAGATTAGCAATTTAGAATATACTATAATTATAAAATGGTTAGGAATAAAATCTTATTTAAGCTAAAAGGGCTAATAATTTCTTGTACTTACATCATTTTCCGAAGTCCCACATAATGTGCATGTTTTGCACTCAATGCACTGCCAACGGTACTTTACAACACTCTTCATCATATTAGCAGTAAACTGAAGACAAGTAGGATGACCTGGAAAAAATATTTAGAGTAAAATAAAAATATTTACTTTTTCATAACTATGCACATCTGACTTTTTCTACTGGTTTTATTAGGCTAGACTAGTTAGCCTAATCAAATTTACCGTGTGCACATTGTTAACTTTAAGATAAAATGCTGTACAGCCAAGGTACTAGATGCATAAGATTTCATGATCCATCACCATCACTTTCAATCGCTTACAGTGCACAGAGGTTCTGTCAAAATACCCTAAAAAGGGCTTAACTGGAATATTAAAGTAATTTATCTATGAAACTTCTGCAAGTGTATATATACTTTAAAAAACTAGCCAATGATTTACAAATAGTTACATCTCAACTTGACAGACAGTATAGCTCATACATTACCTCATAACCAATAAGTATAGCTTATACAATAATTTCTACCAAGTTATAAATAGAAAAGTAATAGATCAGATCTGATTTAGAATAACTATACATTGATAAAGTTGCTGCTCAGAGTTTATGTTTTAAATGAAAATTAATACATTTGACCACTTCTTGGTCTAACCCAGAAACATAAATGTACTTTCTGGTGTACAGTATATATGAAAAAAGGACCTCCTTTTAATTAAACCAGATGGCTCTGTCACTCCACTGTCCATGGGGAAAAGCAACCATTTTGGTTGATGCGTTTGTACTAGATATGCTCTTAATTCAATCAGTCTTGTCTTCATCATTAGGCTCAATACAAAACTTTTTTCCAGCTATGACCAGATAATGGAATTATCCTACCAATCTCATAGTTGAATCATTGGCACTTCATTAATTCAAACTTGTTTCCCATGCTTTTGTGTTGAACAGGTTGACTTGAGTCTCATTTCGTAGTTTATATATGACTTAATCCATGTAATGTATTTTTAGTTTTTTTGTGTTGGTTCCCTTCCAAAATCTTAACATGATTTTCATACAACTTTAATTTTCCTATTCCTCATTTATAGTTTATTTGTTCTTCTCTATTTCATTTCTCCACTGTACTGCTTTTTCTCTTGGAGCCCTTGGGCTTGTAGCACTCTGCTTTACCAATTAGGTTTATAAGCCTGGATAGTGAATCTTTTGAATGGTTTCAACCCCCTAAGATGAGGAGGATTATCTTGTCGAGGCACTCCTGTTTTGGTAGTACTAAATAAGTGTTATGACAGAGTCAGACACTCATGTCAGTTTCTCTTTTCAAATTATCTCCTTTCTAAACAATAGCCAGACCTGCACCAGTCAGGTAACAAATAGGTACCTAATTTGCTGCTTAGGTTAGCAGAGCATTCCCAATTTTTAGGAACATGCCCATCTATTCCTCTTCACCTAGTCCAGAACTAAAACACAGTACCTCAGCAAAGCAAGGTGCGCTATATAACAAAAGTACCATGAGGAGAGAGAGCGAGTAAATACTAAAAGTGCCAAATATTTTGTTAACGTAATGGATGCATGTAAGAACCTGCACAAATTCGGAAACATATAAACAATATTACTGCATTACCTATTATATCTGCAAATTTTTGCATATTCCACAAAAGAAATAAAAATTAGAAAAAGATACAGAGAGGAGTTAACTACTACACACACACTTTATTCTAGCCACACCATAAGCATTCTTTCTATGATAGAAATACAAACATAGCAAAACAATATAAATAGTCCCAAAAGTTAATCATTCTTATGCCTATCCATTCTATTTATATAACTTTTATTTTGTACTTTATACAGATAATGGTATAGGCGTTAAGTTTCAGTTCCAGTATCATCCAGAGAAGTGCTATTGGAAAAGTAGATAAAAACTGTAAAAACTGACAATTGTTAGTTTAGCTTTATGCCAGACAGACTCTACCATACAGTATTTACTCTGCTTTAATACAAAAATTTGAGCTTCTATTGTGTCTGTCATTTATCAAAACCAAACTAATAATTTTACCCATTATATATTTTTTTTCCCATTTGTAGCAGTTATAAATCCCCTTCAAAAATAATATCTGAAGAGTACGACTCTGTTTGGACTTAACGTTACGATCAAACAGGGCTTTACCGTATCAACTAAAAACAGGGCACGTACCTGAACGTCCACAATCGGCACATGAAACAAGACTTTCAGGAGAACCAGTTTTCTTATTTTCAGATGAATCTCCTAGGCAGAAATCGCAATATGGAGAGGCTGACACTTTCTTCTTCGTAGAGCCCTTTTCAACAGGAGCATGTTCAGTAGGAGATGACAAACCTGAGGGTACAGCTGGTCCTCCTCCTATAGGATTAACTCCAGTTCGACGGCCAGATGAACGTCCTGATGAAATACAGTAAATCTGAATATATTTTGAAGTGATTCCATACATAAAAAACATTACAATTAGGAATAAATCACTGCTTTCCATAGCTCGTATGATTCCGTAAGATATGAATTTGTAATCTTGGCATTCAAAAGTAAATATAAATAATCAATACAAGTAAAATAAATATTATTGCCTAATAAAATTACACAATTTCCACTACTATACCTATATTAGAAAAAAAGATAAAACTCAATATTATGTTATGTAACAAAACCAGTTATAAAAGACCTGGAACTAAAATTAGTTTTAAAGTAAATTTAGCCATTTACATTTTATTCCACGATTTGCATATTTGTAAGTACTCCACACAATTTAAAAAAATACATTTCCCTCCAGTTTCGAACACAGCTTTCCCCAATTCTAAACAGCTTAGCAGATATGAACATTGTTTTCTCAACTTCAGCTACACCTTCTTGTTTATAGTTAGCCATAAATATCCTTTAGGATCTAGCCTCCATAGCAAATACAGTATGTGTATAATGTAAAAATATACAGTATCAGTTTCATTCTACTTAGCTTAGTAACATAACTATGTCAATTATTTACTATTGTATAGGGCTTGAAACACAAGCAAAACGGCTGATATACAATTCGATTGTTCATAACAAAACATGTGTTATTTATTCGGTTATCATTAAGACTGCATGTGTTTATGCAATGATTATGTTACTAACAATACCTTTATCATTTTTTTTAACATCTTTAAAATTAATAAATTTCACACTTACAAATTACAGATCAAAATATTCTTATCTTAAAATTTTTGGCATAAATCAAAATATGGGAAGAAATTATTTTAATCGTTTCTTTGAATATTCAGTCATCAAAGATTCATATACTGGAGCATTAGTATGTAACAATGATCAACCTCAAGTCATTATAATCATCTCCTGCAGAAACTATAAAACAGTCAAACAATATTTAAGAGCAAACACAGCTACTCTTAAATGATGCTTGGCAAATACTTACTTGTGCTACTGTGTAAGTAAGCAAATACCCAACATCTCTGACCACTGCAGCAAATCCTGAGCTAAAAAACAAGGTTTCTACCTGGGTGCCCCTGTTTCTTTGTGTTGTCAATGAATACAGCATTAACAATCCCAATTACTAAGTTTTATTCAAAACTAGGGGCTTTGTGGATAGCTGAAAACTCGATGCAATTCATGTGTAACGTCAACTCCTGATGATCTAATGCTGCACCCCACCTGTTGCAGGTGGCACTACAAAGCAGTGGCAAATATAAAATTTGGACAGCTGAGCCTAAGTCTGAGAATCCAAGACAACAATTCCAAAGGGAAGACCCACAACACTGGGGAACAATGTCACAGGGAGGCAAGTAACATTTACAAGGAGTGGAAGCCCCAGAACCCCCCGGCACACGGGAAGGGGAAACAGGAGTGGCTGGACATAGGAAAGCACAAGGGAAACACGCCATCAGCCCCAGGCCTGTAAGGTAGGACAGCCACTGGAAAAACTGACACTGGAGACACATTGATACGCCCTTCACCACAGGTGTCACTGGCACTGGCGGAACCACAAACGGAGAAGAGCCCCCAATCTCTGAAGGGGAACGGTGAACACCACACACCACCAACGCTCAAAATCAACCAACAGAGGTCTTGCCAAAAATTCTCCGGGAAAAGAGCCAGGGGAGCAAGCACGGGGACAATGAAAGCAACCGATGAGCCGAAGGAAGAAGCAAAGCTCTCTCCCTCCTCCAGCCATACATCCACCACTGCAAGGAGGTCATGACCTAAACTTCGCATACAATGATGAGTAAGAACAATCAGGCCCTTTCTAGAACACAGTGTGGGTGTGGATTTACAGCCAGTTTAACAAAAAATGAGTGCCTTGCTTTGCACACTCATTAAGTTAACAGTTCGTACTATTCACTTCCTGAAAGAAAATGAAAATGAAAAGTTTGCTTGAGAGTGCATCAATACATCCGTACTCAATGCGACCAAAAACTTAAGTGAAGAGACTGACAGTTAAAGGGGCGGGACTCGTCTCCTACGCTCCCACCTGACGTTAACAACCTCGTTAACAATTTTAACGGCCATCCAGCTCGCACGCTCCAAACTACTCCCTAAATAAAGGAAGTTGGTTTGTTTTCACGTAAGAAATATTCTTTTTATATTCTTTTTATAAACTCATGATACTGTATATGAAAATGGAAACAATGAATATTTTTCAACAACAATAAAAACATGAAACACTGAAATTTATTGAAAAATGACACCTAAGCTGAAGGAAAACAAAATTGACTTGTAGTTAATAAAAAGATGAATAATGAATTCTATAAATGAAATATTTGGAAAACCACCCTGTAACAACTACATCAGAGAGTAAATTTGAGAATTCAGAAAGGGGAGAAACTCCAGTTAGAGGGGAGCTCTCACTATCATCTTTACGGAATTTTATAAATCTTAAGAGTTAAGAAGCAATGTAAGTTAGCTTGATCATGTAACATGGATAGCTAGGTTTATAATTTATGAAAGGAAGAAGTCATGTTTACCCTTTTCCAGGATTAAGAAAAAAAAATAAAAAAATAAAAATAGAACTTCAGTTTTAATCTAAATCACTAAATTCAGTACCAGCCGAACTCGGTTGAGTCCCTTGTCAGGCTGGGAGGAATATAAGAGGAAAGGTCCCCTTTTCCATTTCATTTGTTTGAAGTTGGCTACCCCCCTAAATTGGGGGAAGTGCCTTGGTATGTACTAAATTTTAAATAATACAAATCTTACCCCAATTAGGTGTGGCAGTAGGTTGAGTTGCATTGGTTAAAAATTCAGAATTTGTTTCACTGGTCTGGGGTGGCTCCGAAGATCTAGTTGGAACCTTTGGTTTAACATCCTCTTTGTCATCTTCTTTGTGAGAATGAGCGTAATGATACGTCAGACCAGGCCTTGTTTTATACCTCATCCCGCACACTGAAAAATTAACATGAAGTGGTTATAATTTACATATACTGTACCTTAAAAAAACAAGAAATATGTGATACAAATAACTCCAAAAGCCATGAAATGCATGATGATTCAACTAAAATGTTTTGCCAAGCAAAACATTCAGTATAAGAAGACATTTCATCAGCATATATTTTGTCATTTAGTACAAAATCAGTCATAGGTACATAATCTTAAGCTAAAACTCCAACTTTTTTCAAAGAATCTTATAGGCATTCGTGCAGCATTTATTTCATGAAATAAAACCAACTGGTGACCTATCCTAGTCTATAATTTGGTTGTCTATGCTTGAGAGAGAGAGAGAGAGAGAGAGAGAGAGAGAGAGAGAGAGAGAGAGAGAGAGAGAGAGAGAGAGAGAGAGAGAGAGAGATGTAACACTACCTATAGGCATAGTATATATAGTTAAGTACTTAAACATAATATTACATATGAGAGAAGTTTAAAGAAATTAAGAGATTAAAGATAAGAAAAAATACCTAAACCTCATAGAAGTTCTAAGACAAAGAACTATTTAGAAACAAGTTTAAGACAAGAACCATAATATAATTATGAAGCACCTAAAAACTCGCCATAAACTGCAGTTTTAGAAAGGGGTGGGTTTAATTTCCACGACAGACAGAACTGTAGGAAGTTCGAATGTATGAACAGGTGATGTTAAGCTTGGGGAATATCCTTTAAATTATTACCCCCGATAATATGTTACCTGAATGTAATGTCAAGTGCTGACTGACCAAATGCAGTAAGAAAAATGATAACATAAGCAAAATAACTAGCATACAGAAATTTTATTGACTATTCATTCCTTACATTCACAAGAGTAGGGCTTTCCAGTTGTATCATCTTCATCTTTCTTGGTATTTTTCATAGGCTTTGATGGAGTCTTTCCAACACCCTTCTTTTTGGTCCCTCGCTGAAAGAAAAACATAACAACTGTAGATTGACAAATACAGTTAACTAGATATCAATCTAATAAGATTCTAATTGTAATTGCAGACTTTTGGCCAAGTTTCCAAGATGTCTTATTTCATTTACTCTGCAATCCATCTATTCTTTAATATCAGTACCCCTCTCACATTTGTGAAAATTATGAAATTTCACAAATTGGCTTAAAAAAAATTGGGAAAACTATTTTGATATCACAAACCCACACTGCAACTTTCCATTGATGCAAACTGAATATTTACTGTCCAAACAATACAGCATCCCCACTACACATCATCCCATTCATATTGGTTTAAAAATGGAGTAAATTCCATTAATAATGTCATCCAAGGATATCATATTTTGTTATATTCAGCAAATGTGTTGTATGTCAATGACAGGTGTTTTCTGGTGTCCATATTATGTGAAGACCAACACATTAATCATGTGATTAGATTAAATGCAAAAATTCTACCCCTGTCCACTTCAATGCTGTAAATTTTGAAAATTTTCTTTTATGTTTTCAAATAAACGGGTAGATTATCTCAAATTCAAAATAGTAATACAATTATTTAGCTGAAAATAGAAATTATTGATGAATGTTTTATTCATAAGCATGGCTGTTATTATTTTGATAACTGCAAGTCACAGTGCTACATCCTCAAAGTATACGGACAAGTTTCACGACCTAAGAAAAATAAAAATAAAAGTTCTCTCTCCCTCCCCTACATCCTCTCAGCAGCCATTAGATCTCTGATTGCTCTCTACAAAGAGGAAGATAGAACCTTCTAGCACCATCACACCAAGTGCCACATTCTTATCAAAATCTTGGAAGAACTTGATGAACCTTTAAATTACCCTGAGTTTTTTATTAGAGTGAGAAACATCGGACTGGACTCTTTATTTGCTGAAGCAAAGCTACAGTTGTGTCTGACTGTTGTCTACTAGTTCATTTGGAAAGAGGGGATTAATACAATAGGCTACATAATCAATTAACGGGGCACATACAGGTTGATCAAGAGTGCTTGCTTCAAATAGGAAAGTCAAAGGATTGGTAATGAATGTATAGTACTGATCTATTTTTCTATGACAGATTCAGATTTTGTTTGATATGAATTGGAAGTCTGGTAAGACATAGCTGCTGCAATAGAATCTGAAGCTTTGTGACCCATCCCTTTGTCCACAAACAAACAGAAGAAAACAACAAAGTGTAGCTCGCAAGGAAGCATTTGATTCTCTATGGAATTTAGAATGTCAAAATTGCAATACTATACTGTATACAGATTATTAGCCTAGCTTCTAAGTTGGAGTACGTTAGACTGGGATCTACATTCATTATGGGAATGGGAGATTAAAAACATGCTTAATATGACATTCACACTGGAATCAGACACAGCAGACTGAATTACTGTAAAACTGTCCAATACAAGCAGAAAATTGTGATCTAAGCATGTCAATTTCTGCCTTAAAATATAATTTCTCACTCATTATTTGAACACCACTGCCATCAACAGTACTAGACAGAGGAGTAGACTCCTCTCCAGAATTTTCTCCTGATTTCCTCTCTTCTTTTCTCTTACACTCTATATCCCTATCAAAAGTTCTTATAGGCACTAACTTGACATAACCTTCCAAAAATTCATCAAAACAATTGGCACATTTCAAACATCCAATGTTAGTACAGTCCTACATTGTTGACTCCTACACATGACACTAAGATATTGAGGATCTTTGCCTTCTAACAAGTCTAGTCACTAAAATTGGTACATGAATGAATTTCAAAACTAGAGGTAGGCATATCTTACCAGAGGTAGCCATATCTTACCAGAGGTAAGCATACCTTGCTCTAAATGGTACTAACAAAACAGAAAAAACTATAACAAAAACAAACAAATGAATCATTGAAGCTGGAGTGTTTGCAGTTCTTGTTGTGGACAAATTGACTCAGTTTGATGGCACTAGCAGGTTGTATCTTCTCAGTAAAAGGCAATCAGATACTGACTAGCCACTTAGAGGAGAGGAATATAGGCGGAAGAAATTTTTCATTTTTATTTCTAAGATTAAAAAGCTCACATTTTTTCTTTGAGGATATAGCACTGTGACCCCCGGGTACGATTTATCAAAATAAATATGATTGATGAATGTTTTGTTCATAAGCATGGCTGTTCATATATCATGTCAAGAGAGTTGGTTACAAAACATATTTCCTTTACCTCATAATTGAAACTATCTGCTCTTGTAGAGGTGTTCTGAAAGTTAAGCCTCTTAATTAGTAAGTTCAGAGAAATTTAACCCCTCTTCTCTATTATTTTGGGTGCTCAAAATAAAATACCTACATCTGAAACAGAGAGAAAATAAATTACAAATGAAAATGGTTTTGAAGATGTTTTATAATGTACAGTATGGTACTAAGATCTATACTGGCATTACCTGCCCACCTCAAGTATCTCCTTTGAATTATATAAGTACCTGCTATAGTTTCCTTTTCAACAGGAAAAGACACAAAACCTGGCAAATACATCTGATCTTGTATCTTTTATATGAAGCTACTACTTCTCGATTGTGAGGTAGCCTTGCTTTATTTAATATGAATAATTTGACACTCTTCGATGTAAGTTGGTCATGTAACTGCCAATCTACCCATCAACCTAGATAAGGACATTACATTCTTTAACCACAGCCACAATGGAAAATATAGAAGTTCCTTCAAACCACCTTATAGAGAATAGTACATTAAGTGTAACCTGGACCCCTCTGCATGCCAGAAGAGTTAGAAGACCCAGATCTAATTGGATGAAAACTATGAAATTGGAAGCTGAGGATTAAGGGAGACTTGTGGAAGTGCTAGAATGAGAAAGAAAAAGCAAATGGAAAATCACAGTCTCCCTTTGCATCACAGGTGATAATGACCCACTGACTTAACATATTGTTATAAAGAAAGGTAATGGCCATTAGTGATCCATAAAACTCAGTTTTCTTTGGTATATCCCATTGTTTTCTATAAATTAAAAGTTTTCTGTCATTCATGTGGTTTTCTATCTTTTTTTTTTTTTCTTAAATAAAGTACAGTACAGTATTGTCATATTCATTGCTGGTAATGTATGCTAACCTGGCTGTGATAAGTATTTTGCAATGACCATCATACCGTATTCTCCAATAGAACACTTCCTACAAAATCATTAGTACCAGAAGTCAATGTGGGAAGTTTTCACCCAACAAAAAATGGCTGTAACACATTAGCTGCAGTGCAGTATAACTAAATAAAAATTTACCAATTTAATAATTTTTTATGACCACTTCATCTGATCACAGCAGATCATCAAATGGTTCAATAATATATCATCAGTGAAATATTGAATTAATATCTCCAGTGTTAATATATACACACATTAATATACAAAGCAGGATCAAAGATAATAATACCCAAATGCATAAAACCAATTATTTTTGACAACTTCAATTCCCGTGACACTCCATTCACCTAACTAGAACCTGGATTAGAATACAAAATTGGATCCAATCCCACGTCCTCTGTAAAACACATGAAAACAATACAATCAGGACAACAAAATGTAAATTAACACCTACATGACGATTCTCAAACTACGGTAGTCTTTGTTTAGTATTGCATGCGTATCCTTGGAGGATTCATATTACTCTCAAGTTTCCAATACAGGATTCCTGTTAAAAGGTGAACACAACACTTGGAACACAGCGCTGATAAAGTAGTCACTTCCTGTCTTTCATGACGCACCTTGGCAATACCACAACCAGCATTACTGAGGTAGTCACATAGCCATAAACCATGTGAGTGAGCTATTACAGCTACATATAGTGATGACCTCAGTGACTGACAGCACTCAAATACTGTTCTTTGAATGCCAGACAAATAAATTCCAAACTGACAATACAGAGATCAAGATAAGGTAGCTCTTGTTAGCATGAGCATCAGAAGTAATTATGCATGCCATAGAGAAAATGAATCTGCTATATGTATAGACAGAATATACTTAAAACAAAAAATTAACCTTCCAGCTTTGGCCTATAAAACATATAATAACCTGACTCCAGCAAAAGTTCTGAAACTTTATGATCACCTGTTTGACTATTGCTACCATTCTTTACCCATGAGGAGGAAGAAGAATAAATGGAAGAGAAGCAGCTCGCACACTTCCCCTTGCCAGTCTTCTCTGGAAATGAAACTGGTTGCCCAACAGTGACGTTCCCACAGAAAAAGATCACATGAGCTTCCTCAACATGGAGTGGATCCCTCCGGTATCGGTTTTTTACTCCATCAGGAACCAATCCCCCTAGTACAGTACCAATATGACAAGACTTATCCTGTGCCTCTCCCTCCGAAGGAGAAAGAATGAACCCTTACTCTCTATAGTCTAATGAGTTAGTGTTGGATTTAATTCCACCAGATCAGATGAGCGGTCTGTTAACCTGAGCCAGTGCAACTAGGTAATCGTCACATAAGTCTCACTTTCTGACCAACCCCAAATGTACCTACCGTTGAGCTGAAACTCTAAACCAAATTGAAAAGCAAAGATCAATATCCACCTTAACACCACTAGGCTCAAGGAGGAACAAGACTGATAACCTTATTGACCTACCACCATGCTTGCAAATGCTAACAGACTCTGAAGGTACTGGTCAACAGTGAGTTCCGAACGGAGAACCACACAGAGGCCCAGGAACAATTTTCTCTTGTCACAAAGGGAAAGGTCAGCATAATGCTCTTCGGCCTCTATACTTGGATCCACCAGACAAGCCCTGATGGTATCGGTTAGAAGGGAGTGCAATCACTCCCTCCCATAAGAATTGAGTGAAAGGGCCCTGTCCACGACCAACCACTTCAACAACTTCCCTATGTGAAGTACCAAATGACGAAAAATGGGAGGGAGAGCACACTGGGACATCCCAAGATTCACATTCAGGGTCACATCAGGCATACTAGACAGATGAGAAAGACAACTAATGGGTGAATACTAGGGCAGCAATGAGAAATCTGAGCATACACAATAACTCTCCAAGAGAAGATCATCGTCTCCCTAATCGGAAGCGCAATCTCTAAGGTAGCAGAAATTCTTTAGGAGGAGAACAGTGTACATTACCACCCTTCAGGAGGGGGAACTGTGTACAGTCTCACTCTTCAGGAGGGAAACTACATCCAGTACCATCCTTCAGGAGGGGAAATGCATATAGTCCCACCCTTGAAAAGGTAGCCTACATGGGGAACAGAGGGTTTGAATCCTCATCATCTCCTAAGCCTGTTGATGCAAAAGGCATCATAATGGAAATTAATTTCACTTTACCACATGCTTACCTTTGATGATGCACTTCAGCTGTTAAGCAAAAGCCCTTGCAGAAACAACCACATATCACAAGAGAAGAAAAGATTCAACAACCATGATGAGTAGCAATGAGTGCATATGTACAAAGATAAAAGTGACATGGTACAGTAGGGCAAGCAGGTGTCTCCCCACACCTAGCATGTTAAAGACTCGATGGCTGCTCCAGCTCACTGAAGATATACTGTACTCCTATTAAAGGGATTATAGAATGTACAGTATTTGTGTAAAAAAGAAAAAAAAACTGCTTACCCCAATTCATGTCAATTCAAAGGAATAGGTATAAAAATTAATAATACATTCAAGGGCTGAGGCAGCCTATTGGAAACATCCCTGGGCGGCAATCGTTGGACACGGGTTTGAGCCCCGCTCAGGCTCAATACTTTCTCGTAGTGTCTGCAAGTTCTAGTTCCTGCTAGCTAGGACACTGTTACTGCCCCTTGCCTCTACCATTCATGACCTACCTTTAAACCTTAAATCTTTAAGTAAGATCCAAAACCAACAGCCACCCTTTGCAATGTGTAATGCTAGTACGAAAAGATCTTTCAATCATAATCTGCGTGTTGAAAGTTCAGCCAGGATGCTGAACACCTAAAAAAAAAAAGGTAATTTTTCCCAGTTTCACTACATCAATCTGTCAAATCAGTCCCCCCAATACTGGCTTTCCTAAAAATACGTTGTTTAAGGCAGCAAATTAGGACAAGACATTAGAGTCCAATATATGAAAATGAAACAATGGAGATTTTCATGAAATAAACTAAACTTGTGTTCCAACCATACCCACTTCGGTTTTCACTATTTTTCTTTAGATATCAAGATAAATTATAGAATATATGATGAAAAATTTGAAAGTAAAATGGTCATATTGAAAAGACTATACAGGTACTGATAAAGTCACTATGAAGAAATAAATATTTCCATTTTACAATTCTTATGACAGTGAGTTTATCTTTACCTAGTTTTACTTTCTGCCTATAACATTGAAAGAAAATTAGTAATATTTCAATGGGGTCTTCCTTATAATCCTACCTTTATTTTTTTTTTTCATAAATAGCATTGTTGTGAAGTCATTGCTCTATTAGCATACTATCATTGTAACTTTGAAAATAGCTTGTATAGTAATAGCCTTGAAGAATCAAATAAACTGGAAAACGATAGCTCATTTAACTGCCTTCTAATAAACATGTCATGGATGCAATGAAAGACACTCTGCCCTACAAATACAACTTAAATGGGACCTAGTCTGTCCATGATTGTCTGTCCCATGCCACCACCTTTTATCTGAAGCCCTATCATGGTTCTCTTGCGACTATTCATGACAGTAATTTCAGGAACTTGATAAGCCCAATATGTCTATGATTAGTGTTAACATTGTTGAGAGGTCAGATCATTTTCAAATGATGTTCTTCAGGAGCCCATTAGGTATTCACAAATCAAGTTGAATCTACAGTAAATCTTCACCACCGCTCTGCCAAACAGTACTCATTCCAAGACCTACAAATCAATGCTAGAAAATTATTTGAACCAATTGTTTTCATCTTTAAAATGATATTTTAATTATGAAATAAATTTTTGAATATACTTACCCGGTGAATATATAATAGCTGCTGCTCAGCGGCTCGACAGAAAACACACTCAAAAACTCGCGAGCGATCGCTATGAAGGTTGCGGGTGTGCCCACCAGCGCCAACTATCGGCCAGATACCACTCCTGCAAGTAAACAAACCCTTCAATTCTTCTCGTCCCGCTGCGTCTCTATTGGGGAGGAAGGGAGGGCCTTTAATTTATATATTCACCGGGTAAGTATATTCAAAAATTTATTTTATAATTAAAATATCATTTTTAAATATTTAACTTAGCCGGTGAATATATAATAGCTGATTCACACCCAAGGCGGTGGGTAGAGACCAGAGTTAATTAAGTTTACAGCGTATATGCTAAGAGTTTTTGACAGTTATCAATATAACAAAACCAAAATATATAGGTACCTGGTAAGGAAGTTGACTTAGACGATTACTCTGCCTTGTAAGTCTGTCTTCCTCACGAAGCCCAGCGATCCTCTTAGGATGCTGAAAGACTCCCAGGAGCTGAAGTATGAAGGGTTGCAACCCATACTAACAGGACCTCATCAAACCCCTAATCTGGGCGCTCTCAAGAAATGACTTTGACCACCCGCCAAATCAACCAGGATGCGAAAGGCTTCTTAGCCTTCCGTACAACCCATAAAAAACAATATTAAAAACATTTCAAGAGACAGATTAAAAAGGATATTGGAATTAGGGAAGTGTAGTGGTAGAACCCTCACCCACTACTGCACTCGCTGCTACGAATGGACCCAGTGTGTAGCAGTCCTCGTAAAGAGTCTGGACATCTTTCAAGTAAAATGACGCGAACACTGACTTGCTTCTCCAAAAAGTCGCATCCATGATACTTTGCAGAGATCTATTTTGCTTGAAGGCCACGGAGGTTGCTATAGCTCTAATTTCGTGCGTCTTAACCTTAAGCAAAGATTGGTCTTCCTCACTCAAGTGGGAATGAGCTTCTCGTATTAAAAATCTGATAAAATATGACAAAGCATTCTTTGACATAGGTAAGGATGGTTTCTTAACCGAACACCATAAAGCTTCAGATTTACCTCGTAATGGCTTAGTACGAGCTAAATAGAACTTAAGAGCTCTAACGGGACATAACACTCTTTCCAGTTCGTTGCCTACGATCTCTGATAAGCAAGGAATATCAAAAGATTTAGGCCAAGGACGAGAAGGCAGTTCATTTTTGGCCAGGAAACCAAGTTGAAGAGAACAAGTGGCTTTTTCTGTAGAAAAGCCGATGTTCTTACTGAAGGCATGAAGTTCACTGACTCTTTTAGCCGAGGCCAAGCACACCAGGAAAAGAGTCTTAAGAGTGAGATCCTTCAGGGAGGCTGAATGTAATGGCTCAAACCTGTCTGACATGAGGAACCTTAGGACCACGTCTAAGTTCCATCCAGGAGTAGCCAAACGACGTTCCTTAGAGGTTTCAAAAGACTTAAGGAGATCTTGTAGATCTTTATTATTGGAAAGATCTAAGCCTCTATGCCGGAAGACCTAAGCCAACATGCTCCTGTAGCCCTTGATCGTGGTAGCTGAAAGGGAGCGAACTTTTCTCAGGTGTAAGAGAAAATCAGCGATTTGGGCTACAGAGGTACTGGACGAGGATACAGATGCTGACTTGCACCAGTCTCGGAAGACTTCCCACTTCGACTGGTATACTCTAATGGTAGAAGCTCTCCTCGCTCTTGCAATCGCACTGGCTGCCTCCTTCGAAAAGCCTCGAGCTCTAGAGAGTCTTTCGATAGTCTGAAGGCAGTCAGACGAAGAGCGGGGAGGCTTTGGTGTACATTCTTTACATGGGGCTGACGTAACAGATCTACTCTTAGAGGAAGACTTCTTGGAAAGTCTACCAGCCATCGAAGTACCTCGGTGAACCATTCTCTCGCGGGCCAGAGGGGAGCAACTAACGTCAACCTTGTCCCTTCGTGAGAGGCGAACTTCTGCAGTACCTTGTTGACAATCTTGAATGGTGGGAATGCATATAGGTCCAGATGAGACCAATCTAGAAGAAAAGCATCTATGTGTATTGCTGCTAGGTCTGGGACTGGAGAGCAATAGATTGGAAGTCTCTTGGTCATCGAGGTTGCAAAGAGGTCTATGGTGGGTTGACCCCAAGTCGCCCAAAGACTCTTGCACACGTCCTTGTGGAGGGTCCATTCCGTAGGAATTACCTGACCCCTCCGACTGAGGCAGTCTGCTAAGACGTTCAAGTCGCCCTGGATAAACCTCGTTAACAGGGAGATGCCTCGATCTCTTGACCAAATGAGCAGGTCCCTTGCGATCTCGTACAGCGTCAGGGAGTGGGTGCCTCCTTGCTTGGAAATGTATGCCAAGGCTGTGGTATTGTCGGAGTTGATCTCTACCACCTTGTTTCGAAGGAGACTCTCGAAGTTCATCAAGGCCAGGTGGACTGCCAAAAGCTCCTTGCCGTTGATGTGCATGCTCCTCTGACTTGAGGTCCACAGACCTGAGCATTCCCGACCGTCCAGGGTCGCACACCAACCCAAATCCGACGCGTCCGAGAATAGTACGTGGTTTGGGTTCTGAACTGCTAGGGAAAGTCCCTCTCTCAGACTGATATTGTCGTTCCACCAATTCAGGCATGCCTTTACTGGTTCGGAGATCGGGATTGAGACCGTCTCTAACGTCTTGTCCTTTTTCCAGTGAAAAGCTAGATGGAACTGGAGAGGTCGAAGGTGTAGCCTTCCTAGCGAGACAAACTGCTCCAGGGATGATAGAGTTCCTACTAGACTCATCCAATTCCTGACTGAGCATCGTTCTCTCTTCAACATCAGTTGGACTTTGAGCAGGGCTTGCTCTATTCGGGGGGCAGACGGAAAAGCCCGAAAAACTGGACTGCGAATCTCCATCCCTAAATACAGTATAGTTTGGGATGGAATTAGCTGGGACTTTTCCAGGTTGACCAAAAGTCCCAATTCCTTGGTCAGATCCAATGTCCAATGAAGATCCTGCAGACAGCGATGACTGGACGAGGCTCTGAGAAGCCAGTCGTCCAAGTATAGGGAGGCTCGGATTCCCGATAAATGGAGGAATTTTGCTACATTCCTCATAAGCCTCGTAAACACGAGAGGAGCAGGACTTAGGCTAAAGCACAGGGCCCGAAACTGGTATACCACATTGTTGAAAACAAACCTCAGAAAAGGTTGGGAATCTGGGTGTATGGGGATGTGGAAGTATGCGTCTCTTAGGTCGAGAGAGACCATCCAGTCTCCCTTTCTGACCGCTGCTAAGACTGATTTCGTGGTCTCCATGGTGAACTTTGTCTTCGTAACAAAGACGTTGAGTGCACTGGCGTCTAGCACCGGTCTCCAACCTCCTGTCTTCTTCGGTACTAGGAAGAGACGGTTGTAAAACCCCGGTGATTGAAGGTCCGAGACTTTCACCACCGCTCCCTTCTCTAGCAAAAGAGACACTTCTAGTTTCAGGGCTTGTCTCTTTGACTCCTCTCGGTACCTGGGAGAGAGGTCGATGGGGGAAGTCGCTAGAGGAGGTTTGCGTACAAATGGAATTTTGTACCCCTCTCTGAGCAACCTCACAGATTGTTGGTCTGCGCCCCTCTTCTCCCAGGCTTGCCAGAAGTTCTTGAGTCTGGCTCCTACTGCTGTCTGAGGCTGCGGGCAGTCAGACTCTGCCACGTGAGGACTTGGCTCCTCTCTTCTTTCCTCTCTTTCCCTCGGCACGAGTACTTCCCCTGCTGGGAGCTCTGCCACGAAAGGGCGGAATAAATCTGGACGCCGGAGTGTCTATCCTAGGTCTTGCAGAAAAGGATGTCGAAGGAGTCCCTTTGCGAGCAGAGGACGCAACCAAGTCATGGGTGTCCTTCTGCACGAGTGAAGAAGCTATGTCCTTAACCAATTGTTCCGGGAACAAAAACTTAGATAAAGGAGCAAAGAGCAGTTCAGATCTCTGACAGGGAGTAACTCCTGCCGACAGAAAAGAGCAAAGGGACTCTCGCTTCTTTAGGACTCCCGACGTAAAAGAGAAGGAGAGCTCATTGGAACCATCGCGGATGGCTTTATCCATACAGGACATAATAAGTAAGGAGACATCTCTATCAGCCGATGAGATTTTCCTACTTAAGGCTCCCAAACACCAGTCAAGGAAGTTGAACACTTCAAAGGCTCTATAAATGCCTTTCAGCAGATGGTCAAGGTCCGAGGAGGACCAACTAATCTTCGAGCGTCTCATGGCTAGGCGGCGGGGAGAGTCTACAAGGCTTGAGAAGTCACCCTGGGCAGAGGCAGGGACTCCCAAGCCGAGAACTTCTCCCGTGGCATACCAGACGCTCGATCTAGACGAGAGTTTAGACGGAGGGAAGGCAAAGGCCGTCTTCCCCAAACTCCTCTTGGTTTCCAACCAGTCGCCTAAAATCCGTAAAGCTCTCTTGGATGAGCGAGAGAGCACAAGTTTTGTAAAGGCTGGCATGTCAGCAGGTACGCCTAGAACAAACTCAGACGGCGGCGAACGAGGAGCAACAGCGACGAAGTGATCGGGAAACAACTCCTTAAAAATTAACATGACTTTCTTAAAGTCCATTGATGGAGGAACTGTTCTGGGTTCGTCCACATCCGAAGGATGATCCTCAGGCTGAGGGTCAGCAACGTCCTCATCTGAAGGATCCTCATCTGACAACTGCTGAGAAACAAGCAAAGGGGTTGGCAATGCTTGACACGCAGCGTCCACACGCACTGGTGCATTAGTAGCGGACCAGGACGCAACGTCATGTAACTGCTTGACAGTCTGTGAACTGTCAACAACAACAGGTGCGTGAGGACGCACGGCGTCCACTCGAGACTGTTTTGACTGCCTAGTCTGAGCAGTCAAAACAACTCTAGACTGCGGTGGTTGACGCTCAGCGTCAAAACAAGTCAACTCCGATGGTTGGCGAACGTCCTGAACGTCAACAGGAGCATTAGTAAGTGGCCTAACGTCCAAATGCGGCTGAAAATCCACACGAGACCGCATTGAGTGAGGCTCTACATAACGTGACTGACGTGACTTGGCTACGCCAACGTCAACAGGACGCACAAAGGTTCGTTTGGGCGGCTGAAGGCCAGGATCTCGATGAGATAAACGGCTAGGCTCAACGGGAACCTTATCGGCAGAATAGTCTTCCATAAGGGAGGCGAGCTTAGTCTGCATGTCTTGCAGTATAACCCATTTAGGGTCCACGGGAATGGGTGCGGTAAACGACGGGGTTAACGTCTGAGACGGCACAACCTTGCCTACACCAAGACTTTCTGAGCCTGTGTAACGTTGCTGCTTAGGCGGCGAGCAGTCATCCGATGACTGCAATGGGTCAGAACTGTCCCAATGACTACATCCAGGACACTGGACCTGTCCTGATGGGACCGACTTTCGCTTAAGGGGCCTAGAAACCTTGCACCACGGTTTCTTATGCGAAAAGCCTTCGGAAGACGAGGAGAAAATGGGCTCTCTCGTCTTATGGTAGGGGCGATCTTGGTGAGATACGCCTGATACCATAGAGGGAACGTCTGTTCGCTGATCAAGGCCTCTCGAACCCATAAGTCGTACGACATTACTTCTCCCCTGGGCTTGGGAGCTTGCAAGAGGTCTCGGACTAGGTGAACGACAGGCACGAACAGACGAACCCTCGGTTGCAACACTGTTCACAACACTTTGCGCACTAATCACTTTCCCACTATTTTCCGCTGTGGCACTCTGACGCTTAAGCTCTTTAACGTCAGCCATGAGTTGATTACGATCAGTTGCTAACGCTTCAACTCTTTCCCCCAAGGCATGAATAGCACGTAACATGTCTTGCATAGATGGTTCCTGAGTGCCAGAAGGGGGGTTAGGTACAACCACTACAGGGGAAGGATTAGGTTCAGGGGCATGTGGAGAGGAAAAATCTACTGACCTAGAGGAACTCCTCCTTACCCTATCTCTCTCTAGCCTACGTGCATACTTATCGTATTCGAGCCAATCGAATTCCGAAAGGCCCACGCATTCCTCACACCGATCTCCCAATTGACAGGTTTTACCCCGACAATTGGAACACACAGTATATGGGTCGAGAGATGCCTTAGGAAGACGCCTATTACAGTCCCTAGCATTACACTTATGAAATCTAGGTACTTGTGAAGGGTCAGCCATTTTGAATTAGTCAAAGAAAGTCCAAAAAAACAATCCAAGTCATCAACAATTAAATCTGTTCAATAAAGAGTTCAAGAGTTTAAGTTGAGGAAAAACACCTGCACTGCGAAAGCTCAAACCAAAATGAAGTACTTCACCAAATATGTTGAGAAAACTCCAGGTTATACAGCGAGTATTGATACGTCTTGTCGTCAAGGTCGACAGAGAAGAATTGAAGGGTTTGTTTACATGCAGGAGTGGTATCTGGCCGATAGTTGGCGCTGGTGGGCACACCCGCAACCTTCATAGCGATCGCTCGCGAGTTTTTGAGTGTGTTTTCTGTCGAGACGCTGAGCAGCAGCTATTATATATTCACCGGCTAAGTTAAATATTTAAAAAGGAATGTTTCAATAACTACTTACAAAATTGTGAAAAATTATAAATTCAGTACCAAATATAAATGAATGCAGTGCAATTAAACATACTGCTTGAATTGAGAACCATTGGAGGACTCTAAAGTTCAATAGCTTTATCTTGGAGAAGTTGAGTGTCAAGGTTAAAGGTCTCCACTCTCAATAACCAGAAGTAGATTTTATCATTCTAAAGGTTCTGAAAATAAATACCTGAGGATACTTGGATCGATAAAATTCACAATGAAACTTTAAGAAAGATCATAAATGTTTAGTATACAGATGAAGGGTCAATAACTAATGGGAGGCGCTAACTCACATACGTTCAATCGCAGCCTGGAAGGACTGTGACTAGCTGTTACATCCAAACCCTAAGGTTTTATAAAAGTGGTTAGCAAAGACCTATAAAGAAAAGTTTGGGATCAGCTGGGATAATCTCCTAGAAAGAGCAAGACAGGCATGGTTTGAGGAATCTAATGGAGGACCTATGCATAATAAGGCATTAGTTTAGTATTTGTATTAAATGTTCCCCTAAGAAGAGAGAGCAATGGATGCACAACTTGTACCTATATGATTAATGTATTAAAGTCTTCATTGCTGTGATAAATGCTAGTCAACTTTCTTGTTTTGCAGCCAGTTACAAGCAAGTAGCAGATATGACAATAGCTTTTCCTTGTGTTAAGTACCTAGCACCTAGAGAAAAATCGTAACCAGATCCAAGACCAACCTACCAAGATGGTCCTTTTGTATACCAAAAAGAGCAGCCATGCATAATAAAATACTGGTTACGGTCACAGCATTGGTTATCGACTATGGAGTACATGCCCATTCAAAAAACAAAAAATTAAGCATTGCAATTCACCAACCATGCAGGACAAAATAACCGTTAATAACACAGCACCAAACTGGTATGGTAATTACAGAAAAAATTTGTCATAGGAAAACCAACACCAAGCACTGCAGAAAGATGTGCCTTCTTCAGAGGAAACTGTCCTGGGTCTTCACACAGGAGGGATTAGAAAACAGAATAACCTACTCAATTTACGGTTGAGCAGTAAGGAGATTCTATGTAAAAGGAAAAAAAAAATTCCACAACAAATTAAGTTTTGATGCAAAACATGACGAGTTTTCAATTGCAAAAAGAGTATGAACTCAACCAGGTGAGTGGATAGGGTTCCTGCTTGACAGCCATATCTCCTAAGACTTCTTACTGCACAACCTCCCTTGGAAGATTAATACACTTCATGATCTAATTTACGAGGGCAATTTGAATCTTTAACACTCAACTGCAGGGAAATATGTTATTTTCATTAGTAAAATAAATTTTTGAATATACTTACCCGGTGATCATATAGCTGTCAGCTCTGCTGCCCGACAGAAAAACCTAAGGACGAAATACGCCAGCGATCGCTATACAGGTGGGGGTGTACATCAACAGCGCCATCTGTCGAGCAGGTACTCAAGTACTCCATGTCAACACAGAACCAATTTTCTCCTCGGCCCACTGGGTCTCTATTGGGGATGAAGGGTGGGTCCTTTAATTTATGATCACCGGGTAAGTATATTCAAAAATTTATTTTACTAATGAAAATAACATTTTTCAATATTAAACTTACCCGGTGATCATATAGCTGATTCACACCCAGGGGGATGGGTAGAGACCAGCATATATGTTAACATTAAGAGCTAAGTATTTCGTATTTCATCTTAGCAGTTATTCAAAATAACAAACATAAAATTAATAAGTACCTGGTAAGGAAGTCGACTTGAACAATTACTCTGCCTTTTTTAAGTACGTCTTCCTTACTGAGCCTCGCGATCCTCATAGGATGCTGAGCGACTCCTAGGAGCTGAAGTATGAAGGGTTGCAACCCATACTAAAGGACCTCATCAAAACCTCTAATCTAGGCGCTTCTCAAGAAAGAATTTGACCACCCGCCAAATCAACCAGGATGCGAAAGGCTTCTTAGCCTTCCGGACAACCCAAAAAACAACAATAAAAAGCGTTTCAAGAGAAAGATTAAAAAGGTTATGGGATTAGGGGAATGTAGTGGTTGAGCCCTCACCCACTACTGCACTCGCTGCTACGAATGGTCCCAGGGTGTAGCAGTTCTCGTAAAGAGACTGGACATCTTTAAGGTAAAATGATGCGAACACTGACTTGCTTCTCCAATAGGTTGCATCCATTACACTCTGCAGAGATCTGTTTTGTTTGAAGGCTACTGAAGTTGCGACAGCTCTAACTTCATGTGTCCTTACCTTCAGCAAAGCATGGTCCTCCTCATTCAGATGGGAATGAGCTTCTCGAATCAAAAGTCTGATATAATAAGAAACTGCATTCTTCGACATAGGTAACGAAGGTTTCTTAATGGCGCACCATAAAGCTTCTGATTGTCCACGTAATGGCTTAGTACGTCTCAAATAGTACTTAAGAGCTCTTACCGGGCATAGTACTCTTTCTTGTTCATTTCCAACCAAATTAGCAAGGCTTGGAATATCGAACGATTTGGGCCAAGGACGAGAAGGAAGTTCGTTTTTGGCTAGAAAACCAAGCTGTAAGGAACATGTAGCCGTTTCAGATGTAAATCCAATGTTCCTGCTGAAGGCGTGTATCTCACTGACTCTTTTAGCTGTTGCTAAGCAGACGAGGAAAAGAGTTTTCAAAGTGAAATCTTTAAAAGAGGCTGATTGAAGTGGTTCGAACCTTGCTGACATAAGGAATCTTAGTACCACGTCTAAGTTCCAACCCGGTGTGGCTAACCGACGCTCCTTCGAGGTCTCAAAAGACTTAAGGAGGTCCTGTAGATCTTTGTTGTTGGAAAGATCTAAGCCTCTGTGAAGGAAGACTGCTGCCAACATGCTTCTGTAACCCTTGATCGTGGGAGCTGAAAGGGATCTTTCCTTCCTTAGGTATAAAAGGAAGTCAGCTATCTGAGTTACAGAGGTACTGGTTGAGGATACTGATTTCGACTTGCACCAGCTTCGGAAGACTTCCCACTTCGACTGGTAGACTTTGAGAGTGGATGTCCTCCTAGCTCTAGCAATCGCTCTGGCTGCCTCCTTCGAAAAGCCTCTAGCTCTCGAGAGTCTTTCGATAGTCTGAAGGCAGTCAGACGAAGAGCGTGGAGGCTTGGGTGTACCTTCTTTACATGCGGCTGACGCAGAAGGTCCACTCTTAGAGGAAGTGTTCTGGGAACGTCTACTAGCCATTGCAGTACCTCGGTGAACCATTCTCTCGCGGGCCAGAGGGGAGCAACCAACGTCAACCTTGTCCCTTCGTGAGAGGCGAACTTCTGCAGTACTCTGTTGACAATCTTGAACGGGGGGAACGCATAAAGGTCTAGACGGGACCAATCCAGAAGAAAGGCATCTATGTGAACTGCTGCTGGGTCCGGAATCGGAGAACAATAAATTGGGAGCCTCTTGGTCATCGAGGTTGCGAACAGATCTATGGTAGGCTGACCCCACAGGGCCCATAGTCTGTTGCATACATTCTTGTGAAGGGTCCACTCTGTTGGGATGATTTGACCCTTCCGGCTGAGGCGGTCTGCCATGACATTCATGTCGCCTTGAATGAACCTCGTTACTAGGGATATGTTTCGATCTCTTGACCAGGTGAGGAGGTCCCTTGCGATCTCGTACAACGTCATCGAATGAGTCCCTCCTTGCTTGGAGATGTACGCCAAGGCTGTGGTGTTGTCGGAGTTCACCTCCACCACCTTGCCTAGAAGGAGGGACTTGAAGCTTCTCAAGGCCAGATGAACTGCCAGTAGCTCCTTGCAGTTGATGTGCAACGTTCTTTGATCCGCATTCCACGTGCCCGAGCATTCCCGACCGTCCAATGTCGCACCCCAGCCCGTGTCCGATGCGTCCGAGAAGAGAAGGTGGTCGGGGGTCTGAACAGCCAGTGGCAGACCCTCCCTGAGGAGAATGTTGTTCTTCCACCAAGTCAGTGAAGACTTCATCTTCTCGGAAATAGGAACCGAGACCGCTTCTAGCGTCTTGTCCTTTCTCCAGTGAGCAGCTAAGTGAAATTGAAGGGGGCGGAGGTGGAGTCTCCCTAACGCGATGAACTGGTCCAGTGATGAAAGCGTCCCTATCAGACTCATCCACTGTCTGACTGAACACCGGTCCTTCTTCAGCATGGACTGGATGCATTCTTGGGCTTGACTGATTCTGGGGGCCGACGGAAAAGCCCGAAAAGCTTGACTCTGAATCTCCATTCCCAGGTATACTATAGTTTGGGATGGGACGAGTTGGGACTTTTCCAAATTGACCAGGAGACCCAATTCCTTGGCCAGATCCAGAGTCCACTGTAGATTCTCCAGACAGCGACGACTTGACGCAGCTCTTAAAAGCCAGTCGTCCAAATAGAGGGAGGCTCTGATGTTTGCTAAATGCAGGAATTTGGCAATATTCCTCATCAGTTTGGTAAAAACTAGAGGTGCCGTGCTTAGGCCAAAGCACAGGGCTTGGAACTGGTATACAACCTTCCCGAAAACGAACCTTAGAAAAGGTTGGGAATCTGGGTGGATGGGGACGTGAAAGTAAGCGTCCTTTAGGTCTAACGAGACCATCCAGTCTTCCTTCCTGACCGATGCTAGAACCGACTTTGTCGTCTCCATGGTGAACGTCTGCTTTGTGACAAAGACATTCAGAGCACTGACGTCTAGCACCGGTCTCCACCCTCCTGTCTTCTTCGCCACTGAGAAGAGGCGGTTGTAGAAGCCCGGGGATTGACGGTCCCGGACTATGACTACCGCTCCCTTTTGTAGTAAGAGAGACACCTCTTGCCGTAAAGCTAGTCTCTTGTCCTCCTCTCTGTACCTGGGAGAGAGGTCGATGGGAGTTGTTGCTAGAGGGGGTTTGCGCAAGAATGGAATCCTGTACCCCTCCCTGAGTAACTTCACAGACTGTGCGTCTGCGCCCCTGTTCTCCCAGGCCTGCCAGTAGTTCTTGAGCCTGGCTCCCACTGCTGTCTGAAGAAGGTGGCAGTCAGACTCTGCCTCTAGAGGACTTGGAACCCTTCTTCTTGCTCCCACGTTGACTTCCGGCACGAGCACCTCCTCTGCTGGAGGCTCTGCCACGAAAGGGCGGAATGAACCTTGACGCTGGAGTGTCCATCCTGGGTCTAGGCACGGAGGGCAAAGGGGTGGCTTTGCGTGCGGATGACGCCACCAGGTCATGAGTGTCTTTCTGGATCAAGGAGGCGGCAATCTCCTTGATCAACTCTTCAGGGAAGAGACACTTCGAGAGAGGAGCAAACATAAGCTCCAACTTTTGACATGGGGTGACTCCAGCTGACAAGAAGGAGCAAAGGTGATCCCGCTTCTTGAGGACCCCGGACACGAAAGAAGCCGCAAGCTCACTAGAACCATCCCGTATGGCTTTGTCCATGCAGGACATAATGAGCATGGAAGTTTCCTTATCAGAAGGGGAGGTCTTCCTGCTCAACGCTCCCAAACACCAGTCCAAGAAGTTAAAGACTTCGAATGCACGGAAAACTCCCTTCATAAGATGGTCCATATCCGAAGGAGTCCAGCAAATCTTGGAGCGTCTCATAGCCAGCCTGCGGGGAGAGTCTACCAGACTTGAGAAGTCGCCCTGGGCAGAGGCAGGAACTCCCAAGCCGAGAACTTCTCCCGTGGCATACCAGACGCTAGATCTGGAAGCAAGCTTGACCGGGGGAAACATGAAGGATGTCTTCCCAAGTTGCTTTTTGGACTGCAACCACTCTCCCAGTACCCTTAAAGCTCTCTTGGACGAGCGAGCGAGTACGAGCTTCGTAAAGGCAGGTGCTGCTGACTGCATGCCTAAAGCGAACTCAGAGGGAGGCGAGCGTGGTGCTGCAGACACAAACTGATCCGGATATAAATCCTTGAACAGCGCAAGCACTTTCCTAAAGTCTAAGGAGGGAGGCGTGGTCTTGGGTTCGTCGATGTCCGAGTGTTGGTCGTCAAGATGTGCAGCTTCGTCATCATCAGAGAGTCCATCGTCTGAATGTTGAGGAGGAAGAGGCAACGGAGTGGGTAAAAGCTGGACGGCAGAGTCCGGCAGCACGGGTGCATGCGTAGCTGCACTGGACCCAACGTCATGCCACTGTTGGTCAGTCTGAGAACTGGCAACGACCATAGCTGAGTGGGTGCGCAAAGCGTCTACTCCCGACTGTGGACGGATAGCGGAGACCACCGTGGGTTGCGGAGGCTGACGCACCGCGTCAAAACACGGCAGCTTAACTCCACCCTCCTGTTGTTGTGGTAGCACACGAACGGCAACGGAGGGTTCCGTGCGTCTGTGAACGTCAGCATGCGTCTGGCAGGGTCGACTGCGCATGGGTGGAGGAGCTCTCACAGCTGGAGTGTGGGAGCAGGCAGCCTCAGCGTCTGCTGGGCGCACAACCGTGGTAGGTTGTAGGCTAACGGGTGCAGCGTCAACCTTCTCCGCACGATACTCCTGCATAACCGCAGCTAACTGAGTCTGCATAGACTGCAGCAAAGACCACTTAGGGTCTACAACAGCTGGTGCGGCAACAGACGGAGTTACTGCCTGTTGCGGTACCACTTTGCCTCTCTTAGGAGGTGTGCAGTCGTCGGAGGACTGCAGCGAGTCCGAACTGACCCAGTGGCTACACCTGGGCCGTTGGACTTGCTCGGAAGGGACCTTGCGTTTAAGAGGCCGTGAGACCTTGGTCCATCGTTTCTGGCGTGAAACCTCTTCCGCAGACGAGGAATGAACGGGCTCACTCGTCTTCTTGTGGGTGGGACGATCTAGGCAAGATACGTCCGAAACCACGGAGGGAACGTCTGTCCGCTGATTAAAGCCTGTCGAACCCTTTGGTCGTACGACATTGCTTCTCCCCTGGGCTTGGGAGCTTGCAAGAGGTCCCGGACTGGGAGGACGACAGGCACGAACAGACGCACCCTCATGCGTAACACTGACACTTTTCACTGCATTAACACTCACTTCACTTCCCACTGCACTTTTACCTTTCAACTCCCTGACGTCAGCCATGAGTTGATTGCGGTCATTCGCCAATGACTCGACTCTCTCACCTAGAGCCTGGATGGCACGCATCATATCTGCCATCGAAGGTTGATGAGAGCTAGCAGGGGGGTCGGGTGCAACCACTACAGGGGAAGGAATAGGTTGTGGGGCATGGGGAGAGGAAAAATCCATAGAGCGAGACGAACTCCTCCTGATCCTATCCTTCTCTAGCCTACGTGCATATTTCAGGAATTCTTGAAAATCGAATTCCGAAAGCCCAACGCATTCCTCACATCGATCTTCCAATTGACAGGCTTTACCCCTACAATTGGAACAAACGGTGTGCGGATCGATAGAGGCCTTCGGAAGACGCCTTGAACAGTCCCTAGCGCTACACTTCCTGTACTTGGGGACTTGAGAAGGGTCAGACATCTTGAATTAGTCAAAGGGGGGAATTCAAAATCTATCCAAGTCGTCAACAAATAATCCTAAATCCAATAAAAGAATGCAAGGAAGTATTGAAGATAACTTCTGCACAGCGATAGCTAATAACCAGAAATGAATACTTCACCAAATAACGTGAAAATTAATCCAGAAAACAACAGCGTATTTAGTAGGTCTTGCTGGTGGCACGACAGAGAGAAAATTGGTTCTGTGTTGACATGGAGTACTTGAGTACCTGCTCGACAGATGGCGCTGTTGATGTACACCCCCACCTGTATAGCGATCGCTGGCGTATTTCGTCCTTAGGTTTTTCTGTCGGGCAGCAGAGCTGACAGCTATATGATCACCGGGTAAGTTTAATATTGAAAAATGAACCTTGTACAAATTTTCTCTTCTGCAAGTTTAAAAAAACCTACTTGAAACAAAAATCACAGAGGTCTATTGTCTTCAGTGTTTTTATTATATCACTACAGGCAGTACGGAAGGTTTTTTGCAACAGCTCCTTTGCCTTCTGCCATTTACTTTTCATCTATTTCTAATGCTATCTTTCTTTGAATTCAATTTTCTTTCAACTTTGCCTAGCTGAAAATCTGACTTCATCTGAGAGAAATTTTTCAGGATTGTGGAAATTGCCGAGAAATGTGATTCAGCAGTCTGATCAAAACATAATAATGACTTTTATAAATGGAGCTATATCGACAGCTTTAGGCATGATCTTTAGTATCCTGAAAAGGTTAGATAATGCATCATGCATAAACAAAATTATTCACAAAATGAAATAAGAATAAAAAGAGAAACTTATTGACACCAAAATGAAATAAAAAAAAATTGCATACAATACCAAAAATTACAAAGCAATAACTATGGAGAGAAGTAAAGAAATAAATTATTATGGAAACGAGACTACAGCTCCAGCAAGATAGATGCATTAGCAAAGACAGCAGCAAAAGAATAACCATTCCAACTGTGGATGAAGCAAATGCTACCTCACCTCAAGGGTAGGTTACTCTCAATCATTATCCGAACAAAATATAAACATTACTGTACAGCCTATATGTGACCAGTGGGATATTTCACAGCTGTACCCTTGTTTTATACATTGAGCCTGTGGCCATTCTTTAAAGTTGCAGCCACATAATATATATAATTTAAGTTCAGTTAGATGTATTAAAAACAAATGCATTGTTTGACAGCAAAAATCACAGAGACTGACTACTGTACATAAAACCTCCATATCTTGAACTCTTAAAATAAAAATGATATTTTAATTATAAAATAAATTTTTGAATATACTTACCCGGTGAATATATAATAGCTGCAACTCTGTTGCTCGACAGACAAAAAACAGTAAAAACTCGCCAGCGATCGCTATACAGGTTGCGGGTGTGCCCACCAGCGCCAACTGTCGGCCAGATACCACTCTTGATGTAAACAAAGACTCAATTTCTTCTCATCCCACTGCGTCTCTATAGGGAAGGAAGGGAGGGTCGTTTAATTTATATATTCACCGGGTAAGTATATTCAAAAATTTATTTTATAATTAAAATATCATTTTTAAATATTTAACTTAGCCGGTGAATATATAATAGCTGATTCACACCCAAGGAGGTGGGTAGAGACCAGAGTTAAATATGTTTACATCGTATAAGCTAAGAGTTTTTATTTCATTTTGGCAGTTATCAATATAACAAAACCAAAATAAATAGGTACCTGGTAAGGAAGTCGACTTAGACGATTACTCTGCCTTCTAAGTACGTCTTCCTTACGGAGCCCAGCGATCCTCTTAGGATGCTGACAGACCCCCAGGAGCTGAAGTATCAAGGGCTGCAACCCATACAACAGGACCTCATCAAACCCCTAATCTGGGCGCTCTCAAGAAATGACTTTGACCACCCGCCAAATCAACCAGGATGCGAAAGGCTTCTTAGCCTTCCGGACAACCCATAAAAACATTAAAACATTTCAAGAGACAGATTAAAAGGATATGGAATTAGGGAATTGTAGTGGTTGAGCCCTCACCCACTACTGCACTCGCTGCTACGAATGGTCCCAGTGTGTAGCAGTTCTCGTAAAGAGACTGGACATCTTTTAAGTAAAATGACGCGAACACTGACTTGCTTCTCCAATAGGTTGCGTTCATGATACTTTGCAGAGATCTATTTTGCTTAAAGGCCACGGAAGTTGCTACAGCTCTAACCTCGTGCGTCTTAACCTTAAGCAAAGATCGGTCTTCCTCACTCAAGTGTGAATGAGCTTCTCGTATTAACAATCTGATAAAACATGACAAAGCATTCTTTGACATAGGCAAGGATGGTTTCTTAACCGAACACCATAACGCTTCAGATTGGCCTCGTAAAGGTTTAGTACGAGCTAAGTAGAACTTAAGAGCTCTAACAGGGCATAAGACTCTTTCTAGTTCATTGCCTACGATCTCCGATAAGCTGGGAATATCGAAAGATTTAGGCCAAGGACGAGAAGGTAGCTCATTTTTGGCTAGAAAACCAAGTTGCAGAGAACAAGTAGCTTTTTCTGACGAAAATCCGATGTTCTTGCTGAAGGCATGAATCTCACTGACTCTTTTAGCCGAGGCTAAGCATACCAGGAAAAGAGTCTTAAGAGTGAGATCTTTCAGGGAGGCTGACTGTAAAGGCTCAAACCTGTCTGACATGAGGAATCTTAGGACCACGTCTAAATTCCACCCAGGAGTAGCCAAACGACGCTCCTTAGTGGTCTCGAAAGACTTAAGGAGGTCTTGCAGATCTTTATTGTTGGAAAGATCTAAGCCTCTATGCCGGAAGACCGATGCCAACATGCTTCTATAGCCCTTGATAGTGGGAGCTGAAAGGGATCGTCCTTTTCTCAGGTATAAGAGAAAATCAGCTATTTGGGCTACAGAGGTACTGGTCGAGGATACAGAAACTGACTTGCACCAGTCTCGGAAGACTTCCCACTTCGATTGGTAGACTCTAATGGTAGACGCTCTCCTTGCTCTAGCAATCGCACTAGCTGCCTCCTTCGAAAAGCCTCTAGCTCTCGAGAGTCTTTCGATAGTCTGAAGGCAGTCAGACGAAGAGCGTGGAGGCTTTGGTGTACCTTCTTTACGTGTGGCTGACGTAGAAGGTCTACTCTTAGAGGAAGACTTCTGGGAACGTCTACTAACCATCGAAGTACCTCGGTGAACCATTCTCTCGCGGGCCAGAGGGGAGCAACTAACGTCAACCTTGTCCCTTCGTGAGAGGCGAACTTCTGCAGTACCTTGTTGACAATCTTGAATGGTGGGAATGCGTAAAGATCCAGATGTGACCAATCTAGGAGGAAGGCATCTATATGTATTGCTGCTGGGTCCGGGACTGGAGAGCAATAGATTGGAAGCCTCTTGGTCAGCGAGGTTGCAAAGAGATCTATGGTGGGTTGACCCCAAGTCGCCCAAAGTCTCTTGCACACATCCTTGTGGAAGGTCCATTCGGTTGGAATTACTTGACCTTTCCGACTGAGACAATCTGCTAGGACGTTCAAGTCGCCCTGGATGAACCTCGTTACTAGGGAGATGCCTCGATCTTTTGACCAGATGAAAAGGTCCCTTGCGATCTCGTACAACGTCAGTGAGTGGGTACCTCCCTGTTTGGAGATGTACGCCAAGGCCGTGGTGTTGTCCGAGTTTACTTCCACCACTTTGCCTCGAAAGAGATACTCGAAGCTTCTCAAGGCCAGATGAACCGCCAAAAGTTCCTTGCAGTTGATATGCATGCTCCTCTGACTCGACTTCCACAGACCTGAGCATTCCCGACCGTCCAGCGTCGCGCCCCAGCCCAAGTCCGATGCGTCCGAGAAGAGAACGTGGTTGGGTATCTGAACTGCCAGGGGAAGACCCTCTCTTAGGCTGATATTGTCCTTCCACCAAGTCAGACAAGACTTTATCTTTTCGGAAATCGGGATCGAGACCGCCTCTAGCGTCTTGTCCTTTTTCCAGTGAAAAGCCAGATGGAATTGAAGAGGACGGAGGTGTAGTCTTCCTAATGATACAAATTGCTCCAGGGATGACAGCGTCCCTACCAGACTCATCCACAGCCTGACCGAGCAGCGTTCTTTCTTCAGCATCTTCTGGATGGAGAGCAGGGCTTGATCTATTCTGGGGGCCGACGGAAAAGCCCGAAAAACTTGACTGTGAATCTCCTTCCCTAAATACAGAATAGTTTGGGATGGGACCAGCTGTGACTTTTTCAAATTGACTAGGAGTCCCAATTCCTTGGCCAGATCTAGAGTCCAATTGAGATCCTTCAGACAGCGATGACTGGAAGAGGCTCTGAGAAGCCAGTCGTCCAAGTACAGGGAGGCTCTGATCTCCGATAGCTCGAAACTGGTACCCCACATTCCTGTAAACAAACCTCAGAAACGGTTGGGAATCCGGGTGTATAGGAATGTGGAAGTATGCCTCCTGAAGGTCGAGAGAGACCATCCAGTCGCCTTCCATAAATGCTGTCAAGACAGCCTGGTAGACTTCATCGTGAAGTTTGTCTTGACAATGAACACATTGAGCGCACTTGCCTCTTACGTACTCCTGCAGTGAACATGGCTGCCAAATCATGGAGCCATCCCTGAGGGACTTGTCTCTGCAGAGAACGTGGCTGTCAGATCATTGGAGCCATCCCTGAAAGCCTTGTTTATGCATGACATAATTGTACAGCAAAACTTCAAAGGCTCGAAAACAGCTGTGAAGTTGACCTGTAAAATCTTGGAGCGTCTCCTGGCCAGGCGCCAGGGAGAGTCTACGAGATTTTAGAAGTCTATCTGGGCAGAGGCAGGAACTCCCAAGCCGAGAACTTCTCTCGTGTCATATCAGACTCTCGCTCTATAAGCCAGTTTAAAAGAAGGGAAAACAAAGGCTGTATCCCCCAAACTCCTCCTGGTGATAAACCAGTCGCCTAGCAAACGTAAAGCTCTCTAGGAGAGCGAGAGAGCACTAGCTTATAAAACAACGGCTTCGAAGTAGCTAGGCCTAGTGTAAGCTCTGACGTTTAGGCGAACGAGGAGCAGCAGTTACAAAAAGATCCGGACAAAGATCCTTAAAAATCAGCATGATTCAATTAAAGTCCATAGAGGGCTAAGCAGCTTTAGGCTCCTCTCCGTCTGACAGAGTCCTCAAGGGAATATCAGTAGGAGGGGGAACAGCAACTTCCTCATCTAAAGGAACCTTATCCGATAATAGCCGAGTCTCAAGCAAGGAAGAGACCTACCGTGGTGGCAATGCTTTACAAGCAGAGTCCACACGCACTGGTGCATTAGTAGCGGACCAGGACGCAACGTCATGTAACTGCTTGACAGTCTGTGAACTGTCAACAACAACAGATGAGAGAGAACAGGACGCAACGTCATGTAACTGCTTGACAGTCTGTGAACTGTCAACAACAACAGGTGCGTGAGGACGCACAGCGTCCACTTGAGACTGCTTTGACCGCCTAGATTGAGCAGTCAAAACAACTCTAGAATGCGGAGGTTGACGCACAGCGTCAAAACAAGTCAACTCCGATTGTTAGCGAACGTCCTGAACGTCAACAGGAGCATCAGCAAGTGGCCTAACGTCCAAATGTGGCTGAAAATCCACACGAGACCGCATCGAGTGTGGTTCTAAACAACCTGACTGACGTGACTTAGCTACGCCAACGTCACCAGGACGCACAAAGGAACGTTAGGTTGGCTGAAAGCCAGGATCTCGATGAGATAAACGGCTAGGCTCAACGTACTAATCGGCAGAATAGTCTTCCATAAGGGAGGCAAGCATATACTGCATGTCTTGCCGTACAACCCATTTAGGATCAACGGAAATGGTTGCGGTAAGAGACGAGGGTAACGTCTGTGACCGCAAAACCTTGCCAACAAAAAGACTATCGGAGTCTGTGTTACGCTTTTGTTAGGCGGCGAGCAGTTATCCGATGACTGCATAGGGTCAGAGCTGTCCTAATGGCTACAACCAGGACGCTGGACCTGTCCTGAAAGGACTGACTTTCGCTTAAGGGCCTCGAAACCTTGTTTCAGGTTTCTTATGCGAAAAGCCTTCGGATGACGAGGAGAAAATTGTCTCTCTCGCCTTATGGTAGGGGAGATCTTGATAAGATACACCCGATACCATAGAGGGAACGTCTGTTCGCTGATCAAGGCCTCTCGAACCCATAAGTCGTACGACATTACTTCTCCCCTGGGCTTGGGAGCTTGCAAGAGGTCCCGGACTAGGTGAACGACAGGCACGAACAGACGAACCCTCGGTTACGCAACACTGTAACACTTTGCGCAATATCACTTTATCACTACGATTTTCTGTTTGCACTTATTTCACTGAAATCGAAACTTTTACTGATTTCTACCTGAAGCACGCAATTCTACCCTCATCAAAAGGTAGTAAATGCGAAATCAGTCGTATAATGCAAGCACATTAATACCAGCCAAACACAGTAAACATCTTTTAAGATAAAAAATTCAGTGGCTGGGGAAGAGACTAAACACTAGTTCATTCAACACTACGTTTTCAATCTCTCACCGTACATAGCCTGGGGACGAGAATAAAACTAAAAACGTTTTATCCTTTCTCCCCGTACAGAGACTAGGGACGAGAGTAACTCGAGAACAACGTTACCCGCTTGAACGGAACGTTTTCTCTCCTCTCTCTCCCTCCGTCTCTATCTCTCTCTCTCTTTCTCTCTTGATTTCGCACCTAAGAGAAGAGCCCAATTACGTTTCGTCAAAAAAACATGTTATTTGACCATAGGAAAAAACTGAAAGGTTTTTCAATTAAAAAGTTCCTTTAAAATCGAATTTAAAACATTTAAGCTTTGAAAGAAGAATGAACAAAACGTCAGAATCGATTTACTCTTTCTGCAAAGTGAAACCGTGATACTCTCTCTCTCTATCGTAACAATAGAGCGCAAACTGCGTAGCATAAATAAACTAAACGTTAGTTCATCTTTGAAAACAGTACGAAGACTATTCAAAGAAAATCTTTCATAAAATATTTATTAAAAATATTCATTTAAAAAGTTTTAAATCATTAGCTCTTTAAAAGCAATTACGATTGAAAAGGGCTCAACTTTGTTTAACTTCGGTTTCCAAGTTAGGACCGCCTACTCTCAGGAAAGGTCGCATATAAACAAATCATTAAAATTTATTTTTATGTTTATTATAAATGGAAAGTTAATCGAAGAGGCCTAATAAAGGCGGTGAGATATAAAATATCTAGAGGAAAATCTATAATTATAACGTGATAAGATAATTGTTAAAAGCCTAAACACACTTCCGTCTAAGGGAAGGGTCGGCCATTTAAAAGTCAAAGAAAGTCCATACTCTCTTTGTCATCAAAAATTAAATCTATCCAAAAACGAGTTCAAGATTTAAGACGAAGATAAAACACCTGCACTGCGAAAGCTCAAACCAAAATGAAGTACTTCACCAAATATGTTGAGGAAACTCCAGGTTCTACAGCGAGTAACAGTACGTCTTGTCGACACGTCGACAGAGAAGAAATTGAGTCTTTGTTTACATCGAGAGTGGTATCTGGCCGACAGTTGGCGCTGGTGGGCACACCCGCAACCTGTATAGCGATCGCTGGCGAGTTTTTACTGTTTTTTGTCTGTCGAGCAACAGAGTTGCAGCTATTATATATTCACCGGCTAAGTTAAATATTTAAAAATAGATTATCAACTCCTACAATGAATCTGTTGCTAAACTATCTGACCATAAAAATCTTAGCCAAGGACCCTTATATTTATGAATTAGCTCTATCCACAAGCTAAATAAAAAGTTAAACCTTCTAAAACTCAGTAAAACGAGTTCTTGAACTGCTTGCTTTCAAAGCATATATGTCAAATATGTCAATCTTGCTTTCATAGCAGAACAAGTGGAATAGAAAAACCACTGTGCAGCAAAATATTACTCTCTCCAAAATACAACCATTACAAAACCTTTTTAATTTTTCTTGTCATTCTTGATTATCTCCTTTTACAGTCCATATTTACTCCAAACTCTCTGGTTTAATTTCAAGAATGATGTCAATTGCTTAGATTTCATTATTCTATTGTAACCCTTTCTTAAGTGATTGATTTTTGTATTCTTGCATCAAGTTTTTTTTTATGTAATTTTAGACTAAACAGTTTTGAAAAAAAATCTATTTTCAATACTTTGTCGTTCGCATAACATACTGATTATTTCTCATTCAACCTTATTCTTTATTCTTTCTCTTTCACAAAACACAACAATAAACTGAGAAAATTTTTGGCAACATTATGTTTTTTTCTGCTAAATACAAATAAAAGCAGCCATGCACCTGAATCACTATTAGATATTATGCATTTCCTAAACTTAAAGCCATATTTAAAAACTCAAGTGAATTTATATAAGGTACAATTTCTTCAACACCGAACATACAGCCTTTAAAAAAACAAAATAAAACAAGAAAAATCACAACAGTACAAAACTTATGAAAAAAACGTAGAGTACTGTAAACAAAAATAGAGCAGCCCATTAGGATATACATTACAGACTAAAGTCCTTTGTAACATTAACTCTGAAAGCAATTCCATTTCCACAACGAACCAGACAACTGCTGAAAGAAAACAAGACCACATTCCTGCATATACATAACACAGACTGGCAACTAAGTTCACATTTGCAAATTCCTAAAAAGCATAACATCCCATAATGCACACCTCTAAAACATACCTGCGTGCTATTCTCAGCCGTCTTCTTTTTGGAGCTTTTCTTAGGGATCCCACCGGGGACCTCATTGTAAGCATAACAAATAAAGGAGTTCAATATTCTGAGAAGGCAAAGGTAGCTAACATTTTACATTATGATAAGATGCTGTGACTCGGACTATATTACGAGGTAGCTAATCATCAATAAGTTATACTGCTCGAATCATCAGCTGATAAAAACAACAACTATCTTTGAATACTAAACAATACTCTATTAACCTTTAGCTACAACTTTTTCATTCAATTCTCCACTCAAAATACAAAATACTCTAATTACTGAGGATATAATTTTTTTTCCCCAAACATATGAGTCATGCCTTCATATATACTGCAATATACTGGAAGTTCAATACACAGAAACAGTAAATCTTATGACTAAGGGCATGTTATTATTTCAATCATTTGTATTATCCCACATTTGATGTAGCAAAATTGTCGAGATTTCTCTGGCTTTGGGAACAAGATGAATCACAATTCTAAAATTAATATTCCAACCGGAAAGCCGAGACATTCAGGAGAATTCAAGTATCTATAACAAGTGAAGAGGAAAGAACCCTCTTGAGAAATAAAACATAAAAAATCTTATGCATAACAGGCAATCCCCTGTATGCTACTTCATAAGCACAATGGTAGCAAAATAATAATTTCAAATTATTCCTTTAAAAATCTTGGTTTCGTCTTTAAAATTACCTGAATAAATGATAAAATTGAGATAAAGATTCCCACTTCCCATACACAGGTTCATGTATCAATGATTGGATGATGGAATCATATTTTCAAAACTATATTACACAATGCTACAGATGAATTTGATCTCAAAATGATCTATAAAATTTTGTTTTGGAATACACTACATGGTAATTGAAAACTAATAGTGTATAAGGAAAATAAAAAGCCAATAGCATCTATCAGAGGATTCATATTGTTTCAATAATACTATACTAAGTTTTCAGCCAAAAATATCTTCAAAACACTAATAAACAAAACTATTTAAATCAACCTACTACTCTGGATACATACCTTCGGTTTCCTCCCGACAGGGGTCTTCTTTCGTTTGCTACCTTTGCGATTATATGTTTCATCATCAAAATCTTCCTCGCTCTCAAAATCCTCTTCAAGTTCATCTTCATATGTTGGTTCATCATAAAATGTAGCCCACTGCTCAGGCTGCAGAGATTAGTGAAGAAAAAATATTTGCTTTAAATTGCAAGCCATTAACAAATTAGCTAAAAGATTTTTTTATTATAGCAAAAAATTGAATAGCTAATAAGATATATAAATCTTACACACTGTCTGACATACGTGCACCCACTTACAGTTAACCAAATACTCAATGCGTTAGTAAGAATTATACGAAAACCACTATGCTAATGATAGATAAAATATAAGTAAAACAAAATTGAAGTAATGCATACTTTAGATACTTATCTATGAATGTTAAGAATTAACTTTGCAAACGTAATATAAAAATTACATGCAATCCTTTACTTGATTTCAAAACTCATGCATGGTGATCAGACACACAACTAGCCATAAGCCATGAACTATCTGTACCGTATATGTTACGAAAATTTCAAAGAAAATATTCTTAAAGGTCTATGTATAATTGAACATCAGAATGAAGTAAAAAAAATTCAACAGCTTCCATTAAGCAGGAAATTTTCAATTCACAACACAGCTATGCTGAAAGGCCTCTATTACTGATAATTTTACTTATCTAGGCATATAATTTGAGAGATCCGTAACCACAAACTATCTAGTGATATAAATAACAATCAGTAGTACTACAAATGTATGCACTTACCACAGGTACTACTTTTTCGGGTGGAGCAGGCTCTTCCTCAACAGCGACAATTGCAGCAGGGTTTTCCACTGTGGTGATTGTGTGCTCATCTGGATCTGCTTTAGCAGCCTGTTATGAATATGACACATACATCAGATAAACTATGGAAAGACAGCTGGTAAGATAGGTAAACATACAAGAATATCATACCCTTCATCACCCAAACCTTATAGCACAGATTCTTAACAAATGCAGGACATACTCATTACAATAATGCTATAATGAAGATTTTACTGAGTGAAAAATACAAATCTTATCTAAACTGTACCTGCATGAGAGATCCTAAGTACGAACGATGCTGTGCTCTCCATCTCCGAGCAGGGTAGGTATACACTTGACCTTGAAGAATTCCAGGCATACGATGCTTGTCACTAACAAACAAATGGCAGTGGCGCTGGGCAACACCTATAAGTAAAATGTAAGAAAAAATGGCATTAGCAATTAAAATTAATAGTTGAAATATGTTATTTTCATTAGTAAAATAAATTTTTGAATATACTTACCCGATAATCATGTAGCTGTCAACTCTGTTGCCGACAGAAATCTACGGTCGGGATACGCCAGCGATCGCTATACAGGTGGGGGTGAACACCACAGCGCCATCTGTGGTCAGGTACTCCAGTACTTCTTGTCAACACCACCTCAATTTTTTCCTCGGTCCACTGGTTCTCTATGGGGAGGAAGGGTGGGTCAATTAAATCATGATTATCGGGTAAGTATATTCAAAAATTTATTTTACTAATGAAAATAACATTTTTCAATATTAATCTTACCCGATAATCATGTAGCTGATTCACACCCAGGGTGGTGGGTGGAGACCAGCATACATGTTAACAAAGAAGCTAAGTATCCCGTATTTTATTTTATTAGTTATTCAAAAATAACATAAAATAAATAAGTACCTGGTAAGGAAGACGACTTGAACCATTACTCTGCCTTTATTAAGTACGTCTTTCTTACTGAGCGTAGCGGTCCTCTTAGGATGCTGAACGACTCTTAGGTGCTGAAGTATAAAGGGCTGCAACCCATACTAAAGGACCTCATCACAACCTTTAACCTCGGCGCTTCTCAAGAAAGAATTGACCACCCGCCAAATCAACAAGGATGTGTAAGGCTTCTTAGCCGACCGTACAACCCATAAAAAGTATTCAAGAGAAAGGTTAAAAAGGTTATGGGATTATGGGAATGTAGTGGCTGAGCCCCCGCCTACTACTGCATTCGTTGCTACGAATGGTCCCAGGGTGTAGCAGTTCTCGTAAAGAGACTGGACATCTTTGAGATAGAATGATGCGAACACTGACTTGCTTCTCCAATAGGTTGCATCCATAACACTCTGCAGAGAACGGTTCTGTTTGAGGGCCACTGAAGTAGCCACAGCTCTCACTTCATGTGTCCTTACCTTCAGCAAAGCAAGGTCTTCTTCCTTCAGATGAGAATGTGCTTCCCTAATCAGGAGCCTGAATAGGTAAGAAACTGAGTTCTTAGACCTTGGAAGAGAAGGCTTCTTGATAGCACACCATAAGGCTTCTGATTGTCCTCGTAAAGGTTATGACCTTTTTAGATAGTACCTAAGAGCTCTAACTGGGCAAAGTACTCTCTCCAGTTCGTCCCCCACCAAGTTGGACAGGCTTGGGATCTCGAACGACTTAGGCCAAGGACGTGAAGGAAGCTCGTTTTAGCAAAAAACCGAGCTGCAAGGAACATGTAGCCGTTTCAGATGTGAAAACTATGTTCCTGCTGAAGGCGTGGATCTCACTTACTCTTTTAGCTGTTGTCAAGCACACGAGGAAAAGAGTTTTTAATGTGAGGTCCTTAAAAGAGGCTGATTGGAGAGGTTCAAATCTTGATGACATAAGGAACCTTAGGACCACGTCTAGATTCCAGCCTGGAGTGGACAACCGACGTTCCTTTGAGGTCTTAAAAGACCTAAGGAGGTCCTGTAGATCTTTGTTGGTGGAAAGATCCAAGCCTCTGTGGCGGAAAACCGCTGCCAACATACTTCTGTAACCCTTAATCGTAGGAGCTGAAAGGGATCTTACGTTCCTTAGATGTAACAGGAAGTCAGCAATCTGGGTTACAGTGGTACTGGATGAGGAAACTGCATTGGCCTTGTACCAGCTTCGGAAGACTTCCCCTTTAGACTGATAGACTCTGAGAGTGGATGTCCTCCTTGCTCTGGCAATCGCTCTGGCTGCCTCCTTCGAAAAGCCCCTAGCTCTTGAGAGTCTTTCGAAAGTCTGAAGGCAGTCAGACGAAGAGCGTGGAGGTTTGGATGTACCTTCTTTACGTGAGGTAGGCGTAGAAGGTCCACTCCTAGAGGAAGAGTCCTGGGAATGTCGACCAGCCATTGCAGTACCTCTATGAACCATTCTCTCGCGGGCCAGAGCGGAGCCAACCAACGTCAGCCGTGTCCCTTTGCGAGAGGCGAACTTCTGAAGTACCCTGTTGACAATCTTGAACGGCGGGAATGCATACAGGTCGAGATGGGACCAATCCAGCAGAAAAGCATCCACGTGAACTGCTGCTGGGTCTGGAATCGGAGAACAATACAACGGGAGCCTCTAGGTTATCGAGGTAGCGAACAGATCTATGGTTGGCTGACCCCACAGGGCCCAAAGTCTGCTGCAAACATTCTTGTGAAGGGTCCACTCTGTGGGGATGACCTGACCCTTCCGGCTAAGGCGATCTGCCATGACATTCATATCGCCCTGAATGAACCTCGTTACCAGCGTGAGCTTTCGATCTTTTAACCAGATGAGGAGGTCCCTTGCGATCTAGAACAACTTCCACGAATGAGTCCCTCCCTGCTTGGAGATGTAAGCCAAGGCTGTGGTGTTGTCAGAGTCCACCTCCACCACCTTGTTAAGCTGGAGGGACTTGAAGTTTATCAAGGCCAGATGAACCGCCAACAGCTCCTTGCAATAGATGTGAAGTGTCCTTAGCTCCTGATTCCATGTTCCCGAGCATTCCTGTCCGTCTAAAGTCGCACCCCAGCCCGTGTCTGATGCGTCAGAGAAGAGACGGCGGTCGGGTTTCTGAACAGCCAAAGGTAGACTTCCTTGAGAAGAAAGCTGTTCTTTCACCACGTGAGAGTAGACCTCCTCTCTTCGGAAACAGGAACTGAGATCGTCTCTAGCGTCATGTCCTTTATCCAGGGAGCCGCTAGATGATACTGAAGGGGGGGAGGTGGGGTCTCCCTAACTCGATGAACAGGGCCAGCGATGAAAGTGTCCCTGTTAGACTCATCCACTACCTGACTGAGCATCGGTTCCTTCTCAGCATGCTCTGGATGCAATCTAGGGCTTAGTATATCTTTGGGGCCGACGGAAAAGCCCGAAAAGCTCGACTCTGAAGATCCATACCCAGGTAGACAATGGTCTGGGATGGGACGAGCTGGGACTCCTCAAAATTGACCAGGAGGCCCAGTTCCTTGGTCAGATCCATAGTCCATCTGAGAATCTCCAGACAGCGACGACTTGTGGGAGCTCTTAAAAGCTAGTCGTCTGACGGAGCCGGACACAAGATCATGGTACTGCTGCACAGTCTGTGAACTGTCAACCATGGGGAAGCGAGGAAGTACAGTGACAACCCGAAGCTGTCTAGACTGTCTGGGTCGTACAGACAACTCCTTATCGGGTTGCTGAGGTTGCCGCACTGCGTCACAACAAGTCACTTCTGCTGGTTGTTGAACATCTTCCCAGTGACACACTGACTCCGTAAACAAAAAATCCTCTAACAAGGACTAAGCTTGGACTGCATGTTTTGCAACACAGCTCAAGGTCTATGGGAGCAGGTGTGGTAACAGACGGGGTTAGCGACTGAAGTGGAACCATTACCCTCCCTGGAAGCATGCTATGCTTAAATAAAAGTCCATAGGAGGCTAAGCAGCTAAAGGCTCCTCTCCAAATGACAGAGTCCTCAAGGGAAAATCAGAAGGAGGGAGAATAGCACTTTCTCATCTACAGGAACCATATCCGAGAAAAGCTAAGTTCTCTCAGTGAGGGTTTCACTGGTGCAAAAGCAGCAGACTAGAAGGCAACGTTATGAAACTGCTTGACAGTCTAGTGAGTTGGCAACAACCAAAGATGTGTGACTGAGAAGCATGCGGTAAGGTATGCAGAGCATGCTGTATGTAGAGCATGCTGTAAGGTAAGCAGAGCATGTTGCATGGCGTGCGGCTTATGCTGCATGGGATGAGGCTCATGCTGCATGGGATGAGGCTCATGCTGCATGGTATGAGACTCATGCTGCATGGGATGAGGCTCAAGCTGCAAGGGATGAGGCTTATGCCGCATGCGTTGAGGAGGATGCCGCATAGTATGAGGCTCCTGCCTCATGGGTTGAGGCGGTTGCCGCATAGCATGAGGCTCCTGCCTCATGGTTTGAGGAGGATGCCGCATAGCATGAGGCTCCTCATAGCATGAGACTCCTGCCTCATGGGTTGAGGAGGATGCCGCATAGCATGAGACTCCTGCCTCATGGGTTGAGGAGGATGCCGCATAGCATGAGGCTGCCTCATGGGTAGAGGAGGATGTCGCATAGCATGAGGCTCCTGCCTCATGGGTTGAGGAGGATGCCGCATAGCATGAGGCTCCTGCCTCATGGTTTGAGGAGGATGCCGCATAGCATGAGGCTCCTGAGAGGTTCCTGCCTCAAGAGTTGCGTCTGCCTCAAGGGTTGAGGAGGTAGCTGCGCAGAGAGAGGCTCATGCTGTGAAGAATGCGGTTGCTGCATGCGTTGAGGCGGCTGCCTCATAGCATGAGGTTCCTCAAGAGTTGAGGCTCTTGCCTCAAGAGTTGAGGTTCTTGCCTCAAGAGTGGAGGTGGCTGCCGCAAGAGTTGAGGTTGCTGCCTCAAGGATGGTGGAGGTTGCCGCAACGCAAGAGGTTGCTGCCTCGAGGATGGAGGAGGTTGTCGCAACACATGAAGCTCCTGCCTCAAGGGTAGAGGAGGTTGCTGCAAAGCATAAGGCTCCTGCCTCAAGTGTTGAGGAGGTTGCCGCATAGCAAGAGGCTCCTGCCTCAAGGAAAGTGGAGGTTGCTGCACAGCGCTGGTATCTGGCAACTCCCAATGCGGCAGCTCACGCGTGGAGGTAGGTTGAGGAACCTCAACATCATACGTCTGGCAGGGTGGACTGCGCAGAGGTGGAGTTGAGGCGGCTGCCTCATGAGCGCTCGCAGGAGGAGGTGTGCTAACCTTCTCTGCCTGAAACTCCTGCATCAACACCGCAAGCTGAGACTGCATTGTCAGCAGCATAGACCACTAGAGTTTAAGAAAGACAACAACAAACGGAGCTACTGTCCGTTGAAACTGAGGGTCTAAAACAGCTGGTGCGGCAACAGACGGAGTTACTGTCTGTTGCGATACCACCTTGCCTCTCTGGGAGGTGTGCAGTTGTCGTACTGCAGCAAGTCCGAACTGACCCAGTGCTAATGGCACCACCTAGGAGTTGGACTTGCGCGGAAGGGACCGACTTGCACTTAAAAGCTGCAAGATTTGGTCCATGGTTTCTGCGAGAAACCTCTTCCGCAGACGAGGAATAAAAGGGCTCTCTCGTCTTTGTGTGGGTGGGGTGATCACGTCGGCTACGTGAGTTGGTAACACCCGAAACCACGGAGGGAAACGTCTGTTCGTCGATCAAGGCCTGCTGAACCCATAAGTCCTTCGACATTACTTCTCCCCTGGGCTTGGGAGCTTGTAAGAGGTCCCAGACTAGGCGAACAACTGGCACGAACAGACGAACCCTCGAACGCAACACTGAAACACTTTGCGCTTATCACTTTATCACTTTTGATTTTCTGTTTGCACTTATTTCACTGAACTCGAAACTTTAAGTGGTTTGTACCTGAAACACGCAATTCTATCCTTCATTAAAAGTTAGTAATTGCGAAAACAGTATTACAATGTAACAGAAAAACATAATGAAAGATAAATAATTCAGTGGCTGGAAAAGAGACTAAACACTAGATCAAATAAACTACGTTTAAAATCTCTCACCGCATAAAGCCTGAGAACAAGAATAAAACTCTAGAAACGTTTACCTTCTTCCCCTAAAGAGACTAGGGAGAAGAGCAAAAACGATAACAACGTTACCCGCTTGAACGAAACGTTTATCCTCCTCTCTCTCCCTCCGTCTCTATCTCTCTCTCTCTCTCTCTTGACTTAGCACCTGAGAGAAGAGCCCAATTATATATATCGTTAAAACATATTATTGTTAAAGGAAAAAAACTGAAAGATTTCCCAAATAAAAAGTTCCTTTATTAGAATTAAAACCATTTAAGCTAAGAAAGAATGAACAAAACGCTAGAATCGGTTTACTCTTACTGCAACGTGACACCGTGATAGACTCTCTCTCTATCGTAACGATAGAGCGCAAGTTGAACGTTCTGAACGTCAACAACTGCAGAGACAAAACAAAACGTTAGTTCAACTTTGAAAACAGTACAAGACTATCAAAGAAATTCTTTCAAAAACATTAAAATAGCATAATATGTTAACAGGTAAAAACGAAATGACGGGCTCAATGTTAATTAACTTCGGTTCCAAGAAAAGACCGCCTACTATTAGGAAAGGTCGAATATAAACAAATATAAAAATTAATTTTAATAAGTTTATAATAAAAGGAAGTTAATCAAAGAGGCCTATAAAAGGCGGAGAGATATAAAATAATTTTGTTAAGCAAAATTAAGAGAGTCTATACTCTCTTCGACACCAACACTTCCGTCTAAGGGAAGGGTCGGCCATTTAAAAGGGAAAGAGAGTTCATACTCTCTTCGTACCAAAATTAAATCAAATTAATTCCAAAAACTTGCTAAGCTAATGATATAGCTTCCTGAATAGCGAAGGCTAAACTCTAGAGCAAATACATCACCAAATCGTGAGCAATAACTCCAGAATCAACAGCGTATCCATGTAGGTCTAGCCGGAGGCACGACAGAGGAAAAATTGAGGTGGTGTTGACAAGAAGTACTGGAGTACCTGACCACAGATGGCGCTGTGGTGTTCACCCCCACCTGTATAGCGATCGCTGGCGTATCCCGACCGTAGATTTCTGTCGGCAACAGAGTTGACAGCTACATGATTATCGGGTAAGATTAATATTGAAAAATTGAAAACTCAAGTACAGTAAATGTTAATTAGTAAATTTATATTTGCTTAAGTACACATTCACCCAACATTTCTAAACAAGAAAAACAGATACTGGCTCTCTAGCATTTACCCAAACTGTGATTATTGGAAAACAGTGAAATATCTGGCATTCTTGTTTTGAGATAAATGGTTTCTGGTCGACATTCCTTCTGATACCACCAAGACAACTTTACCTACATCACTCATAGTTCCACCACTTCCTGAGGTTGAATGAGAGTGCTCTTATCTGAAGGCAACCAAGATAGATGAATTTCTCTAAAGAGCCCATTGTGCTCAGGAGAATCATCAACTCGGGAGAGAATCAATTCTTTCACAATGAGGAGGAAGAAAGGAACTGAGGCTATCATCCATACATAGAAAATTGATTGATCAAGATATAGATAAGATTACTTGTAGAATAGAATCCCCAAGCTGGACAAAAGATCAATGAGTAGATTTTCAGTAGAAAAGATTGCTTGTAGGCAGTTGGAGAGGACTAACCAAGCATCTATATAGTCCTGTGGAACCAAGAAGTAAAGCAACAAAGAAAAATAAATTTTAAAAGTACAATTTTTTGTATTTTTCCTAAGTATACAAACCCGAGTCCTTTAAAAGAGGGACTTTCTTAATACGGAGCTGGAATGGCTGTTAAAATCGTTAACGACAGAGTTAGCAACAGATAAGGGGTGTGAGCGAGTAGCCACATGGGGCGACATGAAGGAGGAGGGTCCGGATTCAGGGCATGGTCTATGACCTTGCAAATCCAAGCAGGATGGTGTTCTTGGTGACCCTATTCTTGTTCCTCCCTGTGCTGACGAAAAGTGCAAGCACACGGGGACGAGCTACAGCTTTTCTCTTGAGATACAGCCTCAAACTCCTCACTGGGCAGAGTAAGAGATAATCAAGGTCATCTGTTGCGGAGCAAAAACTCAAAATCCAGAAAGTCGAATCGGGGATCCACCACTCCCGGATTCTGAGTCTTAGCAACAAACTCAGGTACGAAGCTGAACGTTACCTCTCCCCATCCCCTTGAATGGGCAATCGTATGAGAGACCATGAAGTTCACTGACTCGCTTGGCCAAAGCCAAAGCTAGTAAGAACACCATCTTCCAAGTCAGGTGGCGATCTGTTGCCTAGTGTAATGGTTCATAGGGAAGTCTCTTTAAAGACCTGAGAACTCTAACCATGTTCCACTAGGGGGAGGGGGGGGGGCTCTCTCTCTCTCTCTCACTTCAGACTGAGGACAGGTAAGTTCATAACTCCATATGAGTAAAGAAAGTTCTTGCAATGAGGGAATGTCCATTCCATTCAGTCTAAGGGCGAGGCTTAATGCTGAGCAATAGCCTTTTACCGCCGAGACTGAAAAGCGCATTTCTTCATGCAAACACATAAGGAACTCGGCTATTGCTGGCATAGTGGCATCGAGAGGAGAGATACCCCTTCCCAGAAACCAACAACAGAATACTTTCCATTTGCCTGGAAGACTGCTGCTGATGATTTCCGCAGGTACGTATCCCGACATCCTGATCGCAAGTTGTTGCGAAAATCCCATTCGATTGAGGAGATGCTGGATAATCTCCAGGTGTGAAGTTGTAGCGAGGCTACGGCTTTGTGGAACATGTTGGTGTGTGGTTGTCTGAGTGGATCGTGTCATGGAGGGAGCTCTCTTGGAGACTCCGTCAGAAGTGGCAGAATGTCCGGAAACCATTCTGCATGATGTTGTACGAGCTGGAGACTAGTAATAAGGGTCTTTCAATATGGCTGTTTTGGTACGAGGGGAAATAGCAGGCTCAACTTTAAATTTCTGCAAATGGTAAAGCGGAGATACTTTCAAGGCTCGGATTGGAGATACTGCCGAGAACAGAAAAATCTTACCTATATAATCTGACATGTAAGGTTCTCCACTCAATACACTCGTTGGGTGTGAGGGAGATCTGAGATCTTGGCATAACAGGGAAATCAGGGACTGATGGTACTGATATTGGATCTGGCTCAGGGTGTGCAGTAGCCGTAGCCTAAGGATCCGCTACAAGAAGCGGTTCAAGCTCATACCGTACATTATCAATAACTGGTGATAAAACATTAATAAAATTTTGATGGCCCTTGTCATCTGTGACTGGAGCTTCAGTAGGTTCCTGGCACGAAGGACCTGGTTGGGGGATAACGTTCACCGCAGAAACGACCTTTCATTTGTTGCTACTGCTGGCAGAAGACGAAGAATGAGAACAATCTTACTTAGATTGTTTCTTGCAACAAGAATAATATCTCTCCCACAGGGAGGATGGCCACTCCCTACAATACTCACATGGTGATTCCACTGAACATATCTTACCACGGCAAGAGGGACAAACATGGTGCGGATCAACTTCAACCCAGTTCATGAAGGTACCGTAGGGACATCCATCACAGCCGGGACATGAATGCATATTTTTTTACTTGCTAGCCATACCGCACAAACTTATAACTCACAAATAATGACAGATACGCAAGTGACAGTGAATATTAAAGTCACAAAAGGCACAAGCACTATAAGGGTATCAAGGGCGGGTGTGGATGTCTGATCGCAGAGAGGAAGTGAGGTACATTCTCTTAACTTCACGAAGAGGATTGTTGTGGAAAGCATCATGTGCAGGCGTCCTACACTGCATGCAGGTTGCTTAGAAACTATAAGAATGATGCAATCAAACCCTTTTTCTTTGACTGTCTGGTCATAGAGAAAAAAAGACAAGGAGTAACCCATATAAAAGACTCAGAAGTTTGTATCCACGTAAGAATAAACATAATTTTCAGAGGGTAGGACAAACGACATGCAGCTGTGAATTAAGAGGATACCACAATTAACTACTACATCTAGAGTATGTAGTTACACAACTAGAAGGTATCTCCCGTAGGTCATTTGTAAATTAAGAGATGGTACTTGTGAATGAATATTTGAACACATCTTTGGAAACTTGTGTCAGTTTAATCTATAAAAATTTTCCGTCTTTCAATACACAGTATCAATAGTAATTTCTCAAAGACTGAGCAAAATAGATTTGTACATGTACGACAATCAATTTGGTCTTAATCTATTAGGAGGAAAGTGCATCAAGAGTACAGTATAAATTATAATAATGATTGTATTACATAATCACTTACTCATAAGGCAAACAAATCTAACACCATACCTGTTTGTCCATCAATGTAAGGCTGTCTGTATATTCTATCCTTTCTCATTCGAATATTGTATCTTGCCGAATTTTGCATCAACTCCTTGTAGCCATTGTCATTTACAAAACTGAAATATTAAAGAACATTATTAATTGCAAACATATTAAATTAACAAAACTCTTTAATAAAAAAGAACCTGAATAGTAGAATCTAGCAACAGGCCCCTCATTACCAAATTTACCTTAAAATACAATGTACTGTATGCTCATTGGCTAACATGATATTTTAATTATAAAATAAATTTTTGAATATACTTACCCGGTGAATATATAATAGCTGCAACTCTGCGGCTCGACAGACAACATACTTAAAAAACTCGCGAGCGATCGCTATGCAGGTTGCGGGTGTGCCCACCAGCGCCAACTGTCGGCCAGATACCACTCTCGGATGTAAACAAAACCTTCAATTCTTCTCGTCCCACTGCGTCTCTATTGGGGAGGAAGGGAGGGTCGTTTAATTTATATATTCACCGGGTAAGTATATTCAAAAATTTATTTTATAATTAAAATATCATTTTTAAATATTTAACTTAGCCGGTGAATATATAATAGCTGATTCACACCCAAGGAGGTGGGTAGAGACCAGAGTTAAATATGTTTACATCGTATAAGCTAAGAGTTTTTTTCATTTTGACAGTTATCAATATAACAAAAACAAAATAAATAGGTACCTGGTAAGGAAGTCGACTTAGACGATTACTCTGCCTTGTAAGTCTGTCTTCCTTACGGAGCCCAGCGATCCTCTTAGGATGCTGACAGACTCCCAGGAGCTGAAGTATCAAGGGCTGCAACCCATACAACAGGACCTCATCAAACCCCTAATCTGGGCGCTCTCAAGAAATGACTTTGACCACCCGCCAAATCAACCAGGATGCGAAAGGCTTCTTAGCCTTCCGAACAACCCATAAAAACAACATTAAAAAACATTTCAAGAGACAGATTAAAAGGATATGGAATTAGGGAATTGTAGTGGTTGAGCCCTCACCCACTACTGCACTCGCTGCTACGAATGGTCCCAGTGTGTAGCAGTTCTCGTAAAGAGTCTGGACATCTTTCAAGTAAAATGACGCGAACACTGACTTGCTTCTCCAATAGGTCGCGTCCATGATACTTTGCAGAGATCTATTTTGCTTAAAGGCCACGGAAGTTGCTACAGCTCTAACCTCGTGCGTCTTAACCTTAAGCAAAGATCGGTCTTCCTCACTCAAGTGTGAATGAGCTTCTCGTATTAACAATCTGATGAAATATGACAAAGCATTCTTTGACATAGGTAAGGATGGTTTCTTAACCGAACACCATAACGCTTCAGATTTGCCTCGTAAAGGTTTAGTACGAGCTAAGTAGAACTTAAGAGCTCTAACAGGGCATAATACTCTTTCTAGTTCATTGCCTACGATCTCCGATAAGCTAGGAATATCGAAAGATTTAGGCCAAGGACGAGAAGGCAGCTCATTCTTGGCTAGAAAACCAAGCTGCAGAGAACAAGTAGCTTTTTCTGACGAAAACCCGATGTTCTTGCTGAAGGCATGAAGCTCACTGACTCTTTTAGCCGAGGCCAAGCATACCAGGAAAAGAGTCTTAAGAGTGAGATCTTTCAGGGAGGCTGAATGTAAAGGCTCAAACCTGTCTGACATGAGGAATCTTAGGACCACGTCTAAATTCCACCCAGGTGTAGCCAAACGACGTTCCTTAGAGGTCTCAAAAGACTTAAGGAGGTCTTGCAGATCTTTATTGTTGGAAAGATCTAAGCCTCTATGCCGGAAGACCGAGGCCAACATGCTTCTGTAGCCCTTGATCGTAGGAGCTGAAAGGGAGCGAACTTTTCTCAGGTATAAGAGAAAATCAGCTATTTGGGCTACAGAGGTACTGGACGAGGATACGGAAACTGACTTGCACCAGTCTCGGAAGACTTCCCACTTCGATTGGTAAACTCTAATGGTAGAAGCTCTCCTCGCTCTAGCAATCGCACTGGCTGCCTCCTTCGAAAAGCCTCTAGCTCTCGAGAGTCTTTCGATAGTCTGAAGGCAGTCAGACGAAGAGCGTGGAGGCTTTGGTGTACCTTCTTTACGTGTGGCTGACGTAAAAGGTCTACTCTTAGAGGAAGACTTCTAGGAAAGTCTACCAGCCATCGAAGTACCTCGGTGAACCATTCTCTCGCGGGCCAGAGGGGAGCAACTAACGTCAACCTTGTCCCTTCGTGAGAGGCGAATTTCTGCAGTACCTTGTTGACAATCTTGAATGGTGGGAATGCGTAAAGATCTAGGTGTGACCAATCTAGGAGAAAGGCATCTATATATATTGCTGCTGGGTCTGGGACTGGAGAGCAATAGATTGGAAGCCTCTTGGTCAGCGAGGTTGCAAAGAGATCTATGGTGGGTTGACCCCAAGTCGCCCAAAGTCTCTTGCACACATCCTTGTGGAGGGTCCATTCGGTTGGAATTACTTGACCTTTCCGACTGAGACAATCTGCTAGGACGTTCAAGTCGCCCTGGATGAACCTCGTTACTAGGGAGATGCCTCGATCTTTTGACCAGATGAGCAGGTCCCTTGCGATCTCGTACAGAGTCAGTGAGTGGGTACCTCCCTGCTTGGAAATGTACGCCAAGGCCGTGGTGTTGTCCGAGTTGACCTCCACCACCTTGCCTCGAAGGAGATTCTCGAAGCTTATCAAGGCCAGATGAACCGCCAAAAGCTCCTTGCTGTTGATATGCATGCTCCTCTGACTCGAGTTCCACAGACCTGAGCATTCCCGACCGTCCAGCGTCGCGCCCCAGCCCAAGTCCGATGCGTCTGAGAAGAGAACGTGGTTGGGTTTCTGAACTGCTAGGGGAAGACCCTCTCGTAGACTGATATTGTCTTTCCACCAAGTCAGACAAGTCTTTATCTTTTCGCAAATCGGGATCGAGACCGCCTCTAGCGTCTTGTCCTTTTTCCAGTGAAAAGCTAGATGGAATTGTAGAGGTCGGAGGTGTAGCCTTCCTAGCGAGACAAATTGCTCCAGGGATGATAGCGTTCCTACCAGACTCATCCAATTCCTGACTGAGCAACGTTCTTTCTTCAACATCTTCTGGATGACGAGCAGGGCTTGATCTATTCTGGGGGCCGACGGAAAAGCCCGAAAAACTGGACTGTGAATCTCCATCCCTAAATACAGAATAGTTTGGGATGGGATCAGTTGGGACTTTTCCAAGTTGACTAGGATACCAATTCCTTGGTCAGATCTAGAGTCCAATTGAGATCCTTCAGACAGCGAAGACTGGAAGAGGCTCTGAGAAGCCAGTCGTCCAAATAAAGGGAGGCTCGGATGTCCGATAAATGGAGGAATTTTGCCACATTCCTCATAAGCCTCGTAAACACGAGAGGAGCCGTGCTTAGGCCAAAGCACAGGGCCCGAAACTGGTACAGTGAACCCTCGTTTATCGCGGTAGATAGGTTCCAGTCGCGGCCGCGATAGGTGAAAATCCGCGAAGTAGTGACACCATATTTACCTATTTATTCAACATGTATATTCAGACTTTTAAAACCTTCCCTTGTACGTAGTACTGTTAACAAACTACCCTTTAATGTACAGAACACTTAATGCATGTACTACAGTACCCTAAACATGCTAAAAAGCCCGATAAAAAATGGCAACCAATGTTTTGTTTACATTTATCTCTGATCATAATGTAGAAACAAACTGGAGGTAGAGCTTTGCTTATTACCCAGACATATTTCCCATACTTTTCCCTTAGAACTACATCACATCTTCCTACTTTAGATATATATATATATATATATATATATATATATATATATATATATATATATATATATATATATATATGTGTGTGTGTGTGTATATATATATATATATTTATATGTATACACATATACATACCTACATATATACATAAATACATCCATACATATATATATATATATATATATATATATATATATATATATATATATATATATCTGTATATATATGGGTTATGGAAAAAATCCGCGAAGTGGTGAATCCGCGATGGTCGAACCGCGAAGTAGCGAGGGTTCACTGTACACCACATCGTCGAAGACGAATCTCAGAAAAGGTTGGGAATCTGAGTGAATGGGGATGTGGAAGTAAGCGTCCCTTAGGTCGAGAGAGACTATCCAGTCTCCCTTTCTGACCGCTGCTAAGACTGACTTTGAGGTCTCCATGGTGAACTTCGTCTTTGTGACAAAGACATTCAGAGCACTGACGTCTAGCACCGGTCTCCAACCTCCTGTCTTCTTTGATACTAGGAAGAGACGGTTGTAAAACCCCGGTGATTGAAGGTCCGAGACTTTGACCACCGCTCCCTTCTCTAGTAAAAGAGACACTTCCAGTTTCAGGGCTTGTCTTTTTGCTTCCTCTCGGTACCTGGGAGAGAGATCGATGGGGGACGTCGCTAGAGGAGGTCTGCGTACAAAAGGGATTTTGTACCCCTCTCTGAGCAACCTCACAGATTGTTGATCTGCGCCTCTCTTCTCCCAGGCTTGCCAGAAGTTCTTGAGTCTGGCACCTACTGCTGTCTGAAGTTGCGGGCAGTCAGACTCTGCCCCGCGAGGACTTGGATCCTTTCCTCTTTCCTCTCTTCCCTTCGGCACGAGCACCTCCCCTGCTGGGGGCTCTGCCACGAAAGGGCGGAATAAACCTGGACGCTGGAGTGTCTATCCTAGGTCTAGCAGACAAGGAAGGCAAAGGGGGAGCTTTGCGAGCCGAGGACGCAACTAAATCGTGGGTGTCCTTCTGCACTAAAGACAAGGCAATTTCCTTAACTAAGACTTCAGGAAACAAGCACTTAGACAAGGGCGCAAAGAGTAGCTCAGATCTTTGACATGGCGTCACTCCTGCTGAAAGAAAAGAGCACAGAGACACTCGTTTCTTTAGGACTCCGGACGTGAATGAAGCGGCAAGCTCGTTGGATCCATCGCGGACGGCCTTGTCCATGCAGGACATAATGAGTAAGGAAACATCCCTATCGGCAGATGAGATTTTCCTACTCAGGGCTCCCAAACACCAGTCCAGGAAGTTAAAAACTTCAAACGCCCTAAAGATGCCTTTAAGAAGGTGGTCCAGGTCCGAGGATGACCAACTAATCTTCGAGCGTCTCATGGCAAGGCGGCGGGGAGAGTCTACAAGACTTGAGAAGTCGCCCTGGGCAGAGGCAGGAACTCCCAAGCCGAGAACTTCTCCCGTGGCATACCAGACGCTCGATCTAGACGAGAGTTTAGATGGAGGGAAGGCAAAGGCAGTCTTCCCTAAACTCCTCTTGGTTTCCAACCAATCGCCTAACAGCCGTAAAGCTCTCTTGGATGAGCGAGAGAGAACGAGTTTCGTAAAGGCTGGCATGGCAGCAGGAACGCCTAAAACAAACTCAGACGGCGGCGAACGAGGAGCCACAGAGATAAAGTGTTCAGGGAACAACTCTTTAAAAACAAGCATGACTTTTCTAAAGTCCATAGATGGTGGAACTGCTTTAGGCTCATCTAAATCTGAAGGCTGATCCTCAGGCTGTGGTTCAGCAACGTCCTCATCTGACAGTTCCTCATCTGATAACTGATGAGAAAACGGCAAAGGTGTAGGCAACGTTTGACTCGCAGCGTCCGGCCGCACTGGTGCATACATGACGGAGCAGGACGCAGCGTCCTGAAACTGCTGAACAGTCTGGGAACTGTCAACAACAACAGGTGCGCGAGGACACACAGCGTCCACCCGAGACTGTTTAGACCGTCTGGGTTGTGCAGTCAACACCATACTGGGTTGCGGAGGTTGACGCACCGCGTCAAAACAAGTCAACTTTGATGGTTGGTGAACGTCCTGAACGTCACCAGTCGCATCAGTGAGTTGCCTAACGTCAACGTGCGGCTGGAAATCCACACGGGATCGCATCGGGGGAGGTACAACCCCAACTGGTTGACGCGAGAAAGCTACATCAACGTCAACAGGACGCACAACAGAACGCTTGGATGGCTGATGGCCAGTAGGTTCAACGGAAACCTTCTCTGCGTTGTAGTCCTCCATAAGGGACGCAAGCTTAGACTGCATGTCTTGCAGTAACACCCATTTAGGGTCTACGGAAGCGGGTGCGGTAACAGACGGGGTTAGCGACTGAGACGGCACAACTTTGCCTTTCTTAGGCGGCGAGCAGTCATCAGATGACGGCAACGGGTCCGAACTGTCCCAGTGGCTACATCCGGGACGTTGGACTTGTCCTGAAGGGACCGACTTGCGTTTTAAAGGTCTAGAGACCTTGCTCCATGGTTTCTTACGTGAAACGCCTTCGGACGACGAGGTAAAAATGGGCTCTCTCGTCTTATGGTAGGGGGCGATCTTGACGAGATACGCCTGATACAAAAGAGGGAACGTCTGTTCGCTGATCAAGGCCTCTCGAAGCCATAAGTCGTACGACATTGCTTCTCCCCTGGGCTTGGGAGCTTGCAAGAGGTCCCCGACTAGGTGAACGACAGGCACGAACAGACGAACCCTCGGTCGCAACACTGTTCACAACACTTTGCGTAACACTAGGCACTTTCCCACTTTCCGCCGTGGCACTTTGGCACTTGAGTTCCTTCACGTCCGCCATGAGTTGATTACGGTCACTCGCTAAAGCCTCAACTCTCTCCCCCAAGGCATGAATAGCACGCATCATGTCTTGCATAGACGGTTCCTGAGTGCTAGGAGGGGGGTTAGGAACAACCACTACAGGGGAAGGATTAGGTTCAGGGGCATGTGGAGAGGAAAAATCTACGGACCTAGAAGAACTTCTCCTTACCCTATCTCTCTCTAGTCTGCGTGTATATTTATCAAATTCGATCCAATCGAATTCCGAAAGGCCCACGCATTCCTCACACCGATCTCCCAATTGACAGGTTTTACCCCGACAATTGGAACAAACAGTGTGAGGGTCGAGAGAAGCCTTTGGAAGACGCCTATTACAGTCCCTAGCATTACACTTTCGAAACTTAGGAACTTGAGAAGGGTCAGCCATTTTGAATTAGTCAAAGGAAATTCCAAAAAACGATCTAAGTCATCAACAAATAATCCGATTCAAAAAAGAGTTCAAGGGTTTATTTTGAAGAAAAACACCTGTACTGCGAAAGCTCAAACCAAATTAAAGTACTTCACCAAATATGATGGGAAAACTCCAGGTTCTACAGCGAGTAAAAGTACGTCTTGTCGTCAACGTCGACAGAGAAGAATTGAAGGTTTTGTTTACATCCGAGAGTGGTATCTGGCCGACAGTTGGCGCTGGTGGGCACACCCGCAACCTGCATAGCGATCGCTCGCGAGTTTTTTAAGTATGTTGTCTGTCGAGCCGCAGAGTTGCAGCTATTATATATTCACCGGCTAAGTTAAATATTTAAAATTAGAGAATACAAAGATGCAGGAATGAAATAATTTCATTGATGAAATTCTCCTAGACAGTTCATATTTATAAGTGTATGACTGAAGAATGATGCTAGGAGATGCTCTTTACTGTGAAAGTGAGATGCAAAGTCTCCTTAGGGCAGTGTATTTCTCTCAAAAGCCCTTCAAGATAGCTCTTAATCACAGGTTTTCTCACAAGTCCTTTGATTAAGCACCTATTGTAATTAAGCCACCAGGCAGTGTAAACATCACAAATTTTTTAAAAGTAATTTGAATTTTTTTCTAACTATACAAACCTAAGTCCTAAAATAGGAATATGATTTCAGCAGAGCTGGAACTGGGTTGATAAAAATAACGAGGTGACAGTAGTTATTTGCGGGAAGTTGAATCAGTAGAAATTCAAAAGTTCAAAGTTGCAGCAAGTGTTTTTATGTTGAACAGGCTGACATAAGTCTTTTTATAGTTTATATACGACATATCTGTTTTGATGTTGTTACTGTTTTTAGAATGATTTAATGTTAATTTGATCACATCATTTATTTCCTTTTTTCCTTTCCTCACTGGGCTATTTTTCCCTGTTGGAACCCTTGGGCTTATAGCATATTGCTTTTGCAACTAGGGTTGTAGCTTGGGTTGTAGCTTGGCTAGTAATAATGATAATAATAATGATAATAATAATAATAATAATAATAATAATAATAATAATAATAATAATAATAGCAGGAGAGCCCACCCTCCTGCTAGCTCATCAAATAGTCACTTTGACCATTACAAAAGGTCCTCAACTTACAAACTTATTACGTTCCAAGATGCTGTTTTTTAAGTTGAATTTTATCAAAGTTTGGTCTATTTAGGCTCAACCTGAATCCCATGCCCATGATTTCCAGCCACAGAAGTCAACAAATAGTTGGGTTCCATATGAATTAGATATCAGGTTATTACAATTTTTTTTTTTTATTGTTTTTTTTTTTATTGTTTTTTTTTTTAAGGCCACCCCCCAAAAATTGGGGGAAGTGCCTTGTCATATGTATGTATGATGTATTAAATGATAAATTGTTTTATTACAGTATTTCTTTATCTTATCTTTGTTAAATTTGTGTTTGTATCTCCAATTGGTTGCAAGTCGAATGTTTGCAGGTTGGGGACCTTTTACCTAATACTTGAGGAGTGGATGAGGCGGGAAGTATTACTTAAGGGGACCATCCGATTGTCTAGATGCAAATAGTGAAAAAAATTCTGCCTCACAGAATTGTGGGGTTTTTATTCCTCTTTCCAATAATATCTTTCTCTCTAAAATAGAACGATAAATAAGCGAGAAACCGATACTGACAGTATGCTTTTGAGTTATGAGCTCCCAAAGATTTCCTATGTAAATTTTTTGCTTTTTGCCTAGAAAATGTTATTTTTATTAATAAAATAAATTTTTGAATATACTTACCCGATAATCATGTAGCTGTCAACTCCGTTGCCCGACAGAATTCTATGGAGGGATACGCCAGCTATCACAATACTAGAAGGGGGTGTATTTACCAGCGCCACCTGTGGCCAGGTACTCAAGTACTTCTTGTTGACACCTCCTCAATTATTCCTCGGTCCACTGGTTCTCTATGGGGAGGAAGGGAGGGTCGATTAAATCATGATTATCGGGTAAGTATATTCAAAAATTTATTTTATTAATAAAAATAACATTTTTCAATATTAAACTTACCCGATAATCATGTAGCTGATTCACACCCAGGGGGGTGGGTGAAAACCAGTGTACAAGATTAAAGGATAGCTAAGTATCCCATATTTCATATAATCAGTTATCCACAATAACAATGAAATAATAAGTACCTGGTAAGGAAGTCGACTTGAACCGTTACTCTGCCTTTAATAAGATCGTCTTCCTTACTGAGCGCAGCGTTCCTCTTGGGAGGCTGAATCAACTCAAAGGTGCTAAAGTATACAGGGCTGCAACCCATACTAAAGGACCTCATCACAACCTTTAACCTTGGCGCTTCTCAAGAAAGAATTGACCACCCGCCAAATCAACAAGGATGTGGAAGGCTTCTTAGCCGACCGTACAACCCATAAAAAGTATTCAAGAGAAAGGTTAAAAAGTTATGGGATTATGGGAATGTAGTGGCTGAGCCCTCGCCTACTACTGCATTCGTTGCTACGAATGGACCCAGGGTGTAGCAGTACTCGTAAAGAGACTGGACATCTTTGAGATAGAATGATGCGAACACTGACTTGTTTCTCCAATAGGTTGCATCCATAACACTCTGCAGAGAACGGTTCTGTTTGAAGGCCACTGAAGTAGCCACAGCTCTCACTTCATGTGTCCTTACCTTCAGCAAAGCAAGGTCTTCTTCCTTCAGATGAGAATTTGCTTCTCTAATCAGAAGCCTGATGTAGTAAGAAACTGAGTTCTTAGACATTGGTAGAGAAGGCTTCTTGATAGCACACCATAAGGCTTCTGATTGTCCTCGTAATGGTTTTGACCTTCTTAGATAGTACTTAAGAGCTCTAACTGGGCAAAGTACTCTCTCCAGTTCGTTCCCCACCATGTTGGACAGGCTTGGGATCTCGAACGACTTAGGCCAAGGACGGGAAGGAAGCTCGTTTTTAGCCAAAAAACCGAGCTGCAAGGAACATGTAGCCGTTTCAGATGTGAAACCTATGTTCCTGCTGAAGGCGTGGATCTCACTTACTCTTTTACCTGTTGCTAAGCACACGAGGAAAAGAGTTTTTAATGTGAGGTCCTTAAAAGAGGCTGATTGGAGCGGTTCAAATCCTGATGACATTAGGAACCTTAGGACCACGTCTAGATTCCAGCCTGGAGTGGACAACCGACGTTCCTTTGAGGTCTCAAAAGACCTAAGGAGGTCCTGTAGATCTTTGTTGGAGGAAAGATCCAAGCCTCTGTGGCGGAAAACCGCTGCCAACAAACTTCTGTAACCCTTGATCGTAGGAGCTGATAGGGATCTTACGTTCCTTAGATGTAACAGGAAGTCAGCAATCTGGGTTACATTGGTACTGGTTGAGGAAAACTGCATTGGCCTTGCACCAGCTTCGGAAGACTTCCCATTAAGACTGATAGACTCTGAGAGTGGATGTCGTCCTTGCTCTGGCAATCGCTCTGGCTGCCTCCTTCGAAAAGCCTCTAGCTCTTGAGAGTCTTTCGATAGACTGAAGGCAGTCAGACGAAGAGCGTGGAGGTTGGGTGTACCTTCTTTACGTGAGGTTGACGCAAAAGGTCCACTCTAGGAGGAAGAGTCCTGGGAACGTCGACCAGCCATTGCAGTACCTCAGTGAACCATTCTCTCGCGGGCCAGAGGGGAGCAACCAACGTCAGCCGTGTCCCTTTGTGAGAGGCGAACTTCTGAAGTACCCTGTTGACAATCTTGAACGGCGGGAATGCATACAGGTTGAGATGGTACCAATCCAGCAGAAAGGCATCCACGCGAACTGCTGCTGGGTCTGGAATCGGAGAACAATACAAGAGGAGCCTCTTGGTCATCGAGGTAGCGAATAGATCTATGGTTGGCTGACCCCACAGGGCCCAAAGTCTGCTGCAAACATTCTTGTGAAGGGTCCACTCTGTGGGGAAGACCTGACCCTTCCGGCTGAGGCGATCTGCCATGACATTCATATCGCCCTGAATGAGCCTCGTTACCAGCGTGAGCTTTCGATCTTTTGACCAAATGAGGAGGTCCCTTGCGATCTCGAACAACTTCCTCGAATGAGTCCCTCCCTGCTTGGAGATGTAAGCCAAGGCTGTGGTGTAGTCGGAGTTCACCTCCACCACCTTGTTAAGCTGGAGGGACTTGAAGTTTATCAAGGCCAAATGAACTGCCAACAACTCCTTGCAATAGATGTGAAGTGTCCTTTGCTCCTGATTCCATGTTCCCGAGCATTCCTGTCCGTCCAAAGTCGCACCCCAGCCCGTGTCCGATGCGTCCGAGAAGAGACGGTGGTCGGAGGTCTGAACAGCCAAAGGTAGACCTTCCTTGAGAAGAATGCTGTTCTTCCACCACGTTAGAGAAGACCTCATCTCTTCGGAAACAGGAACTGAGCCCGTCTCTAGCGTCATGTCCTTTATCCAGTGAGCAGCTAGATGATACTGAAGGGGGCGGAGGTGGAGTCTCCCTAACTCGATGAACAGGGCCAGCGATGAAAGTGTCCCTGTTAGACTCATCCACTGCCTGACTAAGCATCGGTTCCTTCTCAGCATGCTCTGGATGCATTCTAGGGCTTGGAAGATCCTTGGGGCCGACGGACAAGTCCGAAAAGCTCGACTCTGAAGATCCATACCCAAGGAGACAATGGTCTGGGATGGAACGAGCTGAGACTCCTCAAAAATTGACCAGGAGGCCCAGTTCCTTGGTCAGATCCATAGTCCATTTGAAAATCTCCAGACAGCGACGACTTGAGGGAGCTCTTAAAAGCCAGTCGTCTGACGGAGCCGGACACAAGATCATGATACTGCTGCACAGTCTGTAAACTGTCAATCATGGGCAAGCGAGGAAGTACAGTGACAACCCGAATCTGTCTAGACTGTCTGGGTCGTACAGACAACTCCTTAACGGGTTGCTGAGGTTGCCGCACTGCGTCACAACAAGTCCCTTCTGTTGGTTGTTGAACGTCTTCCCCGTGACACATTGACTCCGTAAACAAAAAATCCTCTAACAAGGACTAAGCTTGGACTGCATGTCATGCAACACAGCTCAAGGTCTATGGGAGCAGGTGTGGTAACAGACGGGATTAGCGGCTGAAGTGTAACCATTACCTTCCCTGTAAGCATGTTATGCTTAAATAAAAGTCCATAAGAGGTTATGCAGCTAAAGGCTCCCTCCAAATGACAGAGTCCTCAAGGGAATATCAGAAGGAGGGAGAAAAGAACTTTCTCATCTACAGGGACCTTATCCTAGAAAAGCTAAGTTCTCTGAGTGAGGGTTCACTGGTGCAAAGCAGCAGACTAGAAGGCAACGTTATGAAACTGCTTGACAGTCTAGTGAGTTGGCAACAACCCAAGATGTGTTGAGAAGCATGCGGTAAGGTATGCAGAGCATGATGTATGCAGAGTATGCTGTATGCAGAGCATGCTGTATGTAGAGCATGTTGTATGCAGAGCATGCTGAATGCAGAGCATGCTGTATGCAGAGCATGTTGTATGCAGAGCATGCTGAATGCAGAGCATGCTGAATGCTGAGCATGTAGTAAGCAGAGCCTGCTGTAAGCAGAGCCTGCTGAAAGGAAAGCAGAGCGTGTGCATGGCGTTTAACATTTCTCAGAAATTCCATGACCAGTGCTAGAGTGCTTTATGCATGCTTGCATGGGGTTTAAACCATGGTATGCTGAACAGCAGAGTCAGAACGAGCTGGAACAACAATAGTGTGGTTTCCTCTTCAAGACTCCGATGAGGGAACACCTGAGGCTCAGTCTGCAAAGGCTGAATAAAAGACAAGCAGAAGGAAGGCGCATGGGTGGAGGAGGCTGACTCCTAGCATGAGTGGTTGAACCCAAGGGTTGCGCTTGCTGAGCGGTTGGCGGAAGCGGAGTAGCAAGTTCCAGTTCCTGTGGTGTGAGCGGAGCGCGATGAGGAAGAGGCTGCGCAGAACAAGGTAAATGTCTCGCAAGCTGAGGCTCCTGAGGCGCAAGGCTAAGGTGTTGTGGTGCTTGCCTTATGGAGGGTTGAGCTCGCTGCAGCAAGAGCTGAGGAAACTGACTCATGGACGGGAGAGGTTGTTGTACCTCAACCGAGTGTTGCATCACTGGTGGAGCAGCAAGTGGAGGCGGAGGAAGAGAGGTATAATCCTCCTGATCCCAATGTAAAGGTTGCCTTAAGAAAAGTGGAGGCTGAACACCACAGGGAACAGCAAACTCAGCACGTGTCTCAACATCGTACGCCTGGCAGGTGGAACTGCTGGCAGGTGGTACTGCGATCAGGCGGAGCGAGTGTAGGTGGAGGGAGTGTAGGCGGAGGCGGAGGAGCAACACTCTCAGCCCGACACTCACGCATCAAGTCCGAAAGCTGTGCTTGCATGGACTGTAGTAGAGTCCACAACATCATACGCCTGGCAGATGGTACTGTGATCAGGCGGAGCGAGTGTAGGAGGAGGGAGTGTAGGCGGAGGCGGAGGAGCAACACTCTCAGCCCGACACTCACTCATCAAGTCCGAAAGCTGTGCTTGCATGGACTGTAGTAGAGTCCACAACATCGTACGCCTGGCAGATGGTACTGTGATCAGGCGGAGCGAGTGTAGGAGGAGGGAGTGTAGGCGGAGGCGGAGGAGCAACACTCTCAGCCCGACACTCACTCATCAAGTCCGAAAGCTGTGCTTGCATGGACTGTAGTAGAGTTCACAACATCGTACGCCTGGCAGATGGTGCTGCGACCAGGCGGAGCAGGTGCAGGCTGGGCGAGCACAGGCGGAGCAGGTGCAGGCTGGGCGAGCACAGGCGGAGCAGGTGCAGGCTGGGCGAGCACAGGCGGAGCGAGAACAGGTGGAGGGAGTGTAGGCGGAGGAGGAGGTGCAACACTCTCAGCCCGACACTCACGCATCAAGACCGAAAGTTGTGACTGCATTCGGGTTGTGAACTTTAACTTCGTACGTCTGGCATAGGTCTGGACTTAACGTTAAGAAGTCTTGAGACCTGAGACCAGCGTTACTCTGCTTTTATTTTCTCCCCTAATCTCTTCTGCAGACGAGCAAAATAAGGGCTCAATCATCTGCGGGTGGGAGTGACGGTCTCGGTAAGACACGCCCACAACCACCGAGAATACTTCTGTGCGCCGATCAAGGCCTGCTGAACCCTTATGCCCTTCGACATTGCTTCTCCCCTGGGCTTGGGAGCTTGCAAGAGGTCCCGGACTGGGAGGACGACTGGCGCGCACAAAAGTACCCTCACGCACTAATCACTTATCACTTTGATTTCTGTTTGCACTTATTTCACTGAACTCGAAACTTTAAGTGGTTTGTACCTGAAATACGCAATTCTATCCTTTCTCAAAGTTAGTAATTGCGAAAACAGAATTACAATGTAACAGAAAAATCTAATGAAAGATAATTCAGTGGTTGGAAAGAGACTAAACACTAGATCACTCTAGAAACGTTTAGTTTCTTCCCCTAAAGAGACTAGGGAGAAGAGCAAAAAACGATAACGACGTTACTCGTACGCCTGGCAGGCTTGAATGAAACGTTTATCCTCTTTCTCCCTCCGTCTCTATCTCTCTCTCTCTCTCTCTCTCTCTCTCTTGACTTAGAACCTGAGAGAAGAGCCCAATCATATATATCGTTAAAACATATTATTGTTAAAGGAAAAAAAACTGAAAAGTTCCTTTATTAGGATCAAAACCATTAAGTTAAGAAAGAATAAACAAAACGCTAGACACGGTTACTCTTACTGCAACGTGAAACCGTGAACATTCTTTCTCTATCGTAACGATAGAGTGCAAGTTGAACGTTCTGAACGTCAACAACTGCAGAGACAAAACAAAACGTTAGTTCAGCTTTGAAAACAGTACGAGACTGTCAAAGAAAATCTTTCAAACTCTGTGGCGGAAATAGCATAATATGTTAACAGGTAAAACCGAAATGACGGGCTCAAAGTTTATTAACTTCGGTAAAAGACCGCCTACTATTAGGAAGGTCGAATATAAACAAATATAAAAATTAATTTTAATGAGTTTATAATAAAAGGAAGTTAATCGAAGAGGCCTATAAGAGGCGGAGAGATATAAAATAAATCTATAACTTTTGTTAAGCAAAATTAAGAAAGAGAGTCTATACTCTCTTAGACACCAACACTTCCGTCTAAGGGAAGGGTCGGCCATTGAAAAGTGAACGAGAGTTCATACTCTCTCGTCACCAAAATTAATCAAATTAATTCCAAAAGCTAACTAAGCTAATATAGAAGTTTCCAGTAAAGCGACAGCCGAAATCAAAGAGAAATACTTCACCAAAGTCGTGAAAATACTCCAAGAACATAAGCGTATCCCAGAACGTCTTGCCGGAAGCACGACAGAGGAATAATTGAGGAGGTGTCAACAAGAAGTACTTGAGTACCTGGCCACAGGTGGCGCTGGTAAATACACCCCCTTCTAGTATTGTGATAGCTGGCGTATCCCTCCATAGAATTCTGTCGGGCAACGGAGTTGACAGCTACATGATTATCGGGTAAGTTTAATATTGAAAAAATCAAAATAACATTATTATAATAACCTTACTTTGTACTTTTATTGATTATTCTTACATCAAGGCTCCCTAAATGAGGAGTTGAAACCCTAAGTGTATTACGTAGAAACAATAATTCCATTTTTTATTATTCCAAGTTGTTAATTTATCCACCATAGTGGCTAGTCCCCTTAAAAGATAAAGGTTTGTATAGTTAGGAAAAATGCAAATTACTTTTAAAAATTCGTGATTTCTTCCTACACTGATAAAAACCATCGTCATTCTTGGAGTCTCTCTCTACTAGATTCCCTATACTGAAGTTCATGTGAAAAACATTTTCTGGCTCCTTCCTCTCAGATGACCAAACGCTCTCAGTAGAACAACAAAGAGGGGACCTTGTCCAAGAATGAGAACGTCCTTTAATAGAGGTCTCTTGAATCTGGTTGTATGCCGAAGCACGTCTGGAAGATCGTGCTCAAACAAGTGACTGTATATTAGAGGGTGCATGATTCGGAGAATGTGTGCAACCAGGAGAGTGGGGTCTAGTGCATGCCTGCAAAGGGGAGCACTGTGTCAAAGGAGCGTGCATATGCATGCGGCCATATAAAGGCCAGGAACTGCTGAATACCCCTTAACTGCTGAGTGCGAGTGCATAGTGTATTACTAATTGAAGGATGTGCTCCAAAAGATTATGGGCACACACAAACAGCAGAATGCACTTTCACCAAAGGTCGCTCATAAATAGGTGTGTGTGAATCCACAGAGGAGCACAAACAGATGAATGAGGATTAATGTGGGGGGGGGACCTCGACAGGAGCTATTTCGGCACTATTAATCATATTGAGGTTGGGAGGGACTTGGACTCAATTTAGGATACTCCTCAGGCAGTACGGCAGAGAAGCATATACATCGATGCCGTCCCAAGGATGCAGGAAAGCATCCTTAAACACTGCTTCCGGGTCGGACACTGGTGAGCTAGGCGTGCATTAAGCAGGTACAATTGGTCTGAGGGTGAATGTATCCAGAGACTTATAGATATATCCTCGCAGCTAGTTGGCAGTGAAGGTTGTCTGTTATCTCCCAACTCCTGCCTTCAGAACTCGCACCACAGACAGTCTTCCTAAAGTTTAGGGTGGAAGCTGGAACTGATAAAACTTACTTCATCAACTTTCTTTTGATTACGCACCATATCGGGCAGAAATGTAGAAAGGTATAAGCATCCATGCTGTCCAAGGGATGCTGGAAGGCATCCTCCATCCCAGTTAAAAACAAAAAACCTGAGATTGGAGAGTACTGTAGAACAAAGGAAGTTTCTTGTTCAGCCAGGTGGTAAACATATCTATCAATGGAGAACCCCAAAGAGCAAGAAGCGTTTCCTCCACGCAGGGTAGTAGAAACCACTCTGCTCCCACCAGCTCTAACTGGTGACTGAGCGTGTCTACTAGTACATTCCTCTTACCTGGAATGAGTCTAACAGCTCTACTGCGTTGTAAAACATCCAAATGTGCACCTCCTTTGAGGACGAAGCAGAGGTACTATCTGTAGGGCCAATGGATTAATATTTGAAAATATGCATCTTTGAGGTCTATAGAAAGCATGCAGTCTTCCTTCCTGATGATATATGATCCATAATTGTGGTCTCCATCTTGAACAGTGTGTGTACAACAAACTTGTTCAGAGGAGAGAGGTCGATGATTGGTCTCCATCCTCCAGTCAACTTCTTCACCAAGAAGATCCGATTATACAATCACGGAGACCAGTCTTGGACGACTTATAGTGCGTTCTTCTCCATCACTGCTTTTGTCTCTGCTGCATGCGTCAGAGCTTTTAGTGATTTTGGAGGGTAGGTTAGGAACATCAGGGGAGGATGAGAGCTGGAGCTCCACAACCCCACTTTTCTGCACTGTGTTGCTGCCACATTTCCAAATGGTTCAGTTCAACTGGCTTCCCCCTACTCACATTATTATTATTATTATTATTATTACTATCCAAGCTACAACCCTAATTGGAAAAGCAAGATGCTATAAGCCCAGGGGCTCCAATAGGGAAAAATAGCCCAGTGAGGAAAGGAAATAAGGAAATAAATAACTGAAGAGAACAAATTAACAATAAATCTTTCTAAAAAAAGTAATGTCAAAAGAGATATGTCATATATAAACTATTAACAACGTCAAAAACAAATATGTCATATATAAACTATAAAAAGACTCATGTCCGCCTGGTCAACAAAAAAGCATTTGCTTCAACTTTAAACTTTTGAAGTTCTACTGATTCAACAACCCGATTAGGAAGATCATTCCACAACTTGGTAACAGCTGGAATAAAACTTCTAGAGTACTGCGTAGTATTGAGCCTCGTGATGGAGAAGGCCTGGCTATTAGAATTAACTGCCTGCCTAGTATTACGAACAGGATAGAATTGTCCAGGGAGATCTGAATGTAAAGGATGGTCAGAGTTATGAAAAATCTTATGCAACATGCATAATGAACTAATTGAACGACGGTGCCAGAGATTATTATCTAGATCAGGAATAAGAAATTTAATAGACCGTAAGTTTCTGTCCAACAAATTAAGATGAGAATCAGCAGCTGAAGACCAGACAGGAGAACAATACTCAAAACAAGGTAGAATAAAAGAATTAAAACACTTCTTCAGAATAGATTGATCACCGAATATCTTAAAAGACTTTCTCAATAAGCCAATTTTTTGTGCAATTGAAGAAGACACAGACCTTATATGTTTCTCAAAAGTAAATTTGCTGTCGAGAATCAGCTGGAGGAAGGGATTGCTAACCTCTCCGCATACCTTCTTCCCTCTACCAACCTTCCTGGCACAGCTGAGTTGGGGGGCAATAGAGAGGGGCACTATCACTGCCTTTTTTTTGAGGTTGAAGGGGTTGAAGTAGTAGATAAAGATCTAGATGCCACCAGGGTTGAATTGAAAAAGCCCTTGGAGCAGTGGTCTTTGAAGGTCCTGGGCCCTTAAAAGTCACCACTCGACAATGGATTAGGGAGTTATGACTCGACATTTCCATTTCTCTACGGGGGGAATCGACGTCATTCAGTAGAAAACGAATCGCAGACTTCAGTTCCTTGGGGGAGGGGTGCTTCTTCCGGTCCCATCTGACTCGTGAAGTGGGAAGCCATTGCATCACCTCTCTTCAGGACCCAATTGGCCTACTGGTTTGCAAACTAATGCACCATGTACTGTACAGTACAGTATGTCACATGGCACCTGAGAGGATAAGGATGGTATCGCATATTTCTTTTTGTCTCTGGATTTGAAAAATCTTGAGATAAAGCAAATTATGTGACAACTCCAGACCATTGGTCAATCCAGGATGTCACTGGGATGCATGCCAAGGAAACAGATTCAGAGGCCGAGAACAATACGGCTATTAGGATCCCTGCTCTCAGCCTTGCTATTTCTGGATCGTCACTGGGAGGCATTCTAATGAAGCAGATTCAGAGGACAAGAACAATGAGTCCATTAAGATCCCTGCAGTCAGCCCTGCTATTCCTGGATCAATCAGAGCTGAAGGGACCACTTCTTCTGGCACATAAAGGACTGGATGCAGAATCTTGTTCGAGCGACATAAGCAAACAGAATTCTTCGGAACAGTAATCTGAGAATTGGCCCTCTCAAGTGCCCCACGAGCAAAAACCAACCACAGAAGCTTAAGGACGGTTCTCAACCCATGATGGGCAGCTAAGCTACAATCAATAGCTGTCAGCTCACTCTTCAAGGATTCCATGGAAGCCTCCACGAGGCCATTGAAGTCACAGATGAGTGCAAAGACCTTGATGAAAGTGCATTCTGTTTCAGGATTCTCTGTCTCTGCTGGTACCAGACCTTAATAGGGTTCCTTGGTGTTTATAACATCCCAAGACTCCTCCCTCCTCACAAGAGAGGGGCCTCATTACAAACCACCAAAGGTACACTCTCCCCTTTAGACTGCAGTACTCACGAACTGGCCACAGAACGGCATTGAGGCGATACTCCGCAGAGAAAGAGGGAACTGACAAACATAGCTCTGACCCCTTTGAATTACAAGTTGCCCCTCGCTCTCTTTCCCTACGAAGCTGAAGAAGCAGGAGGTTCCTTGCTTTCTAATGGGTAGGAGGGAGAGTATGGCACTAAAGAGCCAAAAGGCGTGTTCACCGAGTACTTATCCATACCAGACACAAGATTCCGACAAACATCATGCGACTGTGATTACTCTCTGTCATCTGATCCAAAACCTTGCTGCGAAGCACAATTTTGGCGCTAAGGATCACTGGAAACAACCAGTAATGTCCTAAGGAGAAACCCCTGGATGTAGAACAGTCCCGGCACATTGGAAGGCCCTGATGGCTAGCAGGCTCTAGACATGGTGGAGTAGGTGACTGAGGACCACACTCAAAGGAAAAACTTGAATCCGGTTCTCTGGAAGATGAAGCACATGGGGTCCTGTCACTAGGTGTCTTGACTGCGGGAAGTCCTCCAGCTAGGTGTCTTTACGCGAGATGACTGAACATATGAAGACCAGGCACTTTAACTTTGTACTCGATAACACGGAGACAGAGTGTGTGGAGACCAAGAGCTTGGAAATCTGGTAACTGAAGATTATGTGCTGGGTGATCGTGCGCGTGGAGAGAGGTCTCATAGTGACTGACCCCAATGGGACTGACCACTCTCAGATAGAGAGTGACGAAGAGAACCACAATCTACCTCCTTCCTGCATATGCAAGAGGGAGGCACTCATTGCTCAGCTGAATGAGAAGATTGATTTAAAGTTTTTCCTCCACTTCTAGATCTCTTCTGGGCAGGGGACTTAGTAGTTGTCAATAATGAACCACTTAAATCTCCAGGAGATGGAAGGGATAGATGGCAGTAGCTAGGGTCCCAACCTGCAGTTCTTGTGCCGGGTCCTATATGAGACCGAGAGCTGCTTCTCTCACATGAACGGGGGGAGGTCGGTCAACGACTCATGAGATTTGGCAAGATCGGTCTTCATGGGCTTCAATGTCCTTTTCTTTTTTCTCTTAGGGGGAGGAAGGTGTCATGCCTGAAAGCTCAGACAGGAACAGGTAAGGTGACAGGAAAAAGCGAGCATGTAGGTTTCGGTTCCCTCTTATCCTACATCCCCGATGTTTAGGATTTGCTGGTTGGTGGCAACACCTCTGTGGCAGGCTTAGAAACAGGATCCTTTGTTGCAGCAGGCAAGGATTCATAATAATGATCCTCTGCAAGTGGTTCAGCTGAAGAGAAGACAGCAAAAAAAGACTTCTGGGTCCCAGCAGCAGCTAACTCTTATAGGAACTTCTCAGCAAATAGGGCATCATCAATACCTAAGGAAGCCCATAACTTACTCAGATCATAGTCCTTGCGAGGGTCGTCATCAATCAGCACAGTGATGGGAGTACTTTGAGAGGGGTATGGAAGTATTACCTTTCCTGGGGGGCAAGATGGTATCTCCCTTCCCTTTTCAAATTCCTCAGCCGGACCCAAACACAGAGAAACCCGAAGGAGACACAGCCGGCTTTGAACTCAAAGATGAGAAGGAGTTACAGAACTTCTTCAGCATATGGTTACGCGTTGCTACTTCAGATGCCGATGATTCTCACTTAGTTGTCTTCTACTTTGTGTACCCCAGCCACTGAAGAAAAGGCCAAACCCCACACTTGTCACAGGGGGATAATGGAGAAGAGTCATGCCCCTTTTAGAACACACACAGTTGATGGGAATCCACCTTCAGCTTACGCGTGTACCCGCCACAGTAATGCCCGGGTTTAATAGGGCAAAACCATATGCTTATGGAGTCGCCACCAAGCACAATCACTCTTAAGAGAAAAAGAAAAGCATTACTCGGATAAGATTCCGGAAACAGAGAACTACATCAGTACAGAGTTGTGGCCGTAGTCAAAGTGAGGGTTGTTCAACTTGGAGGGTAGGGGGTCTACCCTCCGCCCGCCTCCAACAATGTTTACCTCATTATAAAGTTAAACGGCCATTCCACCTTCCCTGAAGTCTTATTCCTATTAATGGACGATGATTTTTATCCATCTGGAAACAAATGGGATATTAAAATAAATTATTTTAAAATGAAAATTGTTCAGGTGACAAATTGATTTTGAAAAATGTCAAGAAAGTATGAATACATATTTCATCTCATATCTAAGTAGTGTTAGCGTTAATCTTTACCAAAAAAAGTGATTCTGTGGTACATTCCAGGTATTGAAAATGAACTTTTGGTAGGTACTTGGTACCAATGCCTTGCACATCTGCTTAATGTAAAGCGCCCGGAGCCTTTGTATATCAGCAGCCAGTTCCTCCCATGTGGATTAAAAATGGATATCAACTAACCAGAACTTTCCCCCCTTATCTAACCTACAACCCGTGTCCTTACCTACTTACCTAACGGGGGGGGGGGGGGGGGGGGGCTAACGCCCCCAGCAACCCCCTTACACTGCCACATTCTAAGTTAGCCGTAATTAAACATACAGGTGGCCGCTATCATACATACAACCCCAATATCCAGATGCAGATGGGTGTGTAAACCTAACCATCTACACAAACTTCTTAAATTCGGAATAACTTTACCCGTATGTCGTTCACACAAACTAGAGACATTCAGTGATTAAGAACACCACATCCTAGGTCAGTTTAAATAAGTAGCTGGGCACGGGTTTCCCACCAATAAGTAAGGACATGATATCCTAGGTAAGGTTTGGAGGAAATATACAGTAAAGTTTTGGCGTTTATCAACAAAGGTCCAAGGGTAAAGATTACCAACAGATCAATATTTAATGTATTCGTTAATGGTTTAATTTATCTAACACAAATCATAAAAACTTCAAGTGTACCTAAATGGTAAATTTGAAACCTTTCTGGGGTACAGTCGGTTAATACGGCACACTCAGCTATATACCATGTTTATGCAATAAGATCAATTTACCATCCTACTAACTCAATTTCCGCAATAATTACTAGTCAGCGTAGTCCTTGGCAACGGGGACATTAGCCTCTGATTAAAGATAATTAAGAAAGCATGTAGTAAACCCTCGTCTGGCTACGGTAAGCAAAACATTTCTGTATCATATTGGTGGGGCATTAAGATTTCCATAAGGTCTTACTAGTCTTTAGACGTATTACTTACTTCAGAATTTTTTCTAGCGTGGTACTTTCAACCGTTGCAACTGCCATGGTAACAACAAAGCAGACGTGACTAGCTGAGAAACAATCAACACTACAAAAATACACAAATCACACACTGAAGAACATCTTTGTTTACTTCTTCCACCGCTTTGACGCTTACGAGCGTTCGAGTACGAAGGAAATTGAATAGCAAAGTAATGACTACATACAAATCATAAGATATTGTGAAAATTATGAGTTTTATCATTTATTTTGTAACATAAAAATCAACAATTTTCTATATATGAAATATATAGTAAATTGGAGTAAGTAAATTTATCTTTATTAGAGTTACAAATCTCTGGTCACCAGGCTTGTTTTCTCGCGGTACCGTGTAACGTGACTAACGTCACAACGAATGCCAAAATACCTTATGGGATCTCGCTATTAAAAAATTGATAAAATTGCATTTACCAACAGACGAAAACACGTATTAAATACATGCAAATAGATATGCATAGGCAAAATGAAAGGCTGGACTACAAGTCCAAATTAGGCTCGCATACGGAAAACTGATATATATATATATATATATATATATATATATATATATATATATATATATATATATATATATATATATATATATATATATATGCTGCATGTACAGGCTGTATTTTCAACATGTCACTTTCAATAACCGGGGCTGGTCCCAGAGAAAAACAACATAACAGTCACTCCCCTATTCATCCTATAATGGGTAGATTGATTGATTGATTTGAAGTTCTCTGGCTATAATGGGTTGATTGTGAATGAACTGACTGCATAGTAAGACTTCAACGCAATTATTTCTTTCATATTACAAAGATGATTCGTCCACAATGCCTTGAACCTTCCATACATTCTTTGTAATTCAACTTTTATCATGCAAACACCTACAGTAGCCTATACTCTTCAGGTATCCAGACTCTCTTTTTTACTATTTAGTCTATTCTAATCCTACGTTATCTATTCAAGCCTTTTTATCTCGATCTTCTACACCTCAACACTTCTGAATATGAATCATGCACTCTTTAATCTAGCTTGTCATCACCCATTTTTCTCTAATGAGTGATTTACCTCCGAGCCATGATTTACCTACGTCAACCTGTATAAATTTCACTATCCTTCCATTTCCTACCATGTAATTTCTCCTTATAATGTAAAACAGTTTGAAATTTGTGTCTTTCTATGCGGTTGAATCAGTGAAACCTACGATTCCAGGTAAGTTCGAAAACCTGTTTTTTGTTTTTTGTTTTTCCAGACGCTCAGTTATTAAACATTCTTCCCCACAGGTATGAAGAATAAAGGGACTTTTCAAGAACATGTTTAAAAACAGACATATGTAAATCACTTATTTAATTGAACTGATGGAACTGTTCAATAAATATTACTCTATTTGTACTGCATGATATCTTTAATGATAAAATTCAATCTATATTAACTTCTTAATGGCCCTTAGCATATTATGTACTTCGGGAAATTTCAAATAATCATATTGATTTTAAAGTAAATTTACTTTTGGATCTAAAGTAATGAACATTTCAAAACTACTCATAATTACATTGCTGTGGGTTAAATCAAGCTCAATCAGCTACATATACTGCAGACAATGTTTGATAAAAAATAAGCATTGGGTTGAATTGGATTTGTGAATTTAAGGCCTGGAAGGTCATTCTGCCCTTATGTAAAATCTTACAGTAAGAGTATGATAGAAGAGTTAAGAGACTGGACAGTAAGATGGAGGAATTCAAGTGGAAAGAGAGGTACAGAAGAAAGCTAAAAAATGAGTGCAGTTAGGGGCTGAAAGGAAGCTGAAAAGACCATATAAAAGGTCTCCCAAATTGGTTGGAACTGTGCTCCTGTATTCGTATAGTATATGCTTTTTCCTGGAGTGGATTATATGCTCCTGCATTATGCGCTATTTTCTGGAATAATGAGTCTATTCATTGTTTTTCATGTAAAAGGTAACGCCTAAACAATGAACTGACAGTAACACATCTATGGGAATTATGTAGGAAAACTACAGACCCTTTTAATTCTTGTGTAAAGTGCAATGATGGCACAACAGAGAGAGAGAGAGAGAGAGAGAGAGAGAGAGAGAGAGAGAGAGAGAGAGAGAGAGAGAGAGAGAGAGAGAGAGAGAGAGAGAGAGAGAGAGAGAGTACTTTCATATGGATCAATATTTACTTAAAATATAGTATTGCAGTTTGCTATAACTTCTATTTTTATCTTCTTGTTGATGATATTGTATTATTTGTTGATGATGTGCATCAATTCAAAATAAATAGGTCAATCATGTTTATTAAAAATATATATTGTACAATATGTACTTTAGTACTGTACGATGATTCATGCACACTTAATGGGGATTTGATTTCACTCCATGTGCTAAAGGGGATATAATGTAATGACTATTATCAGAAATATTTTGTTATGACGACAAAGATTTCAAGGCTCAAATATTCAGATGAAAACCTGATGAAATAAGGTTAGAAACCTATACCAACAATTTTTAATCCTTTATTTTTAATAAAACAAAATAGATTATTATTTACATGTAGTAAAATCTTTCAATAACAGAATCTTCACGGGTTTGTGGATATGTTAATGAAACGTGCCCATTCTCTGATGGTTTCTAAAAATAGATAAATGAAACGTGCACATTCTCTGATGGTTTCTAGAAATAAATATTTATAGTAATCGTATTTTGTAAAGACTCATATTTTACGTACAGTAATTTCTAGGGTTACAATACTCTCGACTTATGGGCAATGTTTAGTGGATACAAAGAAGCTCCCAAAGAAATTGCATTCTTTTTACTGTTCCATATTATCATTTTATACTTATGTCCTTCCCATGTTTTCTTTATTACCTATTCCTTTTCAAGCTATAGAATATATTTTCATATTATTTCTCTAGTTCATTAGTATAGGTGAATAACTTAGGTGTTTATGTATAGACTGTATATGGGTGTTTTGAATTACTGTATATTAAAACTCGTTAAAACACATCACAGGAATGGATCTCCATTCCAACCTGCGACCTAGAGTACAATTATGATAAGATAGAATCGTAAAATAAAGGGAGTTACCATGGTTTCAACCAGAGCACAAAGATGCACATTTATAAAACTTTGATATTTTTCTATTTTTCTTATTGCATTTGCCACCCCTTTCCTTGTTTCTGTCAATTATCTTTTAATTTTTTTTTAATGGTGACTGACTGATAAGTCTCTCAGGTCTTTTTTTTTTTTTTGGGGGGGGGGGGGGACCTGAGAGCTAATTCATTTCTATGTGGATCAAATGGGAAATTTTAGGTGCTACACAAGAGACTGCCAATTTGTACAGTTATGTACTGTATAATGAATCTGAAAGAGTGAGCTATGGTCTTTTTGGATATTGGCAGAATTAACAAAAAAGTTTCATATGCTTGTGTTATTCCGAAGACATTAAAGTTAGTGAAATATGAACAAACATAAAGAATTCTTAGTTTAAATAGGTGTCATATCCACGTAGAATGCATAAATTATACAGGGAGTTGCAGGTATAAAGGATACATAAGTAATAAATTTAACTCTTTACACAAACCTTAATAAGTCCATTGATCATTATTATGTACTATATCGCGATGTAATTTATTGATAAAGGAAAAAAATTGTAGTTACAAATGACTTTATCTTTAAAAGCATAACACCTACTTGTATTCTAGTTGATTCTATTAGGACCAGTTTTGGGCAATGTATAAAAAGGTTACTGTATTCGTTTTGTAATACTGAACTGCTGTGATATATGAAATATAACAAACTTTACAAGTAACTTGTATTTATCCTAGCTATATAAATATGAGCCCTTTAAATTAAGGAATGTCTTCAGTAGAGCTGGACTCCCCGTTGAATTTGCTTCGTTAACAAGGTAGTTAACAACAGCAGGTGTGTGCGCACTTCTCTGACAAAGAATCTTAACTTTTGACCATTAATTCAGGACTGAGAGGGGGGTCAAAGAGGGAAATTTAACTTTAAAAGGACTTAGGTTTGTACAACCAGGAAAAATACAAACTACTTTTAAAATCTGTTATTCGTTCCCACGTGTACTAACATTTCGTTCTTTAAAATAGGGAGACTCGTTTATTGATCGCCTGACATCCCCCTAGAACTAAACTGGTTGGTTCTTTTTCCTCCTTGGAATATGTCAGTCTCCCTGGTCTGGTACGGGAGCGAGGAAGATAACTCCATCGACCCCCTAACTGCTCCTCATAGGGATGAGTAGATTGATAGGGTCTGACCTGTATTTGGTATGTACCTGGTACTCTTTTAACTAAAGGAATCTTCTCCCTGAAGAGAAAATGCAGTCTGAAATGAAAAACCTGGTTTATGATGACCAATAAGGTTGGTAAACATTGCACCATTCTACTCCTTGTTAAGGGAGGATGGGGAGAACTACTTCATACAGATTTTCACTAAGAATGGTGCTTAGAAATGTAGCTTACCAACATCCATGTCAGATCCAGCGTGCAATATCACAACTGCTTCATTCCCAAGTGAGTGGAAAGAAAGAAGAAGAGCCAGTCTTTCTTCCGTTAATCCAGACTCACGTTGACCACATACCTGACATGGTTTTGGGGGCTACAACTATTGGTCTAAGAGCCGTCTGGAATGAAAGCTGCGGAAAATCTGGACGACGACAACCAGAATGCCCAGGAGTGCGCCCCACCCTTCCTCAACACCGCTGAAAAAAGTTGTATGTCTGAAGGTAGAGAGTTGAGTGGGACTCCCTTAGCAAGATTCTCTTAGGCAAGCCACCAGGTAAGGGAACAGGATGGCTTGGGGATCAATGATCCTTCAAACACCATTGAAGAGCTATTTGATGAAGGTGCCCGTCTGGAACGAGTTTGTTTGAAGAAAGGTGGTCAAGAAGACTTTGCAACATCAAGCTGGAAATTCTGTCTTGGACAGAAAGGATTGCGCTACCTCTCTGAGCTTGCAGATTCTAATTCTAATAGTCCGGCCTTTTCCATCATGGCTCAATACTACACCGCTTAAGGAGCACTTCTGGAATCACCCCTGGTTTTACTAGTCACTGACACTGGAGACATGTGGGGCAAAGTAGCCTTAGCTGATGGTTCCCTTAAGAATGACATCGAAGGCTTACCTGCAAGACCTAAGGAAGTACAAGGCTTCCTTACATCAAACTCCTTAGCAGTGGTCTGCATGGCAACAGGAGAGCCTCCATTGCATGCTGGTGTGCGGTGATTACTGGGGGAACTCTACACTTCACCAAGCACTGAAAAACTTGTTGATGTAGATCAGGGAGGTTCCCCTCCTGAAGCATACTCCCCAAGGACCAAGACCACCAACATGCCAATGATAACGTTGAAGAAAAGTTAGCCTTCCTTTTCCTCCTAAAAGAATAAGACTACCATCGCATGGGAGGCAATGATCTGTACTCGTCACATGGGATTGTTGCACATTACTAGATCATGTGCTTGTGTTGTATTTGTTGTGCTATAATGATCAAAAGATTAATGCAATTGGAGCATGGGGCATTAAGTTTTTTTTTTTTTATTGTAATATTCTTTTATCAATTTTTTTTTTTGCTTAGGCTTTGGAATGTCTTTAGCTATCGTCTTTAAATTTCTCGGTATTGTTCAATTACTTATCTTGTTTTTGGATACTGTTAGGTATTGAATGTATGTAATTACCTCGTTAGAATAGTTGGAATGATGTTAACAGAACACAGCCAATGGGAGGGTACATGCTAGGTGCAGAGAAGGCTGAAATGGTTCTCCTTCTTCACTTCAACAGTCCTTCTCATTCATGAAGGTGTCTCCAGAAATCTAGTTTCTCCAAATGCCCAAGTTGTAGTACTGTGCTTTGTGGTGTTTGGTTTACCCTCAGAAGTTGCATATGCTTGTGAGTTTTCTTCCTGTATTTCATATTGTGTTGTGTTTTTTTTATATGATTGCCTAAAATTTATGCATACTTATTGTATCGTAATTTATATTAATTTCAATTGTAGATTCACTAGTCAATACAATATGATTCCCTAAAATCTATGTATACTTACTGTATTGTAATGTAAATTAATTTCTATTGTAGATTCACCAGTCAATACATCATGTACCTGCGTGAATAAAGTGCTTCTTTATTCATACTTCGTTTATTCTTAAATATCAACCACCCCCCTCAATAGTGAATAAGCAATGACAACAAACATGGCTGAAGAACTGGCGAAAAGAAGCGTGACACAACGTGTGTAAAGCTGCAGTAATCCGTCATATCAATAAATTTGAAAGATTAATGGCAGAACGCAAGCCAGATTTAGTGAAGGAAGAGACAAGAGAAATTAATGTGTGCACTTGAGAAATTTGAGGAGGCCTATGAGGCCCATCATGCCCTCCTCGCGAATTTAGATGAATGTGATGCCGATGATCAAAACTTCTTCGAGTCAGAGAAAATGTACTCTGAAACAATGGGGAAGGTCTATGATTGGCTGGATTCGAAGCAGGAGTCAAGATCGGCAGCGCCTGTCAAGACTGAAGTTTCCACGTCAGTGAATGCACTTGGGAGTGAAGTCTTGGGGCTTGTAACTCTTTCAAAATTAGAGATTGAGAGCTTTGATGACAATCCTATCAAATATCACTCGTTCATTGCTACTTTCGAGGAATTAGTCGAAAAAATCAAAGCTGATGATAGATTGAGACTTACGCGCTTGTTGCAGTATACCAAGGGTAAAGCCCATAAGGCAATATATCCTTGCATCATGAAGAAGGAAGGAGGCTATCAAGAAGCCCAAAATATTTTAAAGAAACGTTTTGGGGATCAGCACTTGATACGAGAGAGGGTCATCAACAAGTTGAGACAAGAAGACAGCCCGTACTGCAGATGAGTTGTGGAATTTGGCAGACGAGCTCTCTAACACCTTGATGTCTTTGGAGCAGTTGGGGAAGACACATGAGATTAATAGCTAGATGTTAATCATTGAAGTGCTTGCTCGCTTTCCTCTCTATATTCGTAATAGATGGAAGAAATATGCTGTTGATGTCAAGAGAAGCCAAGGAGAATATCCAAACTTCGAGGGCCTTGTGAGCTTCGTGGAGAGAGAAGTAGAGGAGGCTACGGATCCTGTGTACGGTAACATTGGTGCTAAAATGCGTGATGACAATTCAAAGTTCAGGAAGAATAGCACTACCTCATTTTTGACTGGGACCTTTGAGCATCCACCATGTTTGTTGCGTTCTCAGAACCACAAATTAGTGCACTGTGATCAGTTTAAGAATATGAAACCCTCAGAAAGAGTTAAACTTGTAAGAGGCAAAAAACTATGTGAAAATTGCTTGTATTCAAACCACTTAACTGTATATTGTAGGAATCCATCAGTTGGTAGTGTAGCAGGTTGTGGTAAAAAGCATTCCAAATTTCTTCATACTTCTCTAGCAAATAACCTTCAGAGGAATGTTGAAAATAGAAGTGTGGTCAAGGCCAGTAGCACAGATGTCATAGCCGAATCCCAAGTGTTTATGCTTATAGTGTCTGTTCTTGTAAATAAGTCTCACCAAACTACTGCCTTATTAGATAGTGCTTCTAGCAGCCCTTTCTGCTCTCGTGACTTGATCAAATCTTTGGGTATCAGTGGTGCAGTTAAGACATATAAGCTTAAAACAATGAGTAAGACTAATGAAGATGTCTCTTCTATGATTGTTAGCATGTGTGTTTCCTTGGTTGATGGTAGGGAATTAATTAACCTCAATAATTTTTTTGTTGTTGACAGAATTCCAGTCAAGTCGCCGTCAGTGAATGTTTCATTGTTTCCCCATCTGAAGGGTCTTCCTGGTCCTCTTGGTGGTGAAACTGTGCATATTCTGATCGGCAAAGATCATGCAGAGGCCCTGGCACCATTGGAGGTACGGAAGGGTAAGAGAGGTGAAGCCTTGGCGGTACGTACCATATTGGGTTGTACATTGTATGGTCCAGCCCAGGTTGTCAATCCAGTTGGTCGGTGTATAGTTTCCCATTTTGTAAGTACCAAAGCTTGTGTTGGCTCAGATATCGATGTGTTGTGGAATATTGAAAATGATGGTATTTCAGATAATGTTTCCTGGTCTTTGGAAGACAGGGAGGTTATAAAATTGTGGGATCGCGAATGTATATCGGTCAATGGACGGTCTCAATTTCCTATCCCTTGGAAGTCTGATGTTCAGGTCTCCAACAATTATGTAATGGCTCTGTCCAGGTTAAAAGCAACTAAAAGAAGTCTTATGAAGAGGAGTCTATTTTCTCAGCATGATGGTGAGATGCAGAAATTGATATCGAAGGGATATACAGAAGCTGTGTCTACAAATGTCCGAATCCTTGAGACTAAAGTGTGGTATTTGCCCCATCAGGCTGTAGAGTCCGACAAAAAACTAGGTAAGATTCGTATAGTTTTCGATTGTTCTGCCAAGTTCGATGGTGAAGCATTGAATGATAAGTGTCTCCAGGGGCCAATTTTGACTAACAATCTTTTGTATGTTCTTCTGAGATTCCATGAACATGCATATGCAGTAATTGCAGATATAGCGGCGATGTACTATCAGGTGGTCATACCGAAGGAGGATAGGGATGCTTTGCACTTCATTTAGTTCACTGATGCAGGAGAAATTGTTCATCATAGAATGACTCGTCACGTATTTGGGGGAGTATGGTGTTCATCTAGCTATGCTTATGCACTTGGGCATGTATTGGTAGACAATGTGGATGTTCCTCCATTAGTTTTGGATACCATCAAACGACCCTTATATGTTGATGATTGCTTGAAATCTCTTCCCTATAAGAGTTTGGTTTCATAGATGGTTAAAGGTACTACTGAAGTGCTCAGTAAGGGTGGATTTTGTCTCACTAAATTTGTCATTAATGATGAGGAATTACTGAGTTTGGTTCCAGTACAAGAGAGGGCAAGTGAGGTTGAATTCCTTAAAGACTTTGATAGCAGGGCTCTCGGCATTGCATGGGATGTTGCAGGTAATGAGTTCTTCTTCAGGGTCAATCTGGCCCAACAGTGATACTAAGTTGACTCGTAGGAAGATTTTGAGTATGTTGGCTTCCATAATGACCCTCTCGGATTAGTGAATCCGGTTACAGTCTAGGGAAAGCTGCTGTTGCAAGAAGCTACCATTTGTAAGTTGTCATGGGATGATCCTGTCCCTGAAGGCTTAGTCCGCAAGTGGTCACAATGGTATAGTTCTCTTGATGGTCTCAGGGAGATTAGGATTTCAAGGTGCATCAAACCAATTGAATTCAGTGAAGCAGCATTAGAACTGCATCATTTTTCTGATGCAAGTCAGGTAGCATATGGATGTTCAAGTTATTTAAGGAGCACGAACCAAGCAGGGGAGATTCATGTGGTTCTTGTGGTTAGAAAATCAAAGGTGGCTCCAATAGAGTCTATGACAATTCTACATTTGGAGTTGCAAGCAGCAGTGCTGGCTGCAAAAAGGGATGACACGCTCCGTAGGGAATTAGAGCTTGATCTTGATCCGTCCTACTTTTTGGACTGATAGAGAGATTGTGTTAAGGTATATATCAAATGAATCTCATTGCTTTAATGTGTTTGTAGCCAACAGGGTGAGTCTTATCCTGCAGCTCACTAAACCTGAACAGTGGTCTTTTGTCTAAGGTGTCCAAAATCCAGCGGATCTTTGTACAAGAGGAATATCCTCTGAAAGTCTTAAGGTTAATCGGTGATTTGAAGGGCCAGAATTTCTTCATAATCATAAAGTGCAATGGCATTCAGCACAAGAATTTAGTGATATCTCAATTGATGTTGCAGACCTTGAGGTTCGAGGTGAAACTTGTCTCTTGGTTTCAAGGAGAAGGATACGATGGACAAGCTCTTTTCCTACTATTCGTGTTGGTATTCTTTAAAACGTGCAGTAGCTTGACTGTTGCGTGTCATAATGGTCCTTAAAAGGGGTAAACGTGGCAATGTTGAACAGGGTCTGACTGTAGAACAACTCTGAGTTGCTGAAGTTGCCATTTTGAGATGTGTTCAGGGTCGACGTTACGCCAGTGAAATTAAGTCGTTGTCAGAAGGGCGTGGTGTTGGTACGTCTAGTACTATAGGTTCTCTAGATCCAGTTCTTGATAGTGATGGAGTAATTAGAGTTGGAGGCAGGCTGAAACGTACAAGAGTGTCCAAAGACTTTCGAAGTCCATATCTGGTTCCCCATGATCATTTGATTGCCAAGCTTGTTGCCAATGATTTCCACAATATTGCACATTGTGGAACTGAATGGGTCAGTTGAGAAATTCGTAAAAAGTATTGGGTTACTAGTGTGCGTAGTGTTGTAAAAAGAGTTGCTCGTGGGTGTATATTCTGTAAACGAATGTTTGCAAAACCATGTTCTCAAAAGATGACAGATTGAATAAAGTGCTTCTATATTCATACTTCAAGTTTACTCTTAATGTTGAAGAAAAGTTAGCCTTCCTTTTCCTCCTAAAAGAGTAAGACTATCATCGCATGGGAGACATTGATCTGTACTCGTCACATGGGGATGATTGCAAACAATCATGACTCCTACAAGAAGTATAGACAGCTTGAATTTACAGCTGCTCGTCACAAATCAATTCCAGCATTCATCCTTTCCCAAGCATTTACAAGATTCCTGGTTCCTTTCCACAACTGACGTAAAGCCATCAATCAACCATTCACTCTGTAAAGAAAGAAAAAAAAGATCACACGGCCTTTGGATAGAACGCAATAGTGCGTCTGTACTTATTCTGGCCAAAGACAAAAAAGTAGATGGGACTACTGGTCGGCACTCACCACTTGTCATTAACTACCATGTTAATGAATTAAACAGCCATTCCATCTCCTCCGAAGACATCCCCTATCTTAAAGAACGAAAGTTTGTTTATGTATACAAACATACTATATATGGTTTGCTGTGCAGTGTCATAGTGTCTGTACAGTATGAAATTTAGCATAAAGCTCAAGTTGTAAGCTTAATATATAATTGGTTTATAACAGTAATCTATAATTTCAGATAATCCATGAAATTGAGGGCATGTGACTACATGAATATAAATAGCTTGATATCTGAAAGGTAAGAAATTGTGGTGCTTGATTCTCATCAGTAAAGCCTTTCAAATACATTACACAGTCAGAAAGAATACAAAAATAAACAACTCAGTACTTCACAAACTGACCATCACCATAGATGTACATTAATTATCAAGGCCAAACAAATGATGCACTAGAGAAATACACAGTACTAAGTGCACCCTCTTATTTCCCTCACTCACAAACATACAACATCTAAGTAGTATCCACTAACACCTTACCTCATTTGAACATTTCTCAGCAACATCCGTTACTATACCTTTGATTCAGATAAATTTTTGGAACCATTTTCTTATACTACACACATATAACTGATAATGGGCACAATAATGAATGGAAAAGGAAGGCAGTTATTGTAAGATTTTAATCTAGTACATTTAAGTACTTAGAAGACATTAGTATGAATGTATTATATAGCTATGTATTTTGATATTGCATTTGCTTGCTGTAATTGTGGAGTGAGCCCTTGTTGTGCTATTGTTATATACAAATATACAGTACACAATTTTCAAACTAAAACTTTTAAGACATATCAAATACAGCACATACCGTACTGTACAATTATCAAAGGCAATTACATGTACTAAAAATATCTATATACAAATGTATCATCTATCAAATACTGTACAATGTTACTTTTAACCTGTTTACTGTTCCATAAAAATTTCACCCAGTTAATTCTAGATGTGGGAAATGCAAACTGCACATCTTTTAAAATGTTTTGTGTGATAACTATAGAGGCATAAAGCACTCACATTCTCTGTCACACCCTGAACACCTCCGCTAATTAAAATTTAGAGGAGAATCAGTCCTCATTATCAACACCAGTCAAATTCATTACAAATAAGATACCCAAAGTTGTCAAGAGAACATCTAAAACAGGCAAATATAAAATATAAAAACAGGCAACCATGTTAAAAGTTCAGCTGCAACATAGATATCTAGACAGGAACACAGCACAGCCAAGGAAAAAATGAACATTGACAATCAAATAACCGTGTAGTACCCTGCTAATAATGTATTAATTAACTTACTGTACCTTGTTATTCACTGACTATACCAGGTTTTGCCAAAGGTATATCCATGTAAAAGACAAAAGGTTTCTGCTCTAGTTGAACAGGAAATAACAGAATTGTTGCTAAATTCTTTCAAAAATTTCTAAATAATATATGTAACCTATATACTGTATACAATTCCTCTTTCATGGTCTTGAAGAATGTTCAGCAAAAAAAGTGGCTTTTTCACAGATTTGTTAGAAATATTTACTGATGGAATTTTCACTGAAATCCTTGAAATCCCAAAGAAATGAAGAAATTATCTATCACCGATAGGATTGAAATCCATACTAGTAACAAGACTAAGGTTAGTTTTTAACCAACTACTCCACAAGGATTATCAAAAATAAATACTACTACCACTACTACCACCAGTACGAGTACTATTTGAATCTTTTTTTTTGGATCCATAATGTTGCCTGGTGTTATTTACAGTTAGATAAGTCATTCAATATTAGTGATACTGTCCTTGCTTTTATAAAATCTATTGATGGCTCATAACTTCATAATGTGTGTGTGTGTGCAGATCAAGTTAGATATCATGTTAGATATCCAGTCACCAAGAGGGATTTTTTAGCTAATACAGTTTTGTTATTGTATAGTAATACTGCACCCTATGCGTTTAATTGGTTCTAAGAGACTGGATTTTAGCCCTATAAAGTAACTTGTACGTTTGCTATACGTGTACTGAACACGAAAAAATATTTTACAACCTGCTATCATTTTATAAAAACCAAATTTATGTATACCTATATTAATAGGCTTTTATGTGAAGCACAGTACTGCACAATACAGTACATTCCTCATTCTTGTAAGATGTAGGGACCTAAGTAAGGTTGGGTAAAATGGCATTAAGGGATTTTATTTTTGCATTTAATATTTAAGGATGAACGACACAATTAGAACTGACGTATGCCTAACTAATGTGAAATGATATTTTCATAATAAAATAAATTTTTGAATATACTTACCCGCTGGTTATATAAAAGAGCTGAAGTCCCTGACGCCAGGGCAGAAAATTCAAATCTCGCGCTATCGAAGATACGCCAGGTGTACCAACCGCACCCTAGCGGTAGAACAGGTGGAACTACACACCAACTCCAGTTCTTCCATGCCTCATAGCCATACCATAGGTAGTCTCTAGAGGGGAGGAGGGAGGGTGTTAAATTTATATAACCAGCGGGTAAGTATATTCAAAAATTTATTTTATTATGAAAATATCATTTTTAAATATAAAACTTACCCGCTGGTTATATAAAAGAGCTGATTGACACCCCTTGGTGGCGGGTCAGAGACAGCTACATACAGAAAATTCACTTAAGGGTTACATACAATAAACTTAAGCAGTTCTCACCTGATAAGGAAGCTGACAGCAATGATACTCTGCCTCATTTCGTCCGCTATCCTTAAGAGATCCAGTAATCCACTCGGGCTGAAAATCTCTAGGAGCTGTCAAACGGTACAAACACCTATAACATGACAGGACCTCAACCAATACCCTTGTTCCGGGTGCACTCAAGAAACAAATTGACCACCTAGCCAAATCAAAGATTGCGGAAGACTGACGCCCAATCTCCACAAACAACCATAAAAAACGAGTTCCAAGAGATAGAAAAGGGGTATTAGGAAAAAAGGGAACGTAGTGGTAGATCATTCACCTACTATCGCATTAGCAGCTATAAAAGGACCCAACGTAAAAAGGTCCTCATAGCGAGTCTGAACATTCTTCAAATAATGGGATGCAAAAACAGACTTACTTCTCCAAAATGTTGTATCCATCAGACTTTGCAGAGAACGGTTCTGTTTAAAGGCCACTGAAGTCGCTACCGCTCTGACTTCATGTGTCTTGACTTTGAGGAGCCTCTGATCTGACTCATCACACTGAGCATGAGCTTCTCGAATCAACAATCTAACGAAAAAAGACAAGGCATTCTTGGACATGGGCATCGAGGGTTTCCGAACTGCACACCACAGAGCGTCTGAGTTACCTCTCAGATTCTTAGTTCTGTCCACATAACACCGTAGAGCTCTAACTGGACAGAGAACCCTTTCCAATTCATCGCCAGCCAAATCCGAAAGGTTAGAAATCTCGAAGGATTTGGGCCATGGTCGAGAAGGGTTTTCGTTCTTGGCCAGAAACCCCAGTTGCAAAGAACAAATGGCTTTCCCATTCCGAAAACCAATGTTCTTGCTTAAAGCGTGAACTTCACTAACTCTTTTCGCAGTGGCGAGGGTAACTAGAAAAAGGGTTTTCAAGGTTAAGTCCTTAAATGAAGCCGAGTGTAAAGGCTCAAATCTGTCACTCATGAGAAATTTAAGGACAACATCCAAATTCCAGGCGATGGGAGCCGTTTGAATCATCTTGGTCGTATCAAAAGACCTAAGTAAATCTCGTAGATCCTTATTATCAGAAAGGTCTAGGTTCCTGTGTCGAAAAACCGTCGCCAACATACTCCTGTAACCTTTAATAGTTGATGACGAGAAGTTATGCTTAGTTTTAAGGTCCAAGAAAAAATCTGCTATTTGGGAAAGCGATGTACTGGAAGAGGAAATCGCGTTAGTTCTACACCATTCCCTGAACAACTCCCACTTGGACTGATACACCTTGATGGTTGAAGACCTTCTTGCCCTTGCAATTGCCTTGGCTGCCTTCTTCGAAAATCCTCTAGCTCTAGCGAGTTTTTCGATAGTCTGAAGGCAGTCAGACGTAGAGCTCGGAGGTTTTGATGATTTCGGGCCAAGTGAGGTTGTCTGAGAAGATCGGGTCTCATGGGAAGGCTTCTCGGGACATCCACCATCCATTCCAGTACCTCTGGAAACCAGCTCCTTGACGGCCAGAACGGAGCTATCAGTGTCATTCTGGTCTCCTCGTGTGAAACGAACTTCTGAATCACTTTGTAAAGGATCTTGAACGGAGGAAAGGCATAAACCTCCATGTGTGACCAGTTCATCAGAAAAGTGTCTATGTGAAAAGCTTCGGGATCTGGAACCGGAGAGCAGTAACACTCTAGTCGTTTGGTCTTCGCGGTGGCAAAGAGATCCACGAGAGGTCGACCCCATAACCGCCACAGACTCTTGCAGATGTCCGGGTGCAGAATCCATTCTGTGGAGAGAACCTGACCTTTCCTGCTGAGTCTGTCTGCGCTCACATTGTTGACTCCCTGGATGAACCGCGTCAAAAGAGTCACCTTCCTTTCCTCCGCCCAGATGAGGAGCAGTCTTGCAATCTCGAACAGAGGCCAAGAGTGGGTCCCGCCTTGTTTCGCAATATAGGCCAGAGCTGTCGTGCTGTCCGAATTGACTTGGACTACCTTGCCCCTGATCTGCTTTTCGAAGCCGATGAGAGCCAGATGAATAGCTAAAAGCTCTTTTTGATTGATGTGGAGAGAGGTTTGCTCCACCGTCCAAGTCCCCGAAAGTTCCTGCTTCTCTAGAGTGGCTCCCCACCCCGAGTTGGAGGCGTCGCAACACAACACGAGGTTTGGGTTCCTCTGAAGTAAAGACAAGCCTTCTTTTAGTCTGGGCTCGTTGTTCCACCATTGAAGATGAGACTTGATGGAAGTCGAGATGGGAATGCAATCCCTGTCGAGGCTGTCCCCTTTCTTCCAATGGCGGTTGAGATGAAACTGAAGAGGACGCAAGAACAACTTCCCCAGGGTCACGAACTTCTCTAACGACGAGAGTGTCCCCAGAAGGCTCATCCAATCTCTGACGGAGCAAAGATCTCTCTTCAGGAACGTTTGTACTTTTAGGAGGGCTGCTTGGATTCTCACCGACGACGGAAAAGCCCGAAAACTCCGACTGTGAATCTCCATCCCCAAATAAAGAATCTCCTGGGATGGAATGAGTTGTGATTTTTTCGAGCTCACCAGGAGACCCAGTTCTCTGGAGAGATCCAAAGTCATCTTGAGGTCCTTCAAACAACAATCGGCTGAGGAGGCTCTTATCAGCCAATTGTCCAGATACAGAGAGGCCCTGATTCCCCTCGAATGCAGCATGCTTGCCACGTTCAGCATGATCTTGGTGAACAATAGAGGAGCCGTGCAAAGTCCGAAACAAAGAGCCCTGAACTGGAAGACCTTGTTTCCGTCCATGAACCTCAGATAACGTCTGCAGCTGGGATGAATCGGAAGGTGGAAATAGGCATCCTGAAGATCTAAAGAGACCATCCAATCGTCCTTCCTCACAGCTGCCAGAACTGTTTTCTGAGTCTCCATGGTGAACGTCGAGTTTTGGACGTAACCATTGAGCACACTTATGTCCAGAACCGGTCTCCACCCCCCGGAACTCTTGGGTACTAGAAAAAGGCGGTTGTAAAACCCCGGAGACGTAACATCTTGCACTTCCTCTATTGCTCGTTTCTCTAATAAAAGAGACATCTGTAGAAGCATGGCTTGTTTCTTGGGACCCTCTCTGTATTTGGGCGAAAGATCCACTGGATCTGTGACTAAAGGAGGATTGGTCAGGAAGGGGATCTTGTAGCCTTCCTTTAACACCTGGACGGACCAGGGGTCCGCTCCATTCCTCTCCCAAGCCTCCCAAAAGTGAGTCAACCTGGCCCCCACTGCTGTCTGAAGGAGAGGGCAGTCAGACTTTACCTCGGCCGGACTTGCCCCCTCTGCCTCTAGGTTTCCTTCCTTCTGGTTTAAAAGAGCCTCTCCCAGAGGGCTTCCCACGAAAGGACTGAGGACGAAACCCAGAAGAAGATTCCTTAGGTTTTCGAGAGGAGAATGACGGAGGCAAAACTTTCCTAGTCGAATGAGTAACTAAGTCATGTGTGGCCTTCTGAGTGAGAGCAGTAGCCACCTCGCCCACTAATTCCTGAGGAAATAAAGAATTAGACAAAGGTGCGAAAAGAAGGCCTGTTTTCTGATAGGGAGACACTCCTGCGGAGAGGAAGGAGCACATCGTGGCCCTTTTCTTGAGAATTCCAGCTGTAAACAAGGCAGCAAGTTCGTTGGAGCCATCTCTCACACCTTTGTCCAAGCAGGACATCAAATGAACCAAACCACTAGTGTCCGTTTCCGTCATATCAGAGACCCTCTTACTCAAAGCCCCCAAAGCCCAGTCCAAAAAATTAAAAACTTCGAAGGCCCTGAAAAGACCTTTAAGCAAATGGTCGAACTCTGGAATGGACCACCAAATCTTCGTCTTCCTTAAGGCAAGACGACGAGAAGCATCTACCAAACTTGAAAAATCCCCTTGTGCAGAAGAAGGAAAACTCAAGCCCAACACTTCACCAGTCTCATACCACACACTAGATTTAGAGGCTAACCTAGCGGGAGGAAAGGCAAAGGCCGTCTTGCCAAAAGCTTTCTTGGAGTCCAACCAAGAACCCATTAACTTCAAGGCCCGCTTAGAAGATCGAGAAAGAACCATCTTGGTGTAAACTGGAACCTTAGTAGCTTTACCTAAGATGAATTCAGAAGGCGGAGAACGAGGGGCCACAGGGGTAAAAGAATCCGGGAAAATTCCAGTCAAAATAAGCATAAACTTGCGAAGGTCCACAGCATGCTGATAATGCTTCTCCTCCTCATTCTCAGAGACTTCCTCAATAGGATTATCCTCATCCGACTTTTCCTCTGGTTCGTCTTCTGGCAGTGCAGCAACAGCTGCAGCCTGAACCGAAGGAACAACGTCTGGATGGGACTGCCTGTCAAGGCCAACATCTGAGTCAATTTGGTGGGGAGAAGTAGAAGTAGATTGATGCGAAACACGGACATGTAGACGATCATCCTCAACCAACAACTGCTTAGACCGCTTAGAATTCAACTGTTGTTGAACAGAAGAACGCTTGAAATCAGAAGGTAACTGTTGAAGATCGCCGCGAGGTCGCGTAAAGTCCGAGGACTGTTGCTGCGAGCGATCAAAGTAGTCAGGATGTCGCCGCTGTAAACCAATGTTTTGACGCGCCGCGTCCAAAAGTTGTTGCCGCGGGCGATCCACTACTTCAAATTGTTGCCGCGTCTCGTCCACTTGTCGACGCCGATGCTCTTCCCCGCGACCAGAAAACGCAAACTGGTCAACCAAAACTCTCTGACGCGACTCATCAAAATCAACCTGGCGTTGAACACTGTGAATGGGAGACCGCCTAAGTGATAACTCGTCAAGGCCATATACCATCGAACGTTTGTGCGATAACTGGTCTGACATCGAACGCCCAGACACAACGCCAACACCTGGTTGATAAGAATCCATCAACGACGAGAGTTGTTTCTTCATAGACAAAAGCGCAGTCCATTTCGGATCAACAGAACTCCTAGAAGGAAGATTCGCACTAATGTCACCACGCATTTCAGGGGGAGAAAGCCAATCCGATGGAAGAGGAGGTGCATGAATAGTTACAAGGTCCGAATCGGAAGGAATCATATCCGCACGAACACGGTGATCCGAACGTTTGGCCGGAGTGCAAGCGCTGGGAGAACGGAAACGTTCCGGTGAACCCCACGAACTACATCCTGGCCGCACAGGCGATTCCCGACGCTGTGAATCAACATGGGAGCGTTTAAGCGGTCTCGACGCTCGCCGCCAGATCTCACTCCCCGACCCTTCATCGGAAGACGGGGATAACGTATGAACCTCCCCTTTCCTACGATGAGGGTGAACGACCTGAGCTACGGCAACAGGAACGTTCGAGGGGACGTCTGCACGATTGATGATGCTTCTCGTTCCCTTAAGCCGTTCGACATTACTTCTCCCATGGGTTCGAGAGCTCGAAAGAGGTCTAAGGCTAGGTGAACGACAAGATCGTGCCGACGCACCCTCCGCAACACTAAACACATTATCAACACTTGTCACAACACCGAGAGAGTCACGATTCTTCGGTACCACATCAGACACTCGAGTCGACGCACCTTCCGCAACACTAACCACATTATCAACACTTGTCACAACACCGAGAGAGTCACGATTCTTCGGTACCACATCAGACACTGAAACACTTTCCACAGTTCCGATAGGATCACGGTTTTTCAATACCTTTAACTCTGAAAAGATAGTATTTCTATCGGCTGCTAAGGACTCAACTTTCTCACCAAGAGACAAAATAGCAGTAAACATGTCCTTCATAGTAGGTTCCTGATCTACCACCACAGGGGAAGGAACAGGATTAGGAACAGGTAAATTAGGTAAGGTTCTATCCACAGATCGGGAAGAACTACGCCTAACTCTATCTCTCTCTAATCTCCTAACATAACGATCGTAAGTAACAAAATCATCATTAGTTAAGGAAAGACACTCATTACACCTATCATCTAATGAACAAAATTTACCCCTACATTTTACACAAATAGAATGAGGATCAATAGATCCATTAGGAAGTCGTGTACGACAACCCTCACTAACACACCTACGCTGAGCAGGGGAGGAGTCGGCCATTTTAAAGTTAACGTGAGAGACCGACAAGCAAAAAGTAAGGGAAAAAACAATAAAGAAAATCTCAAACAAAAAGATTTCAAGATAAGAACCAAGGAAAATTAATCAACGATAGCTTAAACTCAAAAAAGAACGTTGTACATCACCAAACAACTTCCCAAGAGAGTAAAAACACGAGAGCGAACTTCTGTATGTCAGTCAGCTATGACGGCAGAGAGAAGAACTGGAGTTGGTGTGTAGTTCCACCTGTTCTACCGCTAGGGTGCGGTTGGTACACCTGGCGTATCTTCGATAGCGCGAGATTTGAATTTTCTGCCCTGGCGTCAGGGACTTCAGCTCTTTTATATAACCAGCGGGTAAGTTTTATATTTAAAAAAGAGATATTACTCTTCACATTCATTTTTGACCTGGCAAGTTGCAATATTTACATTGCCTGGGCATTAAAGAAATATGTATACAGTATATGAAATCATCAAATTATTTAGAATTTCAAAGAAATGTGTTTAGAATACAGTATAAGGAATGAGCAAATCGTTTAGAATTTTACATTAACATTTCAAACAAAAATATTATTTTACTTATGACTAATCACTACTTTGGTAGGAGGAGCCGCAATGAGCTCTACAGGTTGGCACCTAAAGGACTGGAAATAAGATTTAAATAGCAACTGTAACTTAATATACCTATAAGTTAAAGTGTGTCTCATGTACATTGGAGTTGTTAATTTTAAGTTTGTGCTATAAAATAACGTATTTGTGTGATATCAATCTCCTTTTCTTTACTTTTAAGGTATCCACTAATATCTTTAGACATGACAACTTCAAATACCAGAGAAACTTGAACACATGAGTCATCAAAATATCATAATTTTCAGATATTTACATAATGCTGGTATGCAAATAAGGGCATCTACATCTACATTAATAACAAAAAGGAAAAATCATGACTTCTCTTTATTATACCCACTAGTCATTTAGACCTAGTATTCTAATTATACACATCTTCCCCTTCTCTACCTAAACTGATTCCTTCCCACCAAATCCAGAGCAAAGTCCTAATGACAATTATCCTTAGGTACAGAATTGCTCAGCAAAATGTCCGTAGTTCACTGACATTGCTAGTAAATATAATGGCTACTGGAAAGGTGATTTCAATAGTCAAATCCTTTAAAAATGCTTAATTAAAATGTTTACAGGGTTCTTTTCAGATTCATTAATACTACCAAAGTATGGCCCTTCATAAGTTTCGGTGTGAATCTTTGTCGCAAAAAATTCATGACACTTCTATTAAACCATCCAATTAATAAACTATCTTTGAGTTATATTGACCATAATGATAATCCTTTCTATAAACTGCCCTGGCAAATAAAAATGTTATTTTTATTAGTAAAATAAATTTTTGAATATACTTACCCGATAATCATGTAGCTGTCAACTCCGTTGCCCGACAGAATTCTATGGAGGGATACGCCAGCTATCACAATACTAGAAGGGGGTGTACTTACCAGCGCCACCTGTGGCCAGGTACTCAAGTACTTCTTGTTGACACCTCCTCAATTATTCCTCGGTCCACTGGTTCTCTCTGGGGAGGAAGGGAGGGTCGATTAAATCATGATTATCGGGTAAGTATATTCAAAAATTTATTTTACTAATAAAAATAACATTTTTCAATATTAAACTTACCCGATAATCATGTAGCTGATTCACACCCAGGGAGGTGGGTGAAAACCAGTGTACAAGATTAAAGGATAGCTAAGTATCCCATATTTCATATAACAGTTATCTCAAATAACAATGAAATAATAAGTACCTGGTAAGGAAGTCGAATAGAACCGTTACTCTGCCTCTTTATTTAAAGTTCGTCTTCCTTACTGAGCGCAGCGTTCCTCTTGGAGGCTGAATCAACCCAAAGGTGCCAAAGTACACGGGGTTGCAACCCCTACTAAAGGACCTCTACCAAACCTTTAACCCAGGCGCTTCTCAAGAATGAATAGACCACCCGCCAAATCAAAAGGATGCGGAAGGCTTCTTAGCCTACCGTAACAACCATAAAAACAACAATAAAAGTATTCAAGAGAAAGGTTAAAAAAGGTTATGGGATTAAGGGAATGTAGTGGCTGAGCCCTCACCTACTACTGCACTCGCTGCTACGAATGGTCCCAGGGTGTAGCAGTTCTCGTAAAGAGACTGGACATCTTTCAGATAAAATGATGCAAACACTGACTTGCTCCTCCAATAGGTTGCATCCATTATGCTCTGCAGAGAACGGTTTTTATTAAAGGCCATCGAAGTAGCTACGGCTCTTACTTCGTGGGTCCTTACCTTCAGCAATGCAAGGTCTTCCTCCTTTAAGTGAGAATGTGCTTCTCTGATCAGAAGCCTTATATAATACGAAAGCCCATTCTTGGACATGGGTCTCGAAGGTTTCTTGATGGCACACCATAAGGCTTCTGACTGTCCTCGAATAGGTTTAGACCTCTTAAGATAATATTTGAGAGCTCTGACAGGGCAAAGAACTCTCTCTAGTTCGTTACCTACCATGTTGGAGAGGCTAGGTATTTCGAACGATCTAGGCCAAGGACGTGAAGGAAGCTCGTTCTTTGCTAGGAATCCAAGCTGAAAAGAACATGTTGCAGATTCGGTTGTGAAACCAATGTTCTTGCTGAAGGCATGAACCTCACTGACTCTCTTAGCTGTTGCAAGGCAAACGAGAAAAAGAGTCTTGAGGGTAAGGTCCTTGAAGGAAGCTGACTGGAGAGGTTCGAACCTAGATGACATAAGGAACCTTAAGACTACGTCTAGATTCCAGCCTGGAGTGGAAAGACGACGTTCTTTAGACGTCTCAAAAGACTTAAGAATGTCTTGAAGGTCCTTGTTGGAAGACAGGTCCAAACCTCTGTGGCGGAGAACTGAAGCCAACATACTCCTATATCCTTTAATCGTAGGTGCTGAAAGGGATCTCTCATTCCTAAGATGTAGAAGGAAGTCAGCTATTTGGGTCACAGAGGTATTGGTAGAGGATATTGAATTGGCTCTACACCAGCTTCGGAAGACCTCCCACTTAGATTGGTAGACTCTACGAGTGGAAACCCTTCTTGCTCTGGCAATCGCACTGGCTGCCTCCTTCGAAAAGCCTCTAGCTCTAGCGAATCTTTCGACAGTCTGAAGGCAGTCAGCCGAAGAGCGTGGAGGTTTGGGTGCAACCTGTCTACGTGAGGTTGACGTAGAAGGTCCACTCTTAGAGGTAGAGTCCTGGGGAAGTCAACTAGCCATTGAAGTACCTCTGTGAACCATTCTCTTGCAGGCCAAAGGGGAGCAACCAGCGTCAGCCGTGTCCCTTCGTGCGAGACGAATTTCTGCAGAACTTTGTTTATTATCTTGAACGGTGGGAATGCGTACAGGTCGAGATGGGACCAGTTCAGTAGAAAAGCATCCACATGAACTGCTGCAGGGTCTGGAACAGGGGAACAATACAGCGGAAGTCTCTTGGTTAAGGAGGTGGCAAACAGATCTATGGTAGGTTGACCCCACAAGGTCCAAAGTCTGTTGCACACACTCTTGTGGAGGGTCCATTCCGTGGGAATGACCTGATTCCTTCTGCTTAGGCGATCTGCTGAGACGTTCATATCGCCCTGAATGAACCTCGTGACCAGAGTGAGGTTTAGACCTCTTGACCAAATGAGGAGGTCCCTTGCGATCTCGTATAGGCTCCTCGAATGGGTCCCTCCTTGCTTGGAGATGTAAGCCAAGGCTGTGGTATTGTCTGAGTTCACCTCCACCACTTTGCCTAGCAGGAGGGACTTGAAGTTCAACAGGGCTAGATGAACTGCTAGCAGCTCCTTGCAGTTGATGTGGAGTAATCCTTGTTCCTCGTTCCACGTTCCCGAGCATTCCCGTCCGTCCAAGGTTGCACCCCAGCCCGAGTCCGATGCATCTGAGAAGAGATGAAGATTGGGGGTCTGAATGGCCAACGATAGACCCTCCTTGAGAAGGAGGTTGTGCTTCCACCACAGGAGAGTGGTCTTCATCTCTTGGTTGATAGGGATAGAGACTGCTTCGAGAGTCGAACCCTTGTCCCAATGAGCTGCAAGATGGAATTGAAGAGGGCGGAGGTGGAGTCTCCCTAGCTCGACAAACAGGGCCAGTGATGAGAGGGTCCCTGTGAGACTCATCCACTGTCTCACTGAGCAACTGCTCCTCTTCAGCATGCTCATGATGCACTCTAGGGCCTGGCTTATCCTGGGGGCCGATGGAAAAGCCCGAAAATCCTGACTCCGAATCTCCATTCCCAGGTACACAATGGATTGGGAGGGAATGAGTTGAGACTTCTCTATGTTGACTAATAGACCTAGGTCTCTGATTAAGTCTAAAGTCCAATTGAGATTCTCCAGACAACGACGACTCGTGGAGGCTCTCAACAGCCAGTCGTCTAGGTAGAGGGAGGCTCTGATGTTCGACAAGCGTAGGAATTTTGCTACATTCCTCATCAGATGAGTAAAGACCATAGGAGCTGTGCTTAGGCCAAAACACAGGGCTTGGAATTGATAGACAACCTTTCCGAAAACGAATCTCAGGAAAGGTTGGGAGTCTGGATGAATAGGAACGTGAAAGTATGCATCTTTCAAGTCCAACGAGACCATCCAGTCCTCCTGTCTGACCGCTGCTAAGACCGACTTGGTCGTCTCCATCGTGAACGTCTGCTTGGTGACATACTCGTTGAGAGCGCTGACGTCCAGCACCGGTCTCCAACCTCCTGTCTTCTTGGCCACAAGAAAGAGACGGTTGTAGAAGCCCGGGGATTGATGGTCCCGGACTATAACCACTGCCTTCTTCTGCACAAGTAGCGACACCTCCTGGTGCAATGCTAGCCTCTTGTCCTCTTCTTTGTAGTTGGGAGAGAGGTTGATGGGCGATGTGGTCAGAGGTGGTTTGAGGCAGAATGGAATCCTGTAACCGTTCCTCAGCCAACTGACAGACTGGGCGTCTGCACCTCTCTTCTCCCAGGCTCGCCAGAAGATCTTGAGTCTGGCTCCTACTGTTGTCTGGAGATGCGGAGAGTCAGTTTTTTCCCTTAGATGTCCTGGATCCTTTCCTAGACTTGCTCCTGTGAGAGTCTGGACGGGAGCTTCCTCGGCTGGGGGCTCTACCACGAAAGGGCGGTATGAACCTCGTAGCAGGGGTATCAGCCACTGGGGAGCGATAAGTCTTGGGCACTGAGGTAGCAACCTTAGACTTACGAGCCGATGAGGCTACAAGATCGTGTGTATCTTTTTGTATCAGGGCAGCAGACAAGTCCTTAACCAGCTCTTCGGGAAAGAGGAACTTCGAGAGCGGAGCAAAAAGGAGTTGTGACCGTTGGCAAGGTGTAATGCTGGCGGAAAGGAAGGTACACAGTTGTTCCCTTTTCTTCAACACCCCTGATACAAACATCGACGCTAGCTCACCCGATCCATCTCTAATGGCCTTATCCATGCAGGACATTAATAGCATGGCAGAATCTTTGTCCGCAGGAGAGGTTTTCTTGCTGAGGGCCCCCAGGCACCAGTCGAGAAAGTTGAACATTTCAAATGCTCTAAACATCCCTTTCAGTAAGTGATCCAGGTCTGAGAAGGTCCAACAAACCTTAGATCGCCTCATAGCAGTTCTCCGAGGCGAGTCTACCAGACTTGAGAAGTCAGCCTGGGCAGAGGCAGGTACTCCCAAGCCTGGTGCTTCCCCTGTGGCATACCAAACGCTCGCTTTCGAAGTGAGCTTCGTTGGAGGGAACATGAAGGAAGTCTTGCCAAGGTGTTGCTTAGACTGCAGCCATTCCCCTAAGATCCTTAAAGCCCTCTTAGAGGATCTAGCTAGGACTAGCTTAGTATAGGTGGACTTAGCTTGTTGTACGCCCAGCGAAAACTCAGAAGGTGGAGAGCGGGGAATAGCAGAGACAAAGTGGTCTGGGTAAACCTCCCTAAGTAGAGCCAAGACCTTACGAAAATCAATAGACTGTGGAGAAAGCTTGGATTCATCCACATCTGATGAGGGATCCAGGTGTGCCTCCTCATCATCCGACACCTCATCACCAGAGTGTAGCGAAGAGATCGGACAAGAATGCTGAACCGCAGAGTCAGAACGAGTAGGAACAATAACAGTGGTTTCCTCTTCAAGTAACTGTTGAGGGAAAACCTGAGGCTCAGACTGCAAAGGCTGAACAACAGACGAAGCAGAAGGAAGGCGCATGGGTGGAGGAGGCTGACTCCTAGCATGAGAGGTTGAACCCAAGGATTGCGCTTGCTGAGCGGTGGACGGAGGCGGAGTAGCAAGTTCCTGTTCCTGTGGTATGAGCGGAGCATGATGAGGTTGAGGCTGCGCAGAACAAGGTAAAGTTCTCGCAAGCTGAGGCTCCTGAGGCGCAAGTCCAGGGTGTAGAGGAGCTTGCCTTGAGGAGGGTTGAGCTCGCTGCAGCGAGAGCTGAGGAGACTGACTCATGGACGGGAGAGGTTGTTGTACCTCAACCGAGAGTTGCACCACTGGTGGAGCAGCAAGGGGAGGCGGAGGAAGAGTGGAATAATCCTCCTGATCCCAAAGAAAAGGTTGCCTTAAAGAAGGTTGAGGCTGAACACCACTGGGAACAGCGAACTCAGAGTGTGGCTCAACATCGTACGCCTGGCAGATGGTGCTGCGACCAGGCGGAGCGAGCGCAGGCGGGGCGAGCGCAGGCGGAGCGAGAGCAGGCGGAGGGAGTGTAGGCGGAGGCGGAGGTGCAACACTCTCAGCCCGACACTCACGCATCAAGTCCGAAAGCTGTGCTTGCATGGACTGAAGAAGAGTCCACTTGGGATCGGCAGAAACGACAGTAGACTGAGGTAAAGCCTTAACAGTCGAGCTCTGTTGTGGCAGAACCTTACTCCTCTTGGGCGGAGTACAGTCGATAGATGACTGAGGCGAGTCAGAGCTGAGCCAATGACTGCAACCTGGCTGAGCACTCGCGGACTGGACTCTACGTTTAAGCGGTCTCGAGACCTGAGACCAACGTTTCTTCCCTGACAGTTGATCAGCGGACGAGATAAAGACGGGCTCAATCGTCTGCAGGTGGGAGTGACGGTCTTTGGAAGACACGCCCGCAACCACCGAGGATAATTCTGTGCGCCTAACAAGGCCTGCCGAACCCTTATGCCCTTCGACATTGCTTCTCCCCTGGGCTTGGGAGCTTGCAAGAGGTCCCGGACTGGGAGGACGACTGGCTCGCACAGAAAAATCCTCACGCACCACACTGGCACTAACACTAGCACTTGGCACTGCACTGACACTAGCACTCGTCACAGCACTGGCACTAACTCCACCCACTGCACTCTTGACCTTTAGTTCTTTAACTTCGGCCATCAGAGACTTATGGTCACTTACCACTGACTCTACTTTATCGCCTAAAGCCTGAATAGCACGCAAAACGACAGACATATCAGGCGGAGGGCAAACAGTAGGTTCGGGGGTAGCCACTACAGGGGTAGGAAAAGGTAGGGGATCATGAGGTGAGGAAAACAGTGAAGAGTGAGAAGAACTTCTCCTAACTCTACCTCTCTCTAACTTAGTTGAATATTTCAAAAGACGGACAAATTCCAATTCCGAAAGTCCGGCGCATTCCTCACATCGATTTTCTAACTGACAGGGCCTGTCGCTACAGTCAGAACAAGCGGTGTGAGGATCTACCGAGGCCTTCGGAATACGCCTATTGCAAGACCTACATCGTCTATGGGAGGGGGCTTGCGAAATGTCAGACATCTTGAATCCAAAGAGTTAGCCAAAGGGGGTTCCAAAAACAAGCAAAAAATCGTTAACCGTTAATCAGGACTATATAAAAGCTATCTAGCTAATATAAGAAGGTTTCCAGTAAAGCGACAGCCGTTAATCTGAGAGAATACTTCACCAATTAGCCGTGAATAAACTCGAAGACCATAAGCGTATCCCAGAACGTCTTGCCGGAAGCACGACAGAGGAATAATTGAGGAGGTGTCAACAAGAAGTACTTGAGTACCTGGCCACAGGTGGCGCTGGTAAGTACACCCCCTTCTAGTATTGTGATAGCTGGCGTATCCCTCCATAGAATTCTGTCGGGCAACGGAGTTGACAGCTACATGATTATCGGGTAAGTTTAATATTGAAAAACATAAAATATAGTCACATGGTTTCTATCATTACAACAGTTTTGTACTGTATGTATATCTAAATGCAATTTCCAATGATATAATGTTAAAATGAAGTATTTTTTGAACAACTCAAAATTTATGTTCTGATTTTCATATAAGCATGCGCTGGCAAGTAAAATTTAAAAGCACCAAAGTACACATGAATTAGTTAGAGGAAAGTTTCCGACTCGTAAGATAGGGAAGATAAATGTAATTAAGCAAGGCGGTTAAACTATTATAAATGAATTCTTTGAGTTTTTTAATGGAATTGAGTCAAAAGTTAATTAAAATTCTTTAAGAAAACTAAACACATTATTGTAAAATATTACCCCAAATTTCCCCCAGTCAGAAGAGACTTCTAGCCCTAAATATGGAACATGCTTAACATTTCCGTACTTGCTACATTCAAATCCCAGTTGTTGACCCTAATTTCCTTAACAAAAATTTCCCTTTCTTTTTCAGAAATTGACCAAGATGATAGAGGTCCAACCGACTGCAATTTTGGACAGTACTTAACTAGCCTCCTCAAACCACTTATAGTCAAAAGGGGTCGGTAAAGGAAGAGGTATTTAAGATTTTGCAAACAGCCAGATGTTAAAAAATCATATAAGACATTATCTCCCAAAATTTCAAGATTCAAAATGAGTATGTGCAGCTCCAACAAATAGTCACATTTCATAATGAAAATTGACAAATCCTCTACAGATATAGATAGCCCTTCCAGATTCAAATGAGTTAAAGTAGTGAAATACAATAAATTTGAGCCAAAAGATGAGTAAGGAAAGTCTGGTTGGATTGGGTTATTATTAAGCTTCAATGTGAATTTCTTTAAATTGGGGCATGTTCTTATTATATTCTGTAAATGAGTTCTAGTGAATATCAAACTCATTGGCGCCATGGAAAGGTGTTCAATAGTTAAGGACTCAATATTCTTTCCACAAAGTTCTAGATACCAGAGTAAAGCTGGCATGCTACAGTTCATGACATCCAAAGATTCTATCTTCAGTCCTAATAAATTAGCGAGTATGTTTCTGTCCTTTCTTTCGACTCCGTTGCACCTTAAAGTTATGGACTTCAGATGGGGACAAGTTTTTGTTATAAGAGACAATACATCTTCATCAAGTTCCATATAACTTTTCATTACTTTCAATTGATACACTGCTTTTACACTTTCATGCCTTTCAGGATTAGTCCCATGAAGCAAGTAGAAAACATCACCAAAATTAACATCTGGGGTTACCAAGAGCTCCTCTAAGTTTGGACATAAATACAAAAGTATAGCAGTGCCCTGAGTCCCAGTACACGTATACTCTAAGTTAACTTTCTTAAGTTTCCTACATCCTGACTTAGAAGGTACCACAGCACCACCTCTGATGTCAACAAAACAGTCTGCAGAGGGAGCAAAGCCACAGAGATGAAACAAACCATCATCATCCACTCCAGTGCACATATCAATGCTTATTTCCTCCAGATTTGGGCAATTTTTCGATAGAATTTTCAGCATGGTGTTATTACAAAGCTGTGAACATTTTAAGCTTCTTAGGTTTACTAGTGTAGATAGAAATTTATACAGGTGAAGGGGACCTTCTCTGGATGTTTCAATTTCAGCATACTCTTCTCCTCCATCATATTGGCCAGGAGCATAATTCATCTTAAGAGACTTTACCTGTTTTCCATCTAGTTCTCCTAGAACAGATGGCATCAGCTTTTGACAATCAATTATCCAAAGGAATTCAGCATGAAGTTCTGTGCACAGGTATAAATATTTTTCATTTAACATCTCCTTATATATGACCTGAAAAAAAAATACAAAATGTTATTTTCCTTAGTAAAATAAATTTTTGAATATACTTACCCGATGATCATGTAGCTGTCAACTCCGTTGCCCGACAGAAATCTAAGGTCGGGATACGCCAGCGATCGCTATACAGGTGGGGGTGTACACAACAGCGCCATCTGTGAGCAGGTACTCAAGTACTTCTTGTCAACAAGAACTCAATTTTCTCCTCGGTCCACTGGTTCTCTATGGGGAGGAAGGGAGGGTCCTTAAATTCATGATCATCGGGTAAGTATATTCAAAAATTTATTTTACTAAGGAAAATAACATTTTTCAATATTAATCTTACCCGATGATCATGTAGCTGATTCACACCCAGGGTGGTGGGTGGAGACCAGCATACATGTTAACATAAGAAGCTAAGTATCCCGTATTTCATTTTAGCAGTTATTCAAAATAACAAACATAAAATAAATAAGTACCTGGTAAGGAAGTCGACTTGAACCATTACTCTGCCTTTTTTAAGTACGTCTTCCTTACTGAGCCTAGCGGTCCTCTTAGGATGCTGAGCGACTCCTAGGTGCTGAAGTATGAAGGGCTGCAACCCATACTAAAGGACCTCATCACAACCTCTAATCTAGGCGCTTCTCAAGAAAGAATTTGACCACCCGCCAAATCAACCAGGATGCGGAAGGCTTCTTAGCCTTCCGTACAACCCAAAAAACAACAATAAAAAGTATTTCAAGAGAAAGATTAAAAAAGGTTATGGGATTATGGGAATGTAGTGGCTGAGCCCTCACCTACTACTGCACTCGCTGCTACGAATGGTCCCAGGGTGTAGCAGTTCTCGTAAAGAGACTGGACATCTTTGAGATAAAATGATGCGAACACTGACTTGCTTCTCCAATAGGTTGCATCCATAACACTCTGCAGAGAACGGTTCTGTTTGAAGGCCACTGAAGTAGCGACAGCCCTGACTTCATGTGTCCTTACCTTCAGCAAAGCAAGGTCTTCTTCCTTCAGATGAGAATGGGCCTCTCTAATCAGAAGCCTGATGTAGTAAGAAACTGCGTTCTTAGACATCGGTAAAGCAGGTTTCTTGATAGAACACCATAAAGCTTCTGATTGTCCTCGTAATGGCTTTGTCCGTCTTAAATAGTACTTAAGAGCTCTTACTGGGCAAAGTACTCTCTCTAGTTCGTTCCCCACCAAGTTGGACAGGCTTGGGATCTCGAACGACTTGGGCCAAGGACGAGAAGGAAGCTCGTTTTTAGCCAAAAAACCGAGCTGCAAGGAACACGTAGCCATTTCAGATGTAAAACCTATGTTCCTGCTGAAGGCGTGGATCTCACTGACTCTTTTAGCTGTTGCTAAGCAAACGAGGAAAAGAGTCTTTAATGTGAGATCCTTAAAAGAGGCTGATTGAAGCGGTTCGAATCTTGCTGACATCAGGAACTTTAAAACCACGTCTAGGTTCCAGCCTGGTGTGGACAACCGACGTTCCTTTGAGGTCTCAAAAGACCTAAGGAGGTCCTGTAGATCTTTGTTGGTGGAAAGATCCAAGCCTCTGTGGCGGAAGACCGCTGCCAACATGCTCCTGTAACCCTTGATCGTAGGAGCTGATAGGGATCTTACATTCCTTAGATGTAACAGGAAGTCAGCTATCTGTGTTACAGAGGTACTGGTTGAGGAAACTGCATTCGCCTTGCACCAGCTTCGGAAGACTTCCCATTTTGACTGATAGACTCTGAGAGTGGATGTCCTCCTTGCTCTGGCAATCGCTCTGGCTGCCTCCTTCGAAAAGCCTCTAGCTCTTGAGAGTCTTTCGATAGTCTGAAGGCAGTCAGACGAAGAGCGTGGAGGCTTGGGTGTACCTTCTTTACGTGAGGCTGACGTAGAAGGTCCACTCTTAGAGGAAGAGTCCTGGGAACGTCTACTAGCCATTGCAGTACCTCGGTGAACCATTCTCTCGCGGGCCAGAGGGGAGCAACCAACGTCAACCGTGTCCCTTCGTGAGAGGCGAACTTCTGAAGTACCCTGTTGACAATCTTGAACGGAGGGAACGCATACAGGTCTAGATGGGACCAATCCAGCAGAAAGGCATCCACGTGAACTGCTGCTGGGTCTGGAATCGGAGAACAATACATCGGGAGTCTCTTGGTCATCGAGGTAGCGAATAGATCTATGGTGGGCTGACCCCACAGGGCCCATAGTCTGCTGCAAACATTCTTGTGAAGGGTCCACTCTGTGGGGATGACCTGACCCTTCCGGCTGAGGCGATCTGCCATGACATTCATGTCGCCCTGAATGAACCTCGTTACCAGCGAAATCTTTCGATCTTTTGACCAAATGAGGAGGTCCCTTGCGATCTCGAACAACTTCCTCGAATGAGTCCCTCCTTGCTTGGAGATGTAAGCCAAGGCTGTGGTGTTGTCGGAGTTCACCTCCACCACCTTGCTTAGCTGGAGGGACTTGAAGTTTATCAAGGCCAGATGAACTGCCAAAAGCTCCTTGCAGTTGATGTGAAGTGTCCTTTGCTCCTGATTCCACGTGCCCGAGCATTCCTGTCCGTCCAGTGTCGCACCCCAGCCCGTGTCCGATGCGTCCGAGAAGAGACGGTGGTCGGGGGTCTGAACAGCCAATGGTAGACCTTCCTTGAGAAGAATGCTGTTCCTCCACCACATCAGTGTAGACCTCATCTCTTCGGAAATAGGCACTGAGACCGCCTCTAGCGTCATGTCCTTTCTCCAGTGAGCAGCTAGATGATACTGGAGGGGGCGGAGGTGGAGTCTCCCTAACTCGATGAACTGGGCCAGCGATGAAAGTGTCCCTGTTAGACTCATCCACTGCCTGATTGAACATCGGTTCCTTCTCAGCATGCTCTGGATGCATTCTAGGGCTTGATTGATCCTTGGGGCCGACGGAAAAGCCCGAAAAGCTCGACTCTGAATCTCCATACCTAGATAGACAATGGTCTGGGATGGGACGAGTTGGGACTTCTCTATATTGACCAGGAGGCCCAATTCCTTGGTCAGATCCATAGTCCATCTGAGATTCTCCAGACAGCGACGACTTGACTGAGCTCTTAAAAGCCAGTCGTCCAAATAGAGGGAGGCTCTGATGTCTGCCAAGTGAAGGAATTTGGCAATATTCCTCATCAGTTTGGTAAACACAAGAGGTGCCGTGCTTAGGCCAAAGCACAGGGCTTGGAACTGGTACACGACCTTTCCAAAGACGAACCTTAGGAAAGGTTGGGAGTCTGGATGGATGGGGACGTGAAAGTACGCGTCTTTCAGGTCTAACGAGACCATCCAGTCTTCCTTCCTGACAGCTGCTAGGACCGACTTCGTCGTCTCCATCGTGAACGTCTGCTTGGTGACAAAAGCATTGAGAGCACTGACGTCCAGCACCGGTCTCCAACCTCCTGTCTTCTTCGCTACCAGGAAGAGACGGTTGTAGAAGCCCGGGGATTGATGGTCCCGGACTATGACTACCGCTCCCTTTTGTAGCAAGAGCGACACCTCTTGTTGCAAAGCTAGCCTCTTGTCCTTCTCCTTGTAGTTGGGAGAGAGGTTGATGGGAGATGTTGCTAGAGGGGGACTGCGGCAGAACGGAATTCTGTACCCCTCCCGTAGCAACTTCACAGACTGAGCGTCTGCACCTCTGCTCTCCCAGGCTTGCCAGAAGTTCTTGAGCCTGGCTCCCACTGCTGTCTGGAGAGGAAGGCAGTCAGATCCTGCCTTTTGCGGACTTGGAACCCTTCTTGGATTTGCCACGGTGACTGTCGGCACGGGTACCTCCTCTGCTGGAGGTTCTGCCACGAAAGGGCGGGATGAACCTAGTTGCTGGTGTGTCTACTGCTGCAGAACGGAAAGGTCTAGGCACGGAAGGTAAAGCTTTAGCCTTACGTGCGGAAGATGCCATCAGGTCATGGGTATCCTTCTGGATCAGCGAGGCAGCCATCCCCTTGATCAGCTCCTCCGGAAACAGGCACTTGGAGAGAGGAGCAAACAACAACTCCGACTTCTGGCAAGGAGTGATCCCAGACGACAAGAAGGAGCAAAGATGTTCTCTCTTCTTAAGCACTCCCGACACGTACGAAGCCGCAAGCTCACCAGACCCATCCCGAATGGCTTTATCCATGCTAGACATGATAAGCATGGCAGAGTCCTTATCCGAAGGGGAAGTCTTTCTGCTTAACGCTCCCAAACACCAATCGAGGAAGTTGAAGATCTCGAAAGCACGAAAGACTCCCTTCAACAGATGATCCATGTCAGAAAAGGACCAGCAAATCTTAGATCGTCTCATAGCCAGCCTGCGGGGAGAGTCAACCAGACTTGAGAAGTCGCCCTGGGCAGAGGCAGGAACTCCCAAGCCGGGTTCCTCTCCCGTGGCATACCAGACGCTAGATTTGGAAGCAAGCTTGGTAGGTGGAAAGATGAAAGCAGTCTTTCCCAGTTGCTTCTTGGACTGCAACCACTCTCCCATAACCCTCAAAGCTCTCTTGGATGAGCGTGAGAGGACAAGCTTGGTGAAGGCAGGAGCAGCAGACTGCATGCCCAGAGCAAACTCGGAGGGAGGAGAGCGAGGGGTTGCAGACACAAACTGTTCTGGATAGAAGTCCCTGAACAAGGCAAGGACTTTACGAAAGTCTAAGGAGGGAGGCGTAGACTTGGGCCCTTCTAAGTCGGAGTGCGGTTCATCCAAATGTGCAGCTTCGTCATCCGATACTCCATCATCCGAAAGCTGAGTAGGAAGTGGCAAAGGTGGAGCAGAAAGGTGAACGGCTGAATCCGGCAGCACGGGTGCATGCGTAGCTGCTGCGGATCCAACATCATGCCGCTGCTGGTCAGTCTGCGAGCTGGCAACAACAAAAGCAGAGTGCTGGTGCGTGGGAGGGACTGCCGTGGGTAGTGGAGCATGCCGTATGGGATGCGGAGCATGCCGCATGGGTTGCGGAGCATGCCGCATAGTGTCAAAACACGGCAGCTCTACAGCACCTTCCCACTGCTGATGCGGTAGCTCACGCATGTCAACGGATGGTGCAGCATGAACATGCGTCTGGCAGGGTGGACTGCGCATCGGTGGTGGAGCTCTCACAGGTGGAGTGTGGGAGCAGGCAGCCGCAGTATCTGCTGAGCGCACAACCGTGGCAGGTTGTAGGTTAACAGGTGCAGTGTCAACCTTCTCAGCATGATACTCTTGCATGAACGCAGCAAGCTGAGACTGCATAGTCTGCAGCATGGACCACTTAGGGTCTACCGTGGTTGGTGCGGCAACAGACGGAGTAGTAGCCTGTTGTGGAACCACTCTACCTCTCTTGGGAGGTGTGCAGTCTTCGGAAGACTGCGGCGAGTCCGAACTGACCCAGTGGCTACACCTGGGCCGTTGGACTCGCTCGGAAGGGACCTTACGCTTGAGAGGTCGTGAGACCTTGGTCCATCGTTTCTTCCTTGAAACTTCTTCCACAGACGAGGAATGATAGGGCTCATTCGTCTGTTTGTGGATGGGACGATCTCTGACAGATACGTCCGCAACCACTGAGGGTACATCCGTACGCTGATCAAGGCCTGCCGAACCCTTTGGTCCTTCGACATTGCTTCTCCCCTGGGCTTGGGAGCTTGCAAGAGGTCCCGGACTGGGAGGACGACTGGCACGAACAGATGTACCCTCATGAGCAACACTGACACTGACACTTTTCACTTCACTTGCACTAACACTTCCCACTGCACTTTGCGCTTTCAGCTCTTTGACATCTGCCAAAAGCTGATTACGGTCATTAGCCAATGACTCCACTCTGTCACCAAGAGCCTGAATGGCACGCATCATATCCGCCATGGAGGGCTGAGCACTAGTAGCAGGGTCGGGAGTCACCACTACAGGGGAAGGAATAGGTTGAGGGGCAAGGGGAGAGGAAAAATCAAAAGAGCGAGAAGAACTCCTCCTGATCCTATCCTTCTCTAGCCTACGTGCATTTTTAAGGAATTCGTTAAAATCGAATTCCGAAAGCCCAGCGCATTCCTCACATCGATCTTCCAATTGACAGGATTTACCCCTACAATCGGAACAAACGGTGTGAGGATCTATGGAGGCCTTCGGAAGACGCCTAGTACAAGCCCTAACACTACACTGCCTGTACTTAGGGGCTTGAGACTGGTCAGACATCTTGAATTGTAGAAATAGTCAAGGGGGAATTCCAAAATCTAGCAAAGTTCGTTAACAATTAATCCAAATTAAATCAAAAAGCTTGCTAAGCTAATGATAAAGCTTCCTGAATAGCGAAGGCTAAAATCTAGAGCGAATACATCACCAAAATCGTGAAAAACAACTCCAGAATCAACAGCGTATCCAAGTAGGTCTTGCCGGTGGCACGACAGAGGAAAAATTGAGTTCTTGTTGACAAGAAGTACTTGAGTACCTGCTCACAGATGGCGCTGTTGTGTACACCCCCACCTGTATAGCGATCGCTGGCGTATCCCGACCTTAGATTTCTGTCGGGCAACGGAGTTGACAGCTACATGATCATCGGGTAAGATTAATATTGAAAATTTTGTAATACAGAAAACAGTGGCTTTTAATAATAAAGAATATAAAATTGACTTTTCAAAGTTTCAGAAATCATATATATGATTAAACAAACTAATATTACTTGGAAATACAGTTATTTTTTGGCATGCACTTCTATTTTCAATACAAGTCAGGAATGAAGAGAAACAAGAAAAACAATTTTAATATAATTTTAATTTCTACAATTCTGCCCAGTTTAATTGACACTTACACATAAAACATGAAAAATTCAATTTTCTTTCGCTTCAATAATTACATGACTTTAACAAGGGAATGGAAACTTCTTCACTCAAGGGGTCAACTACTATACTGTAATTGTTCAGTGGCTACTTTCCACTTGCTAAGGGAAGAAGAGACTCTTTAGCTATAGTAAGCATCTCTTCTAGGAGAAGAAAATTCCAAAATCAAAACGTATTCTCTAGTCTTGATTAGTGCTATAGCACCTGTACCATAGTCTTCCACTAACATGGGTTAGAGTTCTCTTTCTTGAGAGTACACTCGGGAACTATTTTATCTTTTCCTCACTATTTTCCCTGTTGGAGCCCTTGGGCTTATAGTATCCTGCTTTTCCAACTTTGGTTGTAGTTTAGCCAGTAATAATTAGTGATAAGAGTGAAAAGCACAGGTTGCTGCTTCTTTTAATTAAGACTTCAGCTTCAAGATCAACACTATCCCTCCTCATGATACTATAAGTTAGTGGGGAGGAGAGTGGGCATGTATATGAAAATAAGATGCGTACAGAGATAAAAATTTTATAATTAAAATTCTGTTTATTTCTATGAATCTCCCCTGATTGGAGATTTCAGCAGTTCTAGGAACCACTCTTTATGAGATCAGAAGAGAGAAAAAAGGGACAAAATCAGGTGACTGCTTGCCCTCACCTTGCTGAGGACAGTCTTCTCCAGAGGACTAATGACCTTCCCCATCCTGCAGAGGAGCATCAGCCACAGCACTCTGAGTATCCTGGAAAGGAGAGAAGAAGACCTGACATCGGAAGTTCTGAGGAATGGCGAACAGATCACCTGTTACTGGCCGGCGAAGACTTCATGGCAAAGGGTCCATTCTGAGCCCCTGAACCCAATTCTCCTCAGCAGGGCATCTGCCAAGATGTTGAGATGACCAAGAATGAACTGAGGAACCAACGATGTTCTTATCCTCTCCGCCCATCGCAGAATTGTGAGGGCCTCACGATTGAGAGACTCCAATAGTTCACCCTACTTCCTCCAGTAAGTGATGGCCATTATATGTCAACATAAACTGCCACTACCGTGTCTGCCAACTGGCCCTGGAATGCTAGGAAACCTAGCCGACTAACCGTCAGTTTCCTCCAATTTATGGAATGAGCCTTCTCCGCTTCTAACTATTGGCCCAAAACAATCTCTGATCCTGGATGCACACCACATTTCTTATCCGATGCATCGGACCAAACATAAAGTCAGGGGGAACCGAGAGGAAATCCGCCCTACTTTGAGAGTCTCTCTGTGACCACCAGAGAAGGTACTTCTGACATTGAGGGGATAAAGCTACAAGAATTTCTTTAGAAACAAAGTCTAAAGACTGACGAAGGACCAGCTGAAGGGACCCCATCTGAGACAACCACCCGGATTCAACTGGGTCAGTGAGCCTTGTGTTCCAAAAATTGACCTCCATAAGAAGGGAGAGGCCTCTCTGAGGAAAAAACCTCCCATAAAACTCATAAGCTTCTTTGCCTGAATCTTAGACGGAGAAGCCCACAAAATCCGAGAAGGCCAGTGCTAGAGGATAAAAAAGGAGGGCCAATCTAGGGAAAGCCGACAGCAACAGGACTCAAACCTGAGGGAGAGGGTCAACACCCTTAAGGAGCAAGACTTTTGTTTCCATAACCCCCGAGAGGAGGGAAGGAAACCATAAGGAGAAAGCCTGGATCTCAAGTCATGATTTCCAGGGAACCTCAAGAATCCCTACTTGTCTGTGAAGATCTTTTCTTCGGTACTGACTGACGATCCTAACTCTCTCTGAGGTGTAAAGACTAAGGGAAGGAGGGTTAGAAAAAAACCTATCCTCCGAGGCATTAGGAAACTCGAGATCTGAATGGAATCTGTTCTATTCCAAAGAAGACTGAAGACAGTCCCTACTGGGAACTGTTCAATTCCGAGGAGAGTGATGAGGTTGACAAAATTCAATCGGGGAGACAATCGATAATTGTCACAGGAAGAAACTACCCTGTATGATCTTGAACCCGAGGATGAGGGTCACCTGTAACTGGGCACAAACGATCATGACTTTGGTAGTCAGGAAGGTCTACTGGATAGACCTGCTTGTCATAATTATGAGTGCCGGCTAGAACGCGTGTGTGTTGAGGGACACACGCACTAGCTCTCGCAGATATAATGTTTTTTCTCAAAGAGGATTCCAAATTACGCTCCATCCTGGAGGTGTGCGCTGTAGGGGCACGTCTAGTATCCTGTGGAGTGCTTCCAGGTGACGAGCGTAAAAGAGTTCTAAGTTATACTCCATCCTGGAAGTGAGCGCTGTAGGGGCACGTTTAGCATCCTGTGGAGCATGTCTAGGTGATGCGTGGCATGGTTAGGGTTGTCTGGATGATTCGCGAAGAGGTGAGGTGGGTTTAGGTGATGATCCTCGTGCCTGGCACAAATGGGAGAGATGCGACCACCTCACTCTACGGATGAACACTTGTAGAGATCTGACAGAGAATGTTGCTGATGTTCACAAGGCGAACGGACGTTGTCCTCTAGGAAGGAAAGGGCGAAAGACCGCTTAAACACTGAGGAAGTGGGGGGCGAGCGCTTGTGAAAAGGTGAACGCCTGGAAAAGCTTTGCTTTACTGAAGAAAAGCAAGGTGAAGTGTATTTGGTAGACGTGGCAACGAGGTGAGGCACGTCCAGGAGAAGATCCGACAGGCGGGCCTCAACGAGAAGAAATCCGACGATCAGAATGCTGGCGAGGATAAGAAGAAAGTCTCAAAGCGCATCCAGATGACACGAGCTCATGATATACGTAACCCGGAGAGTTAGAGGTCCCTGGGGAAGATTGCCTAGAAGTTTGTCAAGGGAAAGTTCTGCATCTGCGAGGAGCAGGATCTGGTGAAGCGCTGGAATGAGCGTGCAAAGCGTGAAAAGCAGGAGCCTGGTATAAAGGAGAGGTCAAAGGTGAAGCTCACCTAGAAGTGCTTCTGGAATTGCAAGGCTAGGAAGGTCTAGGATGTAATGGACAATGAGGGGAAGAACTCATTGAAGAAGCTCGTTGTCTAGAAGAGCATGATGGCTAAGGCCTGGTAGCTGAGATTCTAGGAGAATGTTGTCTGGGTGGTGACACATCCTTTGAAGAAGAAAGACACCTCTCCTGAAAGAATGATCTAGGATCTTCCTCCGGAGAGGTAGGATTGCTCGAAGGTTGCTCTGAAGAGCGATAGTAAGCAGGAGAGGAGCTCCTGGAGGGGCGAGGGTAATCAGCTCACTAAACAGATTAAAAGTCCTTGGAAGGATGGGGCAGAGGATACGGAAAGGCAGGACTAATATCATCCTCTTCAGGTGACGAGGCAACGACCGGAAACTCCTCTGCAGGTGATGGGGCGACGACTGGAAATTCTTCTGCAGGTGATGAGACGACGACCGTAAACTCCTCTCCAGGTGATAGGCCAACGACCCGAAACTCCTCTGCAGGTGACGGGTTGACGCTCGGAAATTCCTCGGCAGGTGATAGGACGACGACTGGAAACTCCTCTGCAGGTGATAGGACAACGACCAGAAACTCCTTTGCAGGGGATGGGGCAACGACCAGAAACTCCTCTGCAGGTGTTGGGGCAACGACCAGAACTTCTTCCGCTGGTGATGGGGCGATGACCAGAAACTCCTCTGCAGGTGATGGGACGACGACCGGAAACTCCTCTGCAGGTGATTGGGTGGCGACCGGAAACTCCTCTGCAGGGGATGGTTTGACGGCCGGAAACTCCTCTGAAGGGGATGGTTTGATGACCGAAACACCTCTGCAGGTGTTGGGGCAACGACCAGAAACTCCTCTGCAGGTGATGGGGCGGCGACCGGAAACTCCTCTGCAGGTGATGGTTTGACGACCGGAAACTCCTCTCCAGGTGATAGGCCAACGACCAGAAACTCCTCTCCAGGTGACGGGTTGACGCTCAGAAATTCCTCTGCAGGTGATAGGATGACGACTGGAAACTCCTCTGCAGGTGATAGGACAACGACCAGAAACTCCTTTGCAGGGGATGGGGCAACGACCAGAAACTCCTCTGCAGGTGTTGGGGCAACGACCAGAAATTCTTCTGCCGGTGATGGGGCGACGACCAGAAACTCCTCTGCACGTGATGGGGAGGCGATTGGAAACTCCTCTGCAGGTGATGGGACGACGACCGGAAACTCCTCTGCAGGTGATGGGGTGGCGACCGGAAACTCCTCTGCAGGGGATGGTTTGACGACCGGAAACTCCTCTGCAGGGGATGGTTTGATGACCGAAACACCTCTGCAGGTGTTGGGGCGACGACCAGAAACTCCTCTGCAGGTGATGGGGCGGCGACCGGAAACTCCTCTGCAGGTGATGGTTTGATGACCGGAAACTCCTCTAACTCCTCTGCAGGGGATGGTTTGACGACCGGAAACTCCTCTGCAGTGTTGGAGCAACAACCAGAAACTCCTCTGCAAGTAATAAGACATCGATCGGAAACTTCTCTGCAGGAGATGGGGCAACGACCAGAAATTCCTGGGCAGACACTGGCGAAGCAATGACCTCTGGAGGGCGCCTGGAAGCGAGGAATTACTGAAGCTTCTCCTCCGAAGGGGAACTTGGATACCCAAGGAGGGCCACAGCATAAGAAGAGCGTTAGATCTCTGAAATAAAGAGGAGTCAGTTTTGCTATGGGAAACGGACAAACCTCACAACCCTTGCCCTAAGGTTAAAGGGTCAACACTCTTACTCGATTGGCTGCCGTAGGAAGCCAATGAAGAACAACCAGCCAGAAGAGTACCAAGGGTAGAAAAAACTGCTCAAGCCTTCTTCAATGTTGAGGATAACCCTAAAGGTGAAAAATCCATCTTAGGCTTCTCCCTCCTCCTGCCGCACTTTTCCCACAGGGAGGATGGCCACTACCGATAATCATAACAAGGACACAATTGTGAGCATGTATGCACTCGGCATTGAAGACAAAACTGAAGAGGATCCACATCAAGGGCACTCATGATAGTACCGCAGGTCTTAGGTGACAATCTCAGACATTTCCAGATAATGGGTGACATCCTTGATGAAGCAAACATTCAAAGGAAACATGCTCGAAAAGAAAAAGATATAAAGAATTTGTAAAATTTTGCCACAAATAGTACCAGCAAGTAAGAGGTGTGCACTGACGGTGGGCTGAAATCTAGGGGAGATGTCAGTTATTTACACCTCAATATAATTTTATCTCCTGTCTTCCAGCTTCACTGTTATCTATTCTTGTTAGTTAAAGATGATGGTTTGCACTTGTCTAAGAACAAAGAAACATTTAAAAACCAAGTTAGCTTAACTGTAGACATCCCCAAGGCAGCAAACAAACACAAAGTACGCAGGAAAGAAAAACAGAAAAGTAATTAAAAGGCCAACACATTCCAGCCAGTGGAAGAACGTCTGTTCTCACTGATGACTGCTATTAAATTGAGTGCTCAGTAAGCAAGTAGGGGGGCCGTGTTTCCCTGTTCCCGACCAGTAACTACCAGCTACCAGTTTATACTTAGTTATAAAAGTTTAACCAATGAGTACTCCAGCTTCTCTGATATCTATTCTATGTAAAGGAATCATATGGGGGCTATGTATAAGTGAGAGACTTGTGAAACAAATGTAAATACAATATTACTTACCCTGTGGGAGTCTTGTAGAAACTTTTCACATATCCCAGACTGAATTTGAGGAGGTAAAAGGATGTCAAAATAATCTATCACATACTTTATATCTGATTTAAAAATACTGCAGTCACAGCACAGTTTCCGAAGAGAGTGTGACACATGATTTAAAACAATTTCTTGTAACCCCAATACTGGTTTAAATGGGGGCATTTTCACTTCTTTTTGGAGACTTCTTAATTCATAATATCTGAAATAAAGATAATATAGCTCAGTTATAACCATACAAAACCTTATTTAACTTCTATAAGACTAAGTACAATAGAATCTATTTTTCATATTTCAGGGAATTGTATATTTTTGGTAAAAAGACCATACAACTCCAGATCAAGAGAAAACTTTAAAAATAATATGGTACTGTAATTGATAAGTGATTAATTTCATATATAAAAATTTAAAATTATTTATATTCCAAGCAAATACTTTGTTTATAGTACAATTCTTGAAAAAGGCAAAAAGGGCGTAGTGCTGAATTGCAGCTGACTCTTATAAAGACTGCAGATTTCTCAGGTCTTGCAATCCATCCTGAATAGCATATCACCATGGCTGACCCAAACTCCTCAAGTAAGAACAAATTTTATGAGTGAGATGACTCTAATGCTGTTGGGTTTCACTTTTCTTTGGCACAACCCATGAGCTTATGGTGAACATTGTCTAAATTTATAGCCATAATCCTACCTCAGCAGGCCTTGCAGTTGATCTAGATTCGCCTTAGCCTTTATTCTCTTTATCATACCAGTCGTAGTTCTGATGATCTTAAATATAGTAATGCTACCAATAATTGCTCTATAGCCAAGACCTTTTTTTACAACTCCTATCCTTACAGTTTGTCTCTAACATAATGATAGTTTGTCCAAATTCAGTCAAGTCTGGTATCCAATTTCTTCTTATGTAAATACCATAAGACAATTCTCCTCCTTGGTCTCAACAGAAGGTCCTTAATAGTAATCGATAACCTCACTTCAATTTGCGATCAGCAACACCTAGGACTCAATCTAGATGATCTTAGTCACTCCTTTGTCGGAAGTCTCCTTGATCATCCTGATTTCAGTTGAGATTTCTTTCCCATTTTTATCTAGTCATATGTCTTAATCACACAAGGATTCAAACATGGAAGAGCCACAGCTGAAGCTACTGAAGTAACTAAAAATATACACTTATGTCATCATTGCTAATGTTTTCTATGCAATTATGTGATTGTGGAACACACTCAGGTTTAAGGATCCCATTTCTGTACAGTAATCTGAAAGCCTTTGAATAATACATAATAGAAAATAAGGATATACCAAGTGCTATTTGAGTTTGCTCAGTCAGTTTCTTTTGCACTATAAGGAGAGGAATGAGATATTTAGTCCTAAATAAAGTACTTGAAACGTCTGTCTTATAAGCTGATGTAATATCATGATCCTCCAATTTTGTTTGCTTCTTTTAAATCCTAACACTGATGTAGGTATTGAATTGATGGAATGAGGATCATACAACCTGTGTGAAGAGGCCATTTGATGCCAAGTTGCTCTGTGAAGCAGAAATTATAAGTGTTGGACAATGTCAGAAAGTAGGAAGAAAGACAGCAGTAATGGATGTAAAATGAAGAAGGCTATAAAAAGTGAGTGCAACTAAAAGGTTGAAAAGGGTACAATTTTTTTTTCCCCACTTGTTGCCATTTCCATTCTCCTTCCAAGTGGTCAATCAGAGATTTGTTTTTGGGCCAATTACTTATCTTCCCTTCTGATGAGATGCTAGCTCCAACATTTTGCAACCGCTTCCTTGTATCTCGGTTTGTGAAGATGTCATCGTTAGGATCATGCCAAATATATGGCAATTTCCCATTTTGAAGGACATGAGTGGTGTTTCTGGTGTGTTTATAGGGGTTTTGAATGATTTTGATGTGGCAATTGTAGGAAAGTTGTACTTGTCAAGTTATTAAAAAGGATTGAAACAGTAGAAGATACCTATGAAAAAATATCTTTCAGAAGGGAAGTCGGTCGGGCGGCCAATATTGGAATGCAGGGGACTGCAAGATGTGGTAGAAGACCAGAAGTCTTAGATTGGGTTAGGTGGGAAACTTAGGTTAGCTGGGAATCTTAGGTTAAGTGGGAACCTTAGGTTAAGTGGGAACCTTAGGTTAGGTGGGAATCTTAGGTTAAGTGGAAACCTTGGGTTAGGTGGGAATCTTACGTTAGGTGGGAACATTAGGTTATACAGTATCTCTGTTTGTTTTCATTTTGAAATATGGATAACACTTCTAATTATCTTCGTTGAGGTTATCTGAAGATCGTCCAATCGAGTAAATACATAAAAAAATTACTGTTTTCTATTGCTATTTTCCATGTCTTTCTCTAACTTCATTCCTTTATATGTACTCTAAAAACACGTCAACATAAGTTGGCTGACACACTACCACATTGCTCGACATAAAAAAAATTTGCAAGTCGTGAACCTGACAGCAATTTTGTCACAGCCGAGATCACCAGAGATAATATAAATTTTCCCGGCATCCTAGGTTGGGTTGGGGGGAAAGGGAGGTTACGATGTTTATTAATGGTATACTGATAATAATTTCCCTAAAAAGAGAAGGGGAAATATATACCAAAATACCACTGCTGTACCACCAACTTGCGTTTTTTGTGACGAGGTCGCTGATGTATTTATGTTTTATGGAAATTAAGGGAATATGTATTAAACTTAGTTAACTTATTATCTTGTCCTAAATAGCAGTCTCCTTCCTTATCTTTTGGGGGAGGGGGGTCCGCCACCCTATACCCAATGACACATATTTTGAGTTTCAATAAAGGAAGATTAATATATACCTTCTATCTTGTCCTAAATAAGAAGTCTCCTTACTTATCTTTGGGGGGGGGGGAGGTCAGCAACCCTATACCCTTGAACACATATTTTAGGTTTCAATAAAGGAATATAAAATATATATTACAATGCAAAAAATTAAAGGTTCCGATATGATGCATAAAAGAGAGTTGATTAAAGAGATCAAGATTGTGTAAATTAAAATACCTAAAGAGGCGTATTTAAATTGGGGTAATAATAATAATAATAATAATAATAATAATAATAATAATAATAATAATAATAATAATAATAATAAGGTATATACCAAGATAAACTGCCATGTCATAACTTTTGATCTTTTTGATATGTTGTGTAATTTATATCTCTGCTTATAGACAATGATGAAGTATTATAATTAAGGCTATTATACTCTAATAAATACTTAAGGAGGTACCTTTATTGTTTCTGGATCATAGTTCGTCAAACCGTGGTGAAATCCAGTTTAATATCCTTATAAGATTTAGTCAAATGACCAAAATGTTAATACTTTTTAATACATGCAGTAATAGAACAAAGGTTGAAGATTTGTAACGGCTCTCTACTTTAGTTCAGTTCGGTTGAGGTTTTTATCTTTTCGGTTTTTTTCTTTCTTTTCTGTTCCTCTTTTTTAATTAATCAGTTTTTCCCTTCAATATTTGGTATAAAACAACTTAATTTTATAAATATATTCTTAGCTAATTAAACTTTTATTACAATCTTCTGATATTCCCCTTTATAACTTATAAAAATAATAATAATAATAATAATAATAATAATAATAATAATAATAATAATAAATACAGGAAATTGCGATGCAATGCTGTCTTATGACGAATTCCATAATAAATGAGTTAATAAAAAATCTGCATAATTAACTCAATAGAAAATTATATAAAATATTGTAAATACGTAAACAATATTACATATCTGTGCAATTATACCGAATAACATATAAAAGTTTAACTCTCTATGAACTTCAATAAGTTGAACCAACCTGATGATCATACTGTGAATTGAAGACATTGCAAAACTTGC